>NC_092353.1:12838360-13438360 GCF_963676685.1 Mytilus edulis
TTTTATAAGGGAAGATTTTTTTTAATATTTTGCTGAAAAAAATCAACTTAGAATTTTTTGATAAGATAAATGTACTGCAAAAAAGGCTATTTTTAAATTTTAATCATGAAAATATGAAGAAACGAAAGAGTGAAGTTTTTCTTTGAATTAAAATTGCGATCTGATTTATCTCTAAAAGCACATAAAGGTTTATTTGAATCGACTAGGTGCAAAATAGCTTGATGCAATCTTTCGTCAATATCTCACCTCGGGATTAAAAATATATCTTATGCTTTAAATGTACAGTAATATTCACCACTGAACAGTTTAAAACAACCTTTAATTACACGTTAATTAAGGTCTTTCCTTTTACTAAAGGGAAAGACCTTACTGTATTTCTTCTGACTATTATTATTCTTTTTGTTCCACCAAACTTTGACAAATTTATCCGCGTTAACCGTAAGATGTGTCGCTTTCATATTCACACTTTGTATCGGTGTCATGAATACCTATCCTGAACTCACCCTGTGAGTCGAAATATTTTGTCGGTTCGGAGTAATCCCTCCGAAACCCAAAAACCTTGTTATCGTTCCAACACCGTAACCGTAATAGGTAGAAAAAAAAACAAAGGGTGAAATTTGTTCAGGACCGAACCCTGGTTCTTCGTTACATTTGGATCGAAAAGATTCAACGACTCATTGGTAGGGTTATGCCCCTATGAAAATTAACCGGTGTCGGTTGGCCACCAAAACTCAGAAACTGCAAGTCGTAGACACCTAGGATCTTCACCAATCATCATCAATTCATGTATCTTTGAAAAATACCTCAAGGTCAAATTTGTATGTTGACCTTGACCTTTGACCTAACACCTTGTTATGGGATAATCTCAGAAACCATTATACTTACAGAAGTTTTAAATAGTGGAAAATGTTTGGGTCATTATGGCGCAACTTTGTTACATTTTGACCAAAGAGATTTGACCTTTCCATAAGGGGCATAACCCCTGTTTTAGGTTTCTGAAAAGACAAAATCAGCTTTTACTATATAACTAAAGGTCCTAGACTCTTGGGGTCTTCAGTAATTGCATTGGGGACTAATGACCTTGACAAAGGTCAAAAGGTCAAAGGTCAAGGTCATGTCCCAGATAGCGAATTAGTGTTTTTAACCTTATATAAAGGATTTTTAGTGTGTTTTCGAGCTTTTTAAGGTTGACCTTGACCTTTTCAATACATTCTACGTCTGTTGGAACATGTATTTTACATTACAAAAGGAAAGACCTCTCAATTGTTCTTGTCTCAATTGTTCAAGAACAATTGACAGTTTAATTTTGTTTTCGGTTTTAGGTCAGAAATTCGATATTTAGAGGTTGTCTTAACCGATTGTCAAATTGAAATTGCTCTGAGTGTAGATAGAACTTAATAATTTTAAATTAAGACTACAATTATTCTGCTGTAAACTTCAGAATGATACTCTAAAATTGGTTTGTCTGACGCTATATATTCTCAGATATATATGTTGTGTACAAGATGCAAGTTTTAAAAAATATACAATTTGTATGGTTTTTGTACGAGTGAAATTTTGTTTTAGACGTACCTTTTTGTGAATTGATATTATGTTGCTTATAAGTGTGAATTTATTTGCATCTGAAAAAAAACTGTTAATAATACTGCATAATTATAATAATAAATGCAAATATACAACTACATGTAGGTTAAGATAATAAAAATAAGTCTGAACTTACCTTTAGTATTATAAGGGTAGTATTCACAAGTGCTCTCTCGTTTTATTATTTAATTTAAGTGTAGCAGTTGTATTAATTTGTTCTCAAATATAAGTAAAGTATTTTTGTGCATTGTAAAATAAACATAGCACAAGTCATGTCTTCTATGACTGTTCATGACGTTAACATACTAAATCCCTGGGATGTGTTTTAGTTGATTTTAGTCTCTGATGCAAATTCAATTCAATGTTTTATTAAAGTCTCATCTCTCAACAAGTACAATCAATCTTTATACATTGTAAAATAATACTAAATAAAATGAGAGCCATTCTATACAGAATTATAAGAGAATATAAAAATGCATAGATATAATACACAATATGAAATAAAATACTATTTACAATATGTAAAATTTCTACGCCTTTGTAAGACCAAATGACAGGTTTTGGCACACACACGTATCATATTTACATCTGAGAATAAAAACACAAACTTTTGGTTATCATCTAAGGCCACACCAATTTGACCCCTTGTTCGACGGACCCGCCCGCACCTATTTTTTTCAAAACAGATTTTTTTTATTTTTTTTATATTCCCGCTTCCCGCATCCGGAATTGTAATCATGTCCATTTCCCGCACCGTTTTTTTTGTGTAAATATTATAAAAAGATATCATAGTTTATAGTTTATTAAAGAAAACTCAGCCGCAGAAGACTGCGTAACAGGAGCATATTATGCACAATATAAATCACAACATATTTCATTATACATTCAGTATACATTTTTATATTATACATCTTCAGAAATAAATCTTTGTTTATTGCAATTTTAAATCAGACAAGCAGCTTTTCTACCTTTTGAATAAAAATTGACAGCCTAGACAGCACATTATTATTACAATATTTAAGCATACCCAGTACTTTTTTAACGTTTGGATATTTTGAATAATATAGAGGTATGAACCTCCCCCTTTAATCTTTAACTTCACAATTGGTACATATACATATATAGTGGTACACATCCCCAAGACCAGCTTTACAAAGTGGACAAAGTCTCTCATTTCGTGGTACATTTCTCCATCTTCCTGTTTCAATGGGAAACTTTGTATTACACACCCTTAGTTTACATATATTAACTCTATGACCCCGCCTCAATTTTAACAGATATGGTTCTAAGCAAAACTCTTCTTTGAAGTGTAAATAAAATCCCCCCCTTGATGAGTTATTTATATCAGAGAACCATTTTTGAATAAACTGGTCCTGGAGACACTGCCTCACATTAGTTTTAATATAATTATAATCAACTTGCTCCGGAATATTATATACTTCACAAAAGCCACAGTCATTAAACACGGATTTTACATAGTTAAACCATTTGAAATTATAACCTTCATGCTCATGCATGTACCAAAGTAACTTGTACAGTTTACCCGATAATTTTTTATCGTTTGTTGCAAGCTTGTGCCAAAAACATACCATTTTTAACTTGATCTGCAGTTCAAGTGGAAATCTTCAAAGTTCTCCATACACCATAAAATTTGGCGTAGAGGATCGCACCCCCAAAATGCGCTTACAAAACTGTAGATGTAATTTTTCAGTATTATTTTTATTTTCAAACCCCCATATTTCCGAGGAATAGGTCAAAATAGGAACCACCAATGCATCAAATAATATTAACTGTAAATCAATCGGGAGTGAGATATTTTGTATCTTCTTGTATAGAGCATAAAGTGCTTTTTGAGCTTGGTCTACCAGTTTTTTCCGAGCTTGAAAGAAGTTTCCATTGTAATTAAACAGCAGACCAAGATAAACATATGAGTCTTTAATTTCAATAATTTCATTACATAGTTTAAAAGTAACATTCTTATTAAACTTTCTCTTTGAAAAAATTACAATCTTAGTTTTTGATACATTCACAGTGAGTTTCCACTCAAAACAATATTGCTCAAAAACATTCAGAGCCTTTTGCAACCCTTCTGCCGACTCCGCAAAAATAATAGTGTCGTCGGCGTACAGAAGAATAAATAACTTGATATACAAATCAAGATTCTCTGTAAATTTATCATTCATAAATGTTAGACCTTCAACAGAGTTTTCATCCAGATATTCCTCCAAGTCATTCAGGTATAAGGCAAAGAGAAAAGGTGACATTTTTTCTCCCTGTCTTACACCTACCTCACACGGGAAAAAATCTGTTTTTAGTTCTCCATTTTTAACACAAGACTTAATATCCGTATACATGCTCAATATAACTTTAAACATTTTCCCACCAATATTATATTTTAATAATTTTTGCCATAGTCCCACCCTCCACACTGTATCAAAAGCTTTTTTAAAATCTACAAAAGCGCAAAATAATTTCTTTCCCGAACTCAAATATAGTGAAATTAAAGCATGCATGATAAACATACTATCTTGGACAGAATACCCCTTACGAAAACCACCCTGGGCATCAGTTATAATCCCGATCTCGTCTGACAGAGCATTAAGTCTTGAATTAAGTATAGAGGTGAACACTTTTCCTAAATTCGATGTAAGACAAATAGCTCGGTAATTATCCAAATTATTTGGATCCCCCTTGTTTTTAAATAACGGCTTAATGATACCAATAAGCCATGATTTGGGAACGATTCCAGAATCAAACACTAAATTAAATAACTTAGTGTAAATAGGCAAAAATTGATTCACCGTGCTTTTTATATATTCGTTGACAATCCCATCTTCCCCTGGGGCTTTGCCATTACATAATTTTTTAACAGCTGACAATATTTCGTCCTCTGTAATTTCCTGATCTATAATTTCAATAACCCCCTGACTTTTTATACTATTAACTAAATCCTCAAAATCAATATCATCATCTGGAACATCGCTCTTATTTAATGACTTAAAATACTCATATAGTTGATCAGTAGTAATTTGGATATCTTTATCAGACCTCTATCCAATCTTTTCAAGATTTTCCAAAATTTACCAGAATCTTTTTTCGAAAGTTTACGCATGTCAGATTCTAGCGCATGTTGAAAACTCTCAAAACATTTATTCATTTCGGCTCTGTAAACTTTCCCGCACTTTTTCATCTCATCTCGGTTCGCTTTATTTTTATTTAAACTGTAACGGTTTTTCGCTTTATGGAAAAACTTTCGCTTATCTCTGCATTGTTTATTAAACCAAAGTTGGTTAGAAGAACCAGACAGATAGGATCTTCCCTTTGGCTTAAAAACACGACTAGCAGTGCTCTTAAAAATATCACATATTTTGTCAACGACTGTATTGATTCGTTCTTTTGGATCGCTACTGTCCTCCGACAAAAGCAGTGATATCTCGTCTAGTTTTGTAACGTCACTGGCGAGTGTCTCAATAAACCGGTTTTCCTTGTCTGGAACCCATCGCGCATGACCACGCTGACTACTACAATTATCATCGGAATGTGTATAGTGTGTGATAACATTGTGTGAGGGAATTCGACGTTTGCTGTACCACTGTTCACTCCAATGCAATTTATGACAATACTACTGCATCAATCTGTATGATTATTTTTGCAGTGTTTTAAAAAATGATTTTATTTTGTTGTCGCGTATTATTTTTGAAACATTCAATGTTTTAAAAAGGCGAATTTTCTGTATAAAGTCAATAATTATGTTGACTTTTGAAGCCCAAACTTTCTACAGCCTTAAATACGCAAATAAAAGATCCAAAAACTATACCAATACAGAACGACATGTTTATGGAATTATAGCAAATCTTTTGGTTTACAAATTTTTATTCGTTATTGCAAAATAATGAACTTAAAATATCTGACATTTTCTCCCTACCCAGTTTACCCCTATTATTTTTTATGATGTGGACTGGTCATTGTTATTAATTCGTACGCAATTTGATTGGATTAACTTGTAATTAGTTTACCTTCAAACTTGTTTATGCTTTTCATACATGACTATTGATAATAAGAACGTGCATGCATGTGTATGGTAACTAAAATGACCTTCAAACTGGACACTGGACGAGTCAATATTATGTTTTATCAATGAAAGTTAAGGTATGAAAGGTAAGAATTGCCACTTCTTCTATTTTCACAAAATTTTCCGACTACACAGTTGATAAATTATTTTTTAAAAGCCTATCGTGGAGATAAAAGAGAAAGTTTACAAATAAGAAATTTGGTTCCATTAAACAAGTCATTTTCTTAAGAGAAATGCCGAAATACATTTTACGCACAGCTACGGCAGATAAAGTTATTATTTATCATAACAAAAAAAAAAGCATTATTCAGTCTCATTGGAATATGTTAATTACAATAGCTCCCAAACTTAAGTAGTAGGTACATGAAGTCAAAATATGTCCGATCTGCCTATTTTTGGACATCAAATGTCAATACGATCGTTTTAAAGTCAATTTCGTCTACCTCACAAAATCTTGTTAGGCACTATAGTAAAAATGTTCACTGAAGCATGAAAACAAAAACATAGGCCACAATGGACATCAGAAAAAAGTGGATTGAATTCGAGAACATTGAATTCTTTTATCAGTGAAAAAATGTTAGAGGACAGTAATAAATAATCAATAAGAGATACACTAATATTACATGTAGTCAAGCCTATCATATGGTCATTACCTGGTAACCTACTGTTACCGATATACAAATTGTTACGTTTACAAAAATCTATAAGTTTGTACCCATAGTTATTAGGCACACTGCCATCTTTTGAACATCGCTTTAAAGATACATTATTGTCACATAAATTTTGGTAATCGTACAAATATGACACAAAACTGTCATCTTCAAAATCATCCAGTATATCAAAAAGACCGTCATCAGGGATGACAACATCATCTAACAATTTGGTTTTGGCATTCAAATCACCAACAATTAGAGGTTGGCCATCATACTTATTAACAAGTTCTATCATTTCAATTTCAACCTCTATGAACGCCTCATTGCTTGTATACTTAGTATTTTCAGGTGGAAGATACATACAACCCATTAACAAGTTTTTATTAAAATCAACTAACCCCTTTTCCAATACTACCCACTGTACAAATTCAGAGTTAGATTTTGGAAATTTCAAAAACTTTTCTAGATTACTCTTAAAACAAATAATTATACCACCCGACTTCTTTTTAAATTTTGTTCTATGCTTAGCAAAATACTTATACCCATCAGGCATCCCTAGAATGTCAAATTCATCAGTCTTTGATTCCAAAAATATAAGTATATCATACATTAGCATCAGTTCCTGAAATTCAGGAGACTTAAGCTTCGATCTCAACCCACATACATTTAGGCAAATACGTTTCAGAGTATTATTTGAAAAACAATTTTTTTTAGTACTCAACAGATCTCTCCTGTTACGGAGTCCATCCTAGATTCTTTTATGTTTATGCACCTGTCCTGATTGATTCAGGAGCATGTCGTTCAGCAGTTCTCGTTTGTTGGTGTTGTTCATTGGTATTTTCCCGTTTAGATATATAAATTATATCGTTGGTTTTCCTGTTCGAATTGTGTACGCTAATAATTTTGGGGTCCTTTATAGCTTGCTGTTTGGTCTGTATCAAAGCCCTATGTAAAAGGCCGTACTTTGACCTGTGTTTGTTATTATCAGGTTGAGAACAACCCTCCCGCAGACAAGGGGTCATTTTACTGATGTAGAAGAGAAAATAGAAATACCAAGGATTTGTATAATTCTTCTATACAAAACCTTTGAACACTTAGAATTTTGTACTCAAAAAGAGGAGAGCTCGAGTTACATCATATCTTAAACACATTTTTCTAAAAGAGGGGTCCACTTATTTTGAATAATATTAAACTGTTAAAGTAAATGTGTTAACATGGTTAAAGTCCAGGAATATTACTAAATTCTTGGACATGTTTTGACCATTTAATACCAGATAGATATATAGTTCTATGAGATAATATGAGCCCTTTTGTACAAAGAAATATATTATAACTTATATTGATCCCTCATAAAACATGTAAAAGGGATATTTATAACATTAAGGGGTTGCCCCCAAACTGATTATGATTTGGATGGAGAATTGTCTCATTGTCAGTCACACATACATAGACCAGATTTGATTATTTCTTGGTGAACAGGGAAAAAATACTTCAGAAAAATTTGCAAATTAAAATTTTTTTTATTAAAATTTTCAAATCGCTCGCTCGCCCCAAATTTTAGAGTCTAAAAATCCGTAGAACAAGAAATTAAATTGGTGTGGCCTATAGTATTAAAATTATCATATTTTCATATCTCCTTGTTTCAATCCTTAGGGGAGCAACACCTCACCTTTTAGCGAAAGCACTTCTGGGACTGAAGGGTAAAGCTATTTTGCAGTAATCCTCCGGTTCAAAATTTTCTTTAAACAGTCTGTAAGTTCGTAGCTTATTGCCACCTCTACCCGATATAGATTTATCAGAATGTAAAACAGCATGCCAATTATCGACATGTTTTTCGTGTAATTTTGACAGGACACAATAAATGAATTAAATTTAGTTCACATAAGGTTTTCTTTACTAAAAAAATCCAGTTTTTAACACACTTATGCTTAATACTCATACTATCAGCCCACTTGTGAACTTTTGCATTTAACCGATTTGAGCTCATGTTATTTAATCTACACCACAAACGAATAATACTTTTCCACTGCTTATCAAAAATAGGTGTTATACCTAAGTCTCCAGTAACTGCAGCATTTGGTGCATATTTTCCTACTCCGAGAAAAAATCTACAAGCCCTATTATGTATGGAGTTAATACAAGAATATGTTTTTACACCCTATATGCCTGCTCCATATTCTATTATAGGACAAACCAAACTTTCATATAATGTTACAAATACATCGAAACAAACACCACCTAAAAATTTACACTTGGCTATTACCAACCCTAAGGCTCTATTTGCTGAAGATGAAACGGCTTTTACAGTAATATTATAGTCTAAATGCTCGTTTAAAACGAGACCAAGATAAGTATAATTACTAGGAAACTTAATAGTATGACCATTACAATTAAAAATTACATCAGATCTAGGTATATAATAGACGGCGGTCAAAAATGTACAACGTTACTCTTGTTTGTATTAATTGTCATACAATTGTCTTCACACCATGTAGATAAAACATTTAACAGAAGTTGTAGTTCTTTTTCATCGTTTGCTATAACAACGTCATCAGCATATAATAAAATACCCATTTTTACATCACCTATTTCTATTCCGCAGTCAAAGGACTTAAGAAATGTACCCAAATCATTAATATACAAGTTGAACTCGCGTCTGACATGTTAGATCTAGGGATATGATTTATAATAATTCTATTCCATAAATCGGGAACATTACCATATCTAAAACAAATATCAAATAAGTGGTATAGAAACAGAGCTGAACTCTGGTTAAGAAAAACCTCCCCCGGCAGATTTATCCCTTTTTGTCTTTTCAATAACATGTACTGTTTCCTGAAACGAAATGGGTTCCGTCAACAAAAAATCATTAAAAGTACTCGCTTCATTTATACTGGTACAAGAATCAGAAACCCTAATCGAACTGTTTTGCTGATTAAGTAATTCTGAATATTCAGATTTCCATTTATCAAGAACATCTGTTAATTCAGAACTTACATTACCATCATCATCGATTACTTCCATAGGAATTACATGTTTACGACTTTCTGCAATACCTATTTTACCAATCGTTTTCCAAAACATATGCTGATTTTTGCTAGATTCAGAGAGTAATTGCTCCTGCATGTCATACCAATACTTCCTCTTACTTTTTTGAAACTCACTATCAAAATGTGTCCTCTTTTGTACATAAATAGCTTTTAGCTGTTTTTGGTGCATGTTATTACATTTATTCCATGCTTTTTGAGCATTACACATCTCATACCACAATTTACTCAAAGATTCATTCCACTAGAGTTTCTTATTCCGATATTTTTTTATTAGATTGCTTACCACCAACAAAATAGTCTTACTTGGTATTTTATCAGACATCTCTGATTCAACCGTTTTACAAAAATCATCATCAATGCCATTTACACAATTTTGTTGATTTCCAACAGTCTTAAGGTTTTCTAATAATGAATATATATTTTGATATATGTTATTGGTATTCATAAAATTTGCAGGAATTTTATCAAAATCAAATTTCTCAAACTTCGTAGAAAATGTCTTATCTTTTTCATTTGTTGGCCGTACATTATACATAAAAGCATTTAAATCTATACTCCATTTAATTAGTGAATGATCAGGTATTAATTTAAATCTACCCCGTTCACGTTGAAGCCTGCGGACATGACCAGATCATTTGCTCGTATAACACAAAAATCTTTAAAAAAGTTTAAATTACCATAAGGTACAATGCAATTATCAACCACTGAACAGCCTTTTGTTGATACACACATATAATCATTTTTACAAAGTTTCTACCATTGAGTATACAACAATTAAAAATAATAAGGAAATCAATAAATGCATTACAGTATGAATTACACTTAAAGTTAACGATATCTCTTTGACATAAATTGTCAACACCCTCAATATAATCACTTTTATTACCACATCTACTGTTAAAATCTCCGCAAATGAAAAACGGCCCTTTATTTTGATGTTCATAAACTTGTGTAATTAAAGTGTCAAAGAAAGTATCTTTATCGATTTGACGTGTTGAATTTTCTGGAGGTAAGTAATAAATGCAAACATTTAATTCAAATTCAGATGATTTTTCAATAAAGTTTATCCACAACATACCTTCAAATGAATCGTCTAATATAGTAATATGAAATAAGTCATACAAATACATTGTCATAAAAAATACCTAAACCACCAGATCCATTTTTTGCATTTCTATGTAATGCTTTTATATTTTGACCTATCCATTTATAACCATTAATAAATAATACATCTTTTCCTTTCAAATGAGTTTCACCAATACATATATCTAAATCGAGTTTATTTATACAAATAGAGCGAAGAATACAATTATCAGAGTTAGTGTTTTTGTTCCAGTTATTTACATTCCAAAGACCTGCAGATAACTACCATCTACCTTTTCTCGACTGTTGATGGTGGTTTCTACTGCTGTGTTCGTTGTTCTGTTCCCGATGACTTGTTCTTGTGTTGTAGTAACTGTGTAAGTTGGAAGTGTTACTTCGTGTTGAATTGTTTGTTTCACGTCGTGACGTATTTTGTTGTGTATGAGAAGTCCCCCTACTCTCATGTTCGCTGCGGTTCTCGGAAGATCTTCTGCTATTAACTTAACGACTGGCAATAACTTCCGCGCCCTTCATATTGATATGGAGATCAACAGACTTTAACACATCTACGATTGTCTGAAAGTTTTTACGTTCAATTGGTTGTTGAACAGTCTGATCTCTGTGTATGAAAACATCACTGTACTGACGACTAGATTTAAGTTTGTATTTAGCCGACATTACATCATTTACAACTGCTTTGGACTTGCACGAGACTATAACAACACCACTCGTATGCGTACTTCGGCTCTGTTTATGTTCACAGTTAATTGGGGTAATTTGTACGTTGTACTTTTAGCGTTGACTTCAGATCGGACTTTTTTAATTTCCGAACTGACACGCTTATCGATGATTTGATCAACCTTAACAGTCATTTTACGTTCTAGATTTGTTTCCAGGTCATAAATGCGTGTATTCATATCGCCAAACATATTGCGCATATCATGCATATATAAGCGAGAGGGTACTGATCATTTGACTAAGAATGCGCAAATCAGGAGATATACTTGAGTCCATATGTACTTCAGCTACCGTAATAACATTACTAACGGATTTGGTTTTATTACCCTCAGCACTATCGCTTACTGTTGCCTGGAGGTTTTTAGTGGGTTTTTGTTGTTTTGTAGTTTTTAAAGAATCTGGCTCACTGTCACTGACTGTTGAAAGTTTTCTTTTTACTTATTTGACTGGGATTGCGTATTGTCGAACAGATGTCCGAACATAGTTTCGTCATCATTGTAAATTACGTTATGGGCCTCTGTGATGGCACCAATTACACTCACCGAATCATCTAAGGTATTGCCATCAATGACATGCTTTTACTTTTGTCCCGAGTAGATTTCTTTCTGGTATTACCATTACTGTAATTCTTTTTACCAATTTCAGTGCAAAGTTCAAAGTTCAACTGAATAACAAATGGCCTTTGGGTATTTTAATTTTAACTTTACTAGACGGTTGGTTATGTCAATGCAAATTTTCAATAGTCTTGTTATAATATAAATATAAGTCTTATGATATTGTGATAAACAACAAAAATCAACACTCACTGCAAAGTAGAACTATATCAGAAGCAAACAATCTATTCCAAAATTGCACAAATTGTATAAATCCTTGTTAAAACTATGTTTTTGTATGAGCTTCAAAAACATCGACCATCTAAGTTAAGGGAGGTAATTACAAAATTCTTGATTTTTTATTATTTTTTTTTTTTTTGGCTTTTAACTAGCTGTCAGTAACTGCGAGTACTCTCAACTCGTATTTTCTTGTTAATTCGACATGTTAATACTGTTTATAATGCTTTTTTGTTATTTTATATTAATATGGATATTGTCTATATACCAGCTTTGATTATTTGGAATATCTACTAATTTTCACTTCTTAGAACTATATTTGTATCAACTTCAAGATTATTCTCCTTAAATCAGGGACATTTTAGCTAGCTCTAAATGTATTGTTTTATTGTTGATATTCACCCAGTTTGGATCTAGTGTTAAATTATGTATTTATATGACAGAACTTTTGGTATTCCTAATTATTGGAAGAATTTTATACACATACGTAGTATACCTAAAACGACAAAGTCTTAGTACTGCATTTACTTGGGAGCCCACACTTTTTAATAATTTTATTGATGATGTTGTAAAAGATTTATTCAATGGTAGCTGTGAACCAGTTAGAGTTGGTGGTTTGTCTGTAAATTGTTTATTATATGCTGATGATATTGTATTACTATCAGAAAGCAAAACTGGTTTACAAACCAGTCTCAATATTCTTGGAACATATTGCTCAAATTGGAAGCTACATGTTAATGTTCAAAAATCAAAGGTATTAGTATTTAATTCTAATGGTAAAACATATCTAAATGAGTTTTTCTATAATGATAATGCCTTACAAACCGTCGCCAAATATTGTTACTTGGGAATAATGTTAAAGTGTAATGGCAATTTTAACTTAGCTGTATCCTTACTAATGGAAACAGCTAGGAAAGCATGCTTTAAGATTAAAAAAAACTATTGGATTGGATAATCCTTGTAAACTTTTAGAAACATTATTTGATTCATTAGTAAGCCCTATATTACTGTATTGTAGTGAGATTTGGTGTGTTTTTGATAATTCGGGAGACAATTCCATTTTGGAAAAATTCCATATGAAATTCATAAAAGAAATTCTAGGTGTTCATTGTAAAGCAATTAATGCTGCTCGTAGAGTTAAACTTTGCAGGCTACCGTTGTGGTAAAAAATATCATTTTCTTGTATTAAGTTTTTCGATCATATTTTAAGGTCTGAAAACACACTTGTATCCAATTTTTTTCTGGCAACTGAAAAAAGAACCCCTGGACAAAGAAACTTTATTCTATTTTAAACAATCTAGGATTTTCAAACCTAGCTGGGGGAAACTTTTCTATTAAACAATATCTACCAAGTATTAAACAACGAGTGATTGATCAGTGCACACAGGATCAATCATCAAAAATTCATTATTCATCAAAACTAAAATTTTACCAACAATTTCATAATCCAAATCAGCGTAGTCCTTATGTTGATGTTCTGAGTAATAGATTCGAAAGGTCATCTCTGTGTAAAATCTGATTGAGTGCAGACAATCTTGTTATTGAAAAAGGGCGATATTTAGATTTACCCACCGATGAACGAGTTTGTAATGTATGTAAATCAGGTGAGGTAGAAGATGAAAAATTTTTCCAACTACAGAATTAACTTTAAAAATATCATATTAAATATACTTCCTACATATTGTAATGAAAATCAACTAAATATTAATAGTTGCATTAATAGCAATTCTTTAAAAGTCCTGAAAGTGACTAGTTCTTATATATATAAATGTTTGGTGTATAGAAACGAGATTTTAGCTTCTCAATTATAACATATTTAACTACTAGTATGATGTATTCATTGTTGTAATGCACTGAAATATGGGCCTTTGCCAATTATTGTAATTGTGTTTGTGCCAATAAAATATTTGTCTTTGTATTTGTATTTGTTATTTTTCATTTACCTGTATACATTATTAAAACCGTTTTTTTTCAAAAGTGATTATTTTAGAAGGGTTAAATATTTCGCGGTGGTGTGATGCCATGGATTTTTTTGGACTTGTTTGTTTGCTTTTTGGCCTTGAATGTTTGTCTCTAATATTTTATTAAATATGAATTTGCATTCAGATATCGCAGATCAAATTTATTCGTTCATAGTGTGTTAATTTACGTTTTTTGATTAAGTTAAGCCTGCCAATTGATATTTTATCCTGTTTTTTTCTATGTTGTGATGTTATGCTATTGTTTCAGAAAAAGGGAGAAGGTTTGGTACCATTAAAACTTTTAATCCCGCTGCAAATGTTTGCACCTTTTCTAAATCAGGAATCTTATGTACAGTAGTTGTCATTAGTTTATGTAATTTATACGTGTTTCTCGTTTCTCGTTTTTATATAGATTAGAACGTTGGTTTTCCCGTTTGAATGGTTTTACACTAGTAATTTAGGGGCCCTTTATAGCTTGTTGTTCGGTGTGAGCCAAGGCTCCGTGTTGAAGGCCGAGCATTGACCTGTAATGGTTTACTTTTATAAATTGTTATTTGGATGGAGAGTTGTCTCATTGGCACTCACACCACATCTTCCTATATCTATATAGATGTTTATAAATCTTTTAATCTTCACAGGTAAACCAGATGTTTAAATCTACAACTTTTAAAGTGGCACTTTCAAGAGCTCAATGTTAACATTTGGCTTACACAAACATATTCCTGTGTTGTAAATACAATTTGTTTTTATACACTCAACCGAGTTTTTTTACGATATGAACGATAAACATGTACTCTGTTTGTCAGACACTTTGACTTTCGTTTGTTTGTCATATGCCGTATAGGCACATTCCTCCATAAACGGCGAAATAGTAATAGACCATACACAGTTGGTAAACTGTATATAATAATTTCTTAAGTATGTACTCAGGTTTATTAATTTTTGCCAGATGTTTGCACTTCTGGTTTTTGTCATACGATACAGGTCTAGGGGAACTATTTTGCCCAATTTCATTTACATTTCTTTTCATAGATGACTGCAATAGCTCATACAAAGGTCATTAAGAAATAAATTAAGCAAATTTCAGATTTTTGTTCCTACAATTTGAGACCCGATTAATGCTGAATAGAAGGTAAGATTCCAATGAGTTCCATAACCTATCAACATTTTCAGTTTATTGTGTTCTTTACTAATCCTCTTCTGAATGGCTTACAGTATCAATTTTAAATTCCAAATATTTTTCAATTCCACCAACTACATCCTTAATGAATTTTGATCTAGGTACTTTTTGTGAATAGGGCGATAATCGAATTTATTTTCACATCTGTCTATCCGCAAGTTTGTGATTAACAAACAATTTAACGTAAATAAACGTCAAAATAAATAAAGGCAAAAGTAGTTTACCGATGTTCAAAAGTCATAAATCGATTAAGAGAAAACAATGGGTAAACAAACTACAACCGAGGGAAACACATCAATCATAAGAGGAAAACAAAGAAATACCAGGAACACTGAAGTTCAACAAAAACAAGCGCCAACATACACAGAAACTTAAACATTTTCCGTACTTGGTACAGGACATTTTTAAGAAAAATTATATAGTCAAGTTTTTGGTTTGTCGTTTACACAATTCTACATTATTGAAAGAAAGCATACTGAAAAACGATGTGGCTATGCATGGCGCAATAGTGTAAGAATCAGAATATTTTTCCAGTAGTTTGTTTTAAATTAAAAAAAAAAATCATTTTCAATTGCAAAATGAGGCTTGTGTTGTCCTGCACGCAAGTATGTTTTATTTTTCAAGACATTTAAAACGTATTGTTTTAATTTTATTTTCATTTAATGTTACCTATATTTGATTTCTAAATAAGTTTACAATATTTACACGAAAATTTCATAACTCACCTTTCATGAAGGGTTTCTGCTTGAATAAAAAAAAGTTTAAATGTCGTTTCGTCCTAGGTATCCTTTGTGTAATATTTAAACTACGTTCTAATTAGACCTTTTTAACAATTTTCGACAACTGTTGACAACGACTACGACAGGTAAGATGTCAGAGGTCGTCCCAAAAGCAGTAATAATTTTGTATGAAAGTTACCTGAAGGTAACTGAATGGAACGGAAAAAAAAATTTGTCTATATGCATTTTGTTTGTACGCATTTGTTGATTTAAGATATAAATAAAGCGGCGTTTTGCATTTGCGCCGATCTGCATTTCATTTGCGCCGATTTTTTCTTTCATTTGAGCCGATATTTTTTTTCATTTGCGCCGATTTTTTTACAGGTAAATAACAGGTAAATTACAGGTGAAATGATATAAGAAGATGTGGTATGAGTGCCAATGAGACAACTCTCCATCCCAGTAATGTTATTTTCATTTGTCATTAAAGACCTCTTCCGTTAGCCAGTTGTACATATGCTATGAATTGTCAATCATAACATGTATATAACTGTTGTCTCCTGCTTAAAATCAAGAAGTAAAAACCTAAGAATAAAAGCACTTTGTTTAAACTAAAATGACGAATTAAAAATATATGTACAGCATTCAAATCCATAAAAACGGAATACATTCAAATCATAAATCTGTTCTTGCCGAGTATGTATAGGCAACACATCTAATATATTGCTTTCTTATGATTTCGTCTCTTCTATGTTTGGCGTAATTGTCGATAACGAAGGTTATCTTTTCTTTGTCTGGCATACGTACTGGTGGGGGCATTTCTAGAGTTCGCATTTTCTCACAAGAAAGCTATTAAACCAAGAGTTCCAAATGGTGAAGTTGAAATCATCCCTTCGTTAATTTTATTGTCGCCATCACGAATTGGTTGACAGTTATGGAATGTTTTATTGTACGTTGTCTAAGAATATATGACATTTGTCATCAGAAGGAGCGTCAGACACTATCAAACGTGAAGCAGTCATCGATTTCATTTAGGGAAATGAATGGTAACCCGAAACATTGGGATAGCCATTTACCAATTGCAATGTCACTTGATTTGTCTTTATACTCTGTGCTCAGCCAATGTAAAAGTATGAACCTACCTGTAACTTACCTGTAAATCCAATTAAAAAAAAATATAAAATCGGCGCAAATGAAAAAATAAAATCGGCGCAAATGAAAGAATGAAAATTTTCAAAATCGGCGCAAATGTCATACGCCCAAATAAAGATACACATAATTTTTGAATAATTTATTAAAATGTAATTAATACCATCCTTGTTTCAAAAATTACAATAAAATGTATGGGATCAACAATAAGTGCTAAATTATCAGAGTTTGTAAAATGTATGCATATAAATCCAAAATATGTGTGATAAAAAGAAACAACAACATATACATGATATACTTTAAATAGATTCTATAGATTACCTTAACCGTATTAGACACAACGTTTGAAATTTTGGGTCCAAAATGCTCTTAAACTAGTACTTGTTTGGCTTTATTACTATTTTGATCTGAGCGTCACTGATGAGTCTTATGTAGACGAAACGAGCCTCTGGCGTATTAAATTATAAGCCTGATATCTTTTATAACTATTTACACCACTGGGTCGTTGTCACTGCTGGTGGACGTTTCGTCCCGAGGGTATCACCAGCCCAGCAGTTAGCACTTCGGTTTTGACATGAATATCAATTATATGGTCATTTATACGAATTTTCGGTATTCAAAAGTATGAAGTTTTCGAAATACTAAGGATTTTCTTATCCCAGACATAGATTACCTTAACCGTTTTTAGGAATTTTATGTCCTAAATGCTCTTCAACTTGCTACTTGTTAGGCTTTATAACTGTTTCGATCTGAGTGTCACTGATGAGTCTTTCGTAGACGAAACGCGCGTCTGGCGTATTAAATTATAAGCCTGGTACCTTGATAACTATTTTAAGATACAATATTAGAAGACAGTTCTAATGATTTGCTTTTAGATAAGAAAAAGTGTTACCGGACTCGTTTTGTTGCTACATAATAAAATAGGTAAATGCAAAGCACATTCTATAATAAAAGTTACTTTTGCTGAGTTGTATGCCCTTATATGACAAAGTTTAAAAATTTCGAACCAACACGACAAACCAAGACCCAATACGACTGGACTTGAACATAAAACAGGATTAAAAAGATTTTACACATTAATAACAGTATAACACTATTCGTACCACTAATGATTTTCACCATTAGACATATATTGCCTATCTTTTTGATATTCTTTGTTTTTGATTTTGATGTTCTCCATATTGGTATTTTATTTTCAATTGCATCCGATGTGTTTGTCGTTTGTAATTTTCACAGTCATATTCAAATTCTAGGTGGACGAAAGGATATGAGGTAGAAACATCTCTTTTGTTGTATAATTTGTTTCACGATATACCAGATGGGTGCGTTAAAAAAAGTCAATATTCTGAAGGACCTTGCCTTTTTTAATTGAACATCTGGTTACGAAATATTGTTAACCTATTATTATTCTGATGTTCTGTTTGAAGAACTAATTGGCCTCCAATACAAATGCTATCTGTCTGACATGGTTAAGTTTTAACATAATTATTGTATTGCTCATTGAGTAAACATATGTTTTACAACTTAGTAACGTCTCCTTGTACATTGAAACACACTCTAACTGTAACTATAGAATTTTCTAGTGTATAAAGCAACAAAGCTTCTTTCTTTGAATATTTGTGATAGTTTTTGTGTATTAGATAACTAACACAAAAAGTTTGTACTTTTCGATGGTTGAAGAAATGTTCATGTTGAAGAGGTTTCTATGAGAACTTTGCGTAGCATAAATTGAATTTTTGATTACGCTTATATTTTTCTTCTTTTTAAAGATAAACGAAGAATATTACATGTTGGTTTTTTTAAATGATTATTTTTGGGTTGAAAACAATATTACACCCTTCTAATATGTTTCCAAGAATCTCTAGAGTTTTTAACGTTTTATTATCAGTGTATGTAAAGTGCGGATCCTAAAATATCATTTTTACTGTATATGCCATAAATGTCTAATGTAGAATGATAAATAAACAGACGAACTTTTTTTAATTTTTGAAGAAAATGAAGAAAAATAGTTAAAATGTATATGTTCAGAAATACATAATACTAATAAAACAAAGTAAGAGATGCGAGCGGGATTTATCGCGCCTAAAGCCATCCAACTGTGAAATATATACCCAAAATAGGTGAATTTTTAGGACATTTCACGAACAGATCGTGCAGGTGCTTTATAACTAACAGGTGAGATGTTGTTGCAGTAAAAAATATTCATTTTAATACAATTATTAAAGTTGTATAACGTAGAATATGTTTTGTCATTCAGTTTCTTCATATTTAACTAAATTCCAATATGATGATTTCGTAATGCTAGTCATGTTTACTGTCGAATAATGATACTATTCTTTCATTTTAACTGTGGAGCGAATCATTAGTATTGTATATGCGGTGCATTTTCACTGTATAATTATTATTTGTTTTATCTATTACAGCTCATTTCTTTAAGCATGTAGAGCAAGACTTTAGTTGATTTGCTTGCTTTTTTATTGGATAATCATTATGATAACACCCAATTTAATTCAAATATTAAAAATACAGGTTAAACTATGCCTATTCATATTGTTTAAAAATGTCAATCTTATTTACAAAGTTTGTATAAACAATTATACAAACTAAGCAAGCAAGCCAACCAAAGTTTTGCTTTACATGCAGTAGGAAATTAGCTGTAAAGCCTTAATTTAGCCGACTTGCTCAAATAATAGATAAAGTAAGAGAAAGATTTGATAAAATTTAACTTACGGATGAAAGTTTGGTTCTAAAACACTCTACTAAATTCAATAGAAATAACATTTATTTCAAATGTATTCCATTTAGTTTCTTATAAAGCGTATAGAGATCTTTATCCTTATTTTTTTATCCATTTCCATGACACTTCACCACTAATTACGTACATCTTGATATAGATTGCACCTTTGTTTTCCCGTTTAAAAGGTTTTACACTGGAGCCCTTTATAACTTGCTGTTCGGTGTGAGCCAATACTCCATGTTGAAGACCGTATTTTGACGTATAATGGTCTACTTTTATAAATTGTGACTCGGATGGAGAGTTGTCTCATTGTCACATACGACATCTATATGGCTCAAAAACGAAACGAGACGGGATAAAAAGAGATAAAAAAATCTACGCTACTTTTTTAATATATTTATAATGGGCTTTATATGAGTCAAAATAGAGTAAAATAGTGGGTCGCATTTGGGTATAAGCGTCACGCCGGATTGCCGATTTTTTGCAAGCGTGACAGGTGAAAGTCAAATGATTGTGTAGAGAAAAACGGGAAATGAAGTCTAGCGGGACACGGATAATTACAAAAAATTAGAACTGCATAGTATAAGCGGGATACGGCAATCTGACAAAACAATAAGCGGAATACGGGAATCTGCCAAAACAGTAAGCGGGATCCGGGATCAGAACCCCCCAATGAGACCCCAGAAAAAGATATTTTTGTATATTCATCCTATTGTTACAGTCATGCCTTCAATAACAAAAGTATCCGATGCATGCATTTTTTCATATTTTTGGTCCCTTTTTCAATTTTGTGGGGTCCAAATTTATAGACAAAAGTCCTTTAATATAGATATTTTGAATTCGTTGACATGCTGAATCTGACCATGTATCAAGTTTGGGGATTTTTTGCCTAGTTGCTGAAATAGCCCACATAGAGTTCCAAAGGGTCTAAAATCAACAAAAATGAGTTGTAGCATGCATTTCGTGTACAATAACCCAAATGTGCATGGTTTTATCTCTGTGGTAGTATCCATTCGCGGATCTAGAATTTTTCATAAGTAGGGGCCCACTGACTGCTTAAGAGGGCCCGCTGCTGTCACGCTCAAAACGTAAACAAATACAGTTTTCCCATGATCCTTTATTCTACAATAGACATACCCGCATATAACAGTAAAAATGAACTAGCTGGATTCGCACTTTATATACACTGATTATTATGAGTACTGAACTTCTTAATCAAACAGTTATTACGATGTGTTCACCAACATGCTGAAAATGATAAACTACGTTGGTAGAAGGGATTGGATATTATGGTTCTTCTGAATATATCTTGTTTGCAATGTTGACATCACTGTTTTCAAAGTGTCCAAGATACGATACCGATTGCATTTGTTTAGAAAGTTTTAAAAAGGCTTTGTGAAGTATTCTAGTAACTATTGCATTCACTCTTCACATTTGTAAAAAGTCAAACCTGAAAAAAGTGAAGAATCAACAGACATTAAACTACATTTGCAAATTTAACTGACAATATCATGTCCCGTATTTGCCTTCCATAAAATTCATACTGGTTTATATAGATTTAGAGGTTTTTGGTTCCTTTGGAAAGGTTGCCTTAAAATAGGTTTGTCGATTGTTTAATGCTCTTTCCAAATGTATGTATGAATCTGTTTCTGTCTTTATACATCCGTAAGGTAGACCTCCAAATATTCGGCATTGAACATTCCCGATGAAGGTGAATACAGACAAGCATTTTAGTACGCATGCTATTTGAAAATGATGTTTTCATCTTATATGAAATCCACCTCTCTCATTGTTGTGGTGAACACATATGACACCAGTTAAATAAACGAAACCGTTAGCAATTATTGCGTGTAAGGAACTTATAAAAAGATTTCGTGATTTTCAATTCAATCAATTCGTTTTACACATACCGCACAGGGTGATTAATAATGCAACACAATATTTTAATGAGAATTTTTCATTTATAATTTTTCTATGCTGTAAAAATAGTATTTAATATTTGACCTGGGTTTAAATCTTCGTAAGGAATAAAGAACGTTTGAAAATTTTTAACTTTTAATTGCCTTTAATTTAAAGTTAAACCATTGACAGTTTACCTCTCTCAATATCTGTTTTTTGTTTTATCATATATCAAATTAGAATAATTTTCTTGTCCCAATTTTTCTTTAGCATTTTAAGAAGATTTGTTAAATGCATAATATTTTTTACACGTAAAATGTGTTGTGTTTTCAAATCATGTGACTGTTTGTTTATCTGTGTACACACATTTTAACACATATATAATAAATAATGTTATTGGGTAACACATTATCACGTAAAAAGAGATGGTTTAGTAAATTTTCACTAATACATTTATGGTTTTCATTTAATTGTAGCATCTCTATATTTTTGCCGGATAAAATTTGAGGACAAAATCAAACATGACAAACCTTGATAGATGAAAAAAACAATTGTCAGAATGTTCTTACATTTTAGTTTCGGTTAATTTTAAAAGATTTTGTCATATTATAGAATATGTGTTTTGTCGTTTCACTTATTCAAACACATGATTCTACACAATAGAAATATTATTATACTGAAAATACGTGTTCTGATCATTCGGGTTCCAAGTCAGGAATACGACAGTTGTCAGTCTGATGGTATAATCGAACGTTTGTTTTGTTTTTCTGTTTTAAGGACTTTCTCCGTTTCTTAATTCACATTTTTAATCACTATTGTTTGATTATACTTTTCTTACATTACAAAAAAGTTAACATAATCCATGTAAACAATTAAACAAACTATTAATGTAAAATAATCTACTTTTAGAAATAACCACGCGAAGCAACTACATTTGATTATTTAAACGTTTCAACGTTTTTTTAAACAAAATATACCGTGCCAAAAGTGAAAATAATTTTACGACGTTATGTCGAATGCGGGTTGGAAGTGACAACTTCTAAAACCGTTTTCTCTGTAAATAAGTTGGAGTTATCTCTCTTTTTGCACAATATGAAAGTTTTGAGGAAGGTCATTGACCTGATACGTCACCGGAAGTTTGGAATCGTCTGCTTTGTTTACATTTCGTATAGTTTTGAGAATGGCCCCAAAACGCAAGGAACTGTCATTGTCCGAGAAAAATCTTATTGCAGCATTACATAAGGCTGGTATGAAAGGACCTGACATCGCACGACAAACAAGACACCCACTTCCAACAATTTATGGGGTTTTAAACCGTTTCAAAGGTCGGGGAAGTTTGGAAAACAAGGAGAGAACGGGAAGGTCGAATCTGCTAACACCGCAGGATACTCGCAAACTTTGCACCACTGTCAAGTCGGACAGAAAACGTCCACTGCATGAGATAACTATTGTTTTCAATGAATCTAGGGAAGAACCAGTATCTAAGCGTACTGTTCAGAGAAAATTGTATGAAGAAGGGTTCAAAAAACGTGTTGTAAAAAAATTCAGAATTCGTGCTGCAAATGTCAAAAAAAGGCTGGCATGGTGTTAATTGGCAAGACACAAAACTGTGGAAGATTATTGGAGAAGGGTCATATATAGTGATGAATGTAAGGTGGAAATTGGAATGGATAATCGTGTTTTAGTCTGGAGACGGCCTGGTGAGGAGTGGACTCCTCCTTGCTTAAATCCTGGCCGTGGGTCACGACTGAGTTTGATGATCTGGGGCTGCATTACCTATGAAGGTGTTGGTACTATTACTGTTGTAACTGGTTATATAAATGCGTTAAAGTATATTGAGATAGTTGATAATTTTGTTTGGCCTGTTATTGCTCGTCATTTCCCCGCTGACAATTACATATACCAAGATGACAATGCCCCGGTTCATAGAGCCAAAATTGTGAAGGATTACATGGAAAAAAATCAACTTCATGGTATGGAATGGCGAGCACAAAGTCCAGACCTTAATATTATTGAAAATATGTGGCGTAAAATTAAAATTGAACTGCAAAAACAGGCACATAACATCACTACAAAGGTTCAAATGGAGACAGCAATTCGGGACATATGGACAAATATATCCTTAGAATTCATAAGAAAACTTTATGATTCAATTCCAATACGTTTGAGGCTAGGAATAAGGGCAAAAGGAAACATCACAAAGTATTACGTGAGTTCAGATCATTTTATTAATATTAATTACAAAGGTTGAACTATGACAGATACTGGACAACTGTATGTGGCTGCCATTTTGGAATTATCTTCACTTTTGGCACAAGTCTGTACTTCCACAATGTATAACGAAACGGTGAGTAAGTTATAGTGATCGACAGGAGAGATTTGGCAACTTCGAAATCAATAAATAAATAAAGATATATAGTCAATTGTAAATGTGACAACTATCCTTTTTAAGGAATAGCTCTTGCATTATCAACCTTTACTTATAAATTCATAAATGGCGTTTCTGATGTAACTTCTGCATAAATGACGGATTCATATGTGAGCAAGTCACTTATGATTCCGGAATTTATTCATGTGTAACCGGTAATTTTCTATTTTTATTGTAACCGGAACCACCGTTTTGATGACGTATTAATATGCACTTATGATAACGCTGGAATGAATGAAAGAAACATCTTAAAATAAGCATTTTTATACCATCTACAGGTAAATTATTATTGTATTAATTATTTCCTGGCCTTTATAATAATATAAAGGCCAGGAAATAATTAATACAATAATAATTTACCTGTAGATGGTATAAAAAGGCTTATTTTAAGATGTTTCTTTCATTCATTCCAGCGTTATCATAAGTGCATATTAATACGTCATCAAAACGGTGGTTCCGGTTACAATAAAAATAGAAAATTACCGGTTACACCTGAATAAATTCTGGAATCATAAGTGACTTGCTCACATACTCCCCTGCTTATAAAAGTAACGTCCTCGTTACTGCAACCATAACACAAAAAGTACAATTTTACAGTATAGGACTCAATTTCAAAATATGATACAACTCATAATCATAATAAAACACACACACAAAAATAATTTCTTACTAGCAAGGTGTGATTATCTTTAACTTCAAATGCAATTACAAGTTATCTTTGACTAGAACTTGACTTCAAAACCTTCAATGCAATAACAGATTTACACAAAAAGGAAAAAATCAGCAAAAAGTCCAATTTTAAAGTGTCAAGAAAATAAAAAAATTCAAACAGGCACCTTTTAAAAATGAATTAAACAATTAATCAAATAGCATTAGCAAACAACCTTGACTAGAAATGGTAACGTACATCCCTTTAAAAGTCATTAAACATTTTACATTGGTACAATATAAAAAAAATATTTGATTGTCAAAAATTGTCAAAGGCATGAATATACAATTTTAAACAGTTGATCTTGGTTCATTATAAACATTTGAGTGTTCACCAAAGTTAGTTCTGTTTGATCGTCTCAGCTGTCGGTATCCGTTGTATCCAACTGCAATAGGGTCTTCGTCTGAACTACTGTCACTGTCTGTTTGTGACTTGAATTTGCACACTTGTAAATTAGTTCTATTTTCGACGCGAGGTTGTCCAGATTTATCAATTGGTTCAATGAGATAAACATGACGGTCAGCGTCTAAGCACTTTATCACTTGATATTGTAAAGAATTCCACTTGTCCTGAATTTTATTTCGGCCTTGTACTCTATTACGAATAAGTACTCGAGTACCAACTTCAAGTTTATGTTCGGACGCTTTTGTGTTATGAGCTTTCTCTCGTAAAACAGCTTCTTTCCTTAAGTGCTCCCCTGCTTTTTCATACGCAATCTTCAATGCACCCCGATGACCAACAGAAAACTGCTTTCAGTACACCATTTGGGTTATTTGAATATACTAGAATGCCATTCGGATTGTGCAACAGTCCAGCCACATTTCAACGGTTGATGCAGCACATTTTTAATGATTCCGTCTTCCAAATTTTGCTTATATACTTAGATGATCTGATTATTTACTCTTCAACAATAGAAGAACATTTGACAAGATTGGATAAAGTGCTAACGAAGCTAAAAGAACATAACTTGAAACTAAAAGGAAAGAAATGTCATTTTTTCAAAGAACAAGTAAAATATATAGGTTACATTATATCTTCAGATGGCATCGCAACCGATCAAGACAAAGTGGATGTTGTAAAGAAATGGCCGCAACCAGAGACTGTAAAGGACTTGCGCTCTTTTCTTGGATTTGCGAGTTATTATCGTAGATTCGTTCCGAAGTTTGCACACGTAGCTAGACCTTTATATCATCTTATCAGTGTTTGTAACAAGGAAATCTCCCTCATGCAAAGCTGTGATTCCTTTCACGGATTTGCCTATACTTTTTGGACCTTTTGGGTTATAGCTCTTCATCTTTTATATAAGCTTTGGATTTCAAATATTTTGACCACGAGCATCACTGAAGAGACATGTATTGTCGAAATGCGCATCTGGTGCAAGAAAATTGGTACCGTTAATTTTATTTTATCAAACTTAAGATATTTTTAAAATAGTCATAGTTTTTTACTATTAAACATGTTTATTTCTATTGAATTGCATTTCAGTGACATTTGCGTAACCGAACGTCTCTTAATGTCATCCTATACATTGTACCAAGAGCATTTCCTATAGCAAGGCCTTACACCTCAACGGATTTGCCCCACCATCGATATTGAAAATCAAAGCGCTGTAAGCAATGTAGGCAGTTAACATTTAAAGATTTAAAAGAACAAACATTAAAAATTCATATATAATTGTACATTTATGTTCATTTAATGAATTAATCATTAAGGCAAATAATTCATATTTTATCAAGGTTTTCAATAGCAACGTATATATCAAGTACATTTTTTTTCATGGTCATGAGTCTCGAGTCAGCAGTGGTACAAATTCGCAATGATTGCAGTTCTTCTAGTTGATCGTAATTGTTCGTATTAGTTGACTGTTAGTATTTCAAGTTGACTTAGTACGAGCTTGTAAAAGTATGAATGAACTTGCTTCCCTGAAAAGAAAACTGAGTTTGTGTTCTACATTACAAAAGTTATGAGCCACAAATCAGACAAATGTTTACTACTACAGGGATCAATAGTGAGGTCTGACTGACCTGTCCATAGTAAATTTAAATGACTCCCACCTTCAACCCAAGTCCATGTTATCTAAGTTTGGAATAAAATGACAAGTGTTAGGTCTAGCAAAGTGATATGCATATGTGACGCCTATGAGATTGACCATGTATGTCATTCAATCTTTTTGAAATGACAAACAGGAATGAATATGGTTTAGGAGTTGGTATCTCAATCTTTTACAAGTTCTCAAAACACACACAAGAGGGTGTGAGTGACCCTAGGGACAACCCCTATTTTTCATTTGATTTTTTATTTAGTCCCATACATGAGTATATATGGTTACGTGGTGAGGATCTCGACTGTTCAAGTTCCAAGTTCTCAAACATGAGAGTGCAGTGACTCTAGGGACTCCCCCTATAATTCATTTAATTTGTTTTATTGTCCTATACATGAAAATATATGGTTTATTGAGGGGATCTGAACCGTTTTCAAAGTTCCCAAACAGGAGTGGTGGGGTGACCCCAGGGACTCTCCCTGTATTTTATTTGATTGGTTATATTGTCCCATACATGAATAAATATGGTTGAGGGATGGAGATCTCGACTGTTTCCAAGTTCTAAAGCAGGAGGTGGTGGGTGACCCTAGGGACTTCACCTATATTTCATTTGACTAGTTATATAGTCCCAAACATGAATATGTATGGTTGAGAGGTGGGGATCTCCATTTCATCCGTTTCCAAGTTATTAAACAGGAGGAGATAGAGTGCCCAAAAGGACTCCACATATATATAATTTGCTTACATTCAGGTATCATATAATCTAGTTGCACTATATGTGTAAAATAAGAAACTTCCAGCTATTTTAACTGACCCATCAAAATTGAGAAAAAAAGTACCCATTTAGTAATATGTTTACACTTTAAAAGCTTCTAACTTGCTTTACCAACATTTATTACTGATAAAGAAAATTTATACTGTCACCAGGACCATATATATTGTTAGATATACTGTTCCCAGCTGTCACAAAGACTCACATTGTATTGGATTTTGACATTAAAATTTGTCAAAAAGTAATTTTGAGTTTCCTATGGATACCTATGGATCTTCAGAACGCTGGCACTGTTGCACCATTATGCTGTACCTCATCATCATTGTATTTAATTGTACGTTTCTCACATTTTCAGTACAAAATATTTCCTGTTTTTTCATTATTTTACATATATCTTTTGGTTTTTAATTCTACTGTTTATATTTATTTACCATGCAAAGATGTATTTTGTCATCTGTCTGATTTATTTAAAAGTTCAAAGATCGCCAAAACCCGAAATTACCCATATTCACTTCCGGAATCGGATCCGATATTAGAATTTTCTTTTCATGTCAGCCATTTTGTTTTCAATGTTGTTTTTGTCAGATACGATTTTACTCGAATTTACACATTATTTGTCGGCGATTTTCTGTATAAAGCTAGCGGTTGAACAAAATGAACATCGATGTCATGAATAATAATGCTAAAAACAAGTTTTGAGATTGTTTATTAGGAGACTTTGGTAAAAAGGTTTGCAAAGTTATTTTTTTTTTATTTCCTCTCAAGTCGTGCATGTCGAGCGTAGCTAGTAACCAAGTCGAAAGTCCGACTGCAAAAGTGGAAGTTCACAGACCTCGGACAACCGCTGATTGAACCCCTGCCTCCAAATTGAAAAGATACAAAAATTTCGTCTTATAATTTAAAATTGCCGCCAACAGCATGAACAGTGGAACTTATTTTAAGACTACTGACGTAGTTGACTACGTATTGACGACAAACAATATTCCTACGACTTTTGCCATTTGGGAAATCTAAACTACTTGTCGTTAGAAATTTTCGGCGATTAAACATTTCATACATTTGTTCTTTGACAGCTTATCCAAAATCACAGGGTATAATAAACTACGTAAAGATTCCTAATGTGCCCTACTTCCTATGTGCAACTTCAAAACTTTTGGATAAATCGACGATCATTTAAGGTTTTTCTGATCATATTTTTTGTAATCAAGAAGTAAAAGTATGAAAAAAAACTGTCCAATTAGTTAAGAATAACATAACATCCAGCTAGATAATAATAATGGCACATATTTCAGCATTTATTGGGTAGAACACAAATCTAGGGTGCTCGCATAAGGCAGCTTAACTGCCTAAAAAGGCAAATACAAGAACTCCGTCACCTAAATGAATCGGGACTTTGTTAGACAAGACAGTGATAAAAGTTAGTATCATGCAAACACCATAAGTTGAGATAAACTTGAACAATATCAAGTCAAAAAGGTCAACAAGAGAGTGCCGTTTTTTGCTGACTTAACATCCAAAATTTGCTTATGCTTGAAATATTCTTGCGACAATGACGACCCCTTGTCGAGATAAATTGCCAGGTAAACAACATATAAAAACATTGGTCCATGAGAAGAAATATTATCATGTTTTTATCTTTCACTGTAAGGGCTATTGTGCTTATGTATCCCATCATACTTTGAACGGCAAAATTATTTTATAATGTGACTCTGTACCAATGTATCTTGTCATACTTTGAATGACAAAATTATTTTATTAATATAACTTTTACTGTTAAGTCTGTTTTTTGTGATAAACATTTGATGTCATACTTTGAACAACACTATTATTTTATTTTTACTATTATTACTTTAATTTCTGTTTAGTCTGTTTTTTGTTATATCTATTTTACGTGACTGTATTGTTTTTATCTTTCACTGTAAGGGCTATTGTGCTTATGTATCCCATCATACTTTGAACGGCAAAATTATTTTATAATGTGACTCTGTACCAATGTATCTTGTCATACTTTGAATGACAAAATTATTTTATTAATATAACTTTTACTGTTAAGTCTGTTTTTTGTGATAAACATTTGATGTCATACTTTGAACAACACTATTATTTTATTTTTACTATTATTACTTTAATTTCTGTTTAGTCTGTTTTTTGTTATATCTATTTTACGTGACTGTATTTATGTATCCCGTCATACTTTGAACGACAAAATTATTTTATCTCTACCTGTGCGAATTTCAAACACGCAATTTTACACCAGTACTTAAAACCTTCCATCCTTTATGGGTGTATTTTTGTTTTTTACATAGATAAATAAAATCGTATAATATAAGCAAAATGAGGATGTTAATTTTGATGCATGCCTTTTTATGATTCTTTGTTACATTTGTTGTTTTTATAGTGATTAAGATGATAACACAATGTTGACTGCTGTACCCCTATTTTTGGCATTTTTGCCTGTTGTGTCTGTTTGTTGTGTTCACGCATCGGTGACAATATAATGGAATTTGATGCGACTGTCATACAAGTGAGAGGTTTAGCTAGCTATAAAACCAGGTTCAATCCCCATTTTCTACATATGAAAACGCCTGTACCAAGTCAGGAATATGACAGTTGTTTTCCATTCATTTGATGTGTTTGAACTTTTGATTTTGCAATTTGATTGGGGACTTTCCTTTTTGAATTTTTCTTGGAGTTCAGTATTTTTGTGATTTTACTTTTTATTATATTTTAAAGTTACCGATCTGAATGGAATCATGTGTAACCTATTTAGCTAGTTTCGATATTTATTTAAATCAAATCTTGAAATATTGTTTGAAATAGCAAATACTATTTTAGGGGTGTTTTCCGAAACTTTACTTACTAGGGTATTTCCCAAATAGCAAAGGACGAGTCTTCATTTGGCATTAATGGTCTTCTTTTTTGATTGTCAGTTTGCAAATTTCGACTTCCTGAATGTGTAAGTGTACCAGTTTGTATTGGATAACTATTATTTGGTCAATGTGAACGTTTCAATTGCTAAAATGTTAATTTCTACGTTTTCATCTAGGGAATCAATGTTGGAGTAGAACATAAATGTATGTCCTTGACATAGAATTTTGAACCAATCGGAACAGCAATGGCTACTTTCACTGGCTCTGAATCAACAAAGTAAACTGTGGTTTACTTAAAAGTAATGAGTCACTTGTATCTACCTGAAAAAAAACTAGCCTAAAATAAAGCAGTACTAGTTTCATTGATGTTCACGAGTAATCATGTGTCTAACATCAGTTGTTTTTCATCGTATTTCTGACGTTATTCTTTTAGGTGGCGGGCTATATCTTTTTTTAAGTGTAGTTTCTATCCTTAATGCTCTTCAACTTCGAACTTTATTTGGTCTTTTTAACTTTTTGGGATTCGAGCATCATTGACGAGTCTATTGCAGATAAAACGCAAGTCTTGCGTAAATACATTTCAATTCTGGTACCTATGATGAAATTATTTCAATAGAACATGCAAAAAGCAAAAAAACACAGAGGACATTCAAATCACTACAGTAAAACTGACAATGCCACCAAGAACAAAGCACAACGACAAAAAGACATACATGTCCAAAGAACGCTGCAAAAAAACCATAAAAAACTAAACACGGAGTAACAAGAACCTGACGAAAAGTAGACGTGTTTTGTTCTACAATTCTTCCCGTTTAGTTGCGCAATATATGGCAGGAAAACGAAATAACACCACAGCGAAGTTCATCCAGATAGTTTAAGAAAAGGAGGACTGTTCTTGGTATAAAGCTGCAAAAATAAATATAAGTAAATGATCATTACTTATTTTCACCTGCAGCACAAATGGGAAATAATTTATCTTGTCACACGTGTTGTTTGCTGCACGGATATAATCATCACCAGAAGAATTAAAAACCTGTAACAAGATCATTATGGAAAGTTTATACAAACAACACGTACATGTACATTAATCATTGACAAGGCGAAAGAACACATTAAACCATTCAAGAGGAGGAGGAAAAGTAGTGATTCCGGTAGGTTAGTCATCAAATCGATTTTTTTTGTCAAACCAATTTAAGACCATTTCTTAAAGTTTGTCAACACTGAAGTATACCAAAATCTATTTCAGGTTGTGAAACCTACATATAGAGGCTATGAACGGTCATAAGGCGGAATTATTGTTATCGCCAATAGAAACTCTAGATCTTATATACATACATGTAGGTAATTATATCAAGTTCAGAGTATAAATATCTATACGAAAGTAACGTATTATAAGTAAGAAACATCATAATAGTTAACAAACCAAATACAGCTCAACAAAAGATGGCGGCCTACCAAAAAAAGGCGTCCTCAACCTGTTCCTGACCCACTACAGAAAATATTTAACGCTCTCTAAACACTTTCGGGCACCGAAGGGACCGTGCGAGAGATGTATATCCAGTCAAGGTCGTTAAAAACTTAAATTGGTGTTTGATAGATTAAACACTGTTATCCACTTTTAAGACCGATCAATGTGGAAGGATATCATTACAAAATGTATGACAGACGACCGAATCATTATTTGCTCAACATTTGAAGATCCTTTCAAACTGGAAAGTAGCCTTGTTTGTTGATTGGAATTTCAACCTACAATTGATACCAGATTGTATGTATGCATCACTATTAACCGTTAAATTGTACAATGTTAGAAGTCGGCAGTATCTCAGATATTGATCTTTTAATTTTCAGTTAACATGATCTCCAGGCAAAGGACAAAACAAAAACGCACTTATTGACGAATTTGTAAGGAACAATCTAAAGATTCCAAGCACACGCACTAGCATAAGTTTAGGTGTTTCAATTTATGGCATTATTATATAGCAAATTTACCTGACGATATCTTGTTATGGGTATTTAGTCGGATCTTAACACGTACTTGTGATTTGTTTAAAACCGGTTTTAACGAAGAAATGTCGAAATGTTCAGAACTTAATTAAATCGGTTTATGGGTAAGATGGTGCAAGCATACGATTTTTATTGCGTCTTACACTTTGAAAAGCGAATAATCTTTAGCTACTTTATTTAAATATTGTGTAAAAACGTTAATTATGAGCTATGAAAGTCAAGTGGCTCAAGCATTTTACTGAGGAAGTTTTAGAAAAATGCAAAGAAATATTTAAACAGTGGGTTAGATTTCATTAGTCTTTACTATCTATAGATTAACAACTTTTAGTTATATTTATAATTTAGAATCATCATTGAAGGTGGAGCGCGATTGCACAGTTAATTAATTATATTGATGTGCCATTTGTATGCAAGAGTGACATTCCGTTGTATTATGTGCCAATTCGAAAAAGTTATGCGAGTATTGTCTCCCTTTAACTGGTTCATTATTTTATAATTAAGTTTAGGTTTCTGATATAAATTTGAATAGTTACAAAATGTATCAATTCAATATATTTCAGTTTTTGTTATTGGTGTATCAAAACTATTGATGTACGAATATAATTTCATAAATTTGAAACGTTTAAAATAATTACATACCAATTTAAAGAACCGTTCATCATTTTTGAAAAAGACTATGATTGAAAATCGTAGTATTTGTCTTCCCTTCATGATAGATTGTTTGGTAAAAAAAAAGATTGGGAAATGAACCAAAGTTATCTAAAGGTAATCACAGAGAGGGACTAGCAAGCAATTTTTAAATGTAGCTCATTTAACGTTAAAACAACTTTCCGATATAAACAAATGTTACTTTATCCAAATATAAGGACCATGTTAGCTAAATCTACAAATTTTATTAGATATTATGAATTTTTATAACAATAGATTAATATGCTAGTAGTAAAGGAAAATATCAAAAAATATTTATACAGATCTGATTGTCAACCTGACATCAAAAGTGTATGTTTACTCCGTGTGACTGGTTATGTTTAAACATATTTGAGCTTTGCTGGTAAGAAATTTAGCGTATGCAAGTGTACGTATACATGTACAATTTTCAGGTCATTAAAGATTGATACTTTGGCTTTAATATTGATTAACTTATAAGGTATTTACCTCGAGCTCGGACATAAACACATTCATTCTACAACCAGTTGTTGGCATGATACGGTTTATGTTCTTTGCATATATTGTATAATGATATAATGATGAACCCCTAACTGGAGGGCTTTTACGTGATAGTCATATGATAAAACATAGTCTTTCAATCATTTAATTGAGGTTTAGAGCTGGCATGTTAGTAACTGCTAGTATTCCTAATTAATATCATTGTCATTTTGTTTATTTTCCTTTGTTACCTATTCTGACATCGAACTCGGACTTCTTTTGAACTGATTTTCACTGTGCGTATTGTTGTGTGTTTGTTTTTCTACATCAGCTAGAGGTAAAGGGGGAGGGTTGCGTTCTAAAAAAATATATTTAACCCCGCCTCATTTTTGCGTTCATTTAAGTTTTTAGTGTATATTTCGAAGTTTAGTATGACGTCCAATATAACTGACCTAGTATACATGTTTATTTAGGGTCCAGCTGAAGCACGCCCCCTAGTGCGGGAGTTTGTCGCTGCATTGAAGACCCATTTGTGGCTTTTGGCTGTTCTTTGCTCTTTGATACATTCCCCATATCAATTTCCAATAAAAGATATAATAAAAAAGTGGTTTGAGTGGCAATGCGAAAACTCTCCACCCAAATCACAATTTGTAAAAGTAAACCATCATACGTGAAAGTAATGTCTTCAACACGGAACCTTGGCTCACACCGAACAACAAGCTATGAAGGGCACATAATGACTAGTGTAAAAGTTATCAAACGGGAAAACCGACGGTATAATCTATACAAAAACAAGAAACATGTATGAACCACATCAACAAACGACAACCACTGAACATCTGGTTCCTAACTTTGCACAGGTGCGAACAAATGCAGCGTGTTCAAATGGTGTAATGGTACCTACCTTAACCCTTACCTAAAACAATAGCGGAGCATCAACACATAGAAAGACACATAATAATATATCAATTGCAATGGTCTAACTCAATCAAATGACGTATATTAACACAAGTGAAAATACACAGAACAAATCAATTTGATTTATGAAACATTCTAATTACAAAATCAACATAATAACTGATGACATGATCAACAATTTCAGAAATACAACCATAACCATGAAAAAATGCCACCGAATAAAATATTGTACACAGGTAAATAAAAATCATTTTTTTGTTGAAAGGTATAATGTGATGGAGAACGGAAATATCAATTGGTTTATAGTACGAGTGTTTATAAATTAGTGAACATTAAATACCAAAAATAACGAACTGTTTCAAACAGTCAAATTAACTAAAACTTTGTTTTATGTTGGAACATATTCAATTAAGCAATAACGGAGGGATCATGAACTGTTTGCAAGGTATTCATTTCAAATTTTGAACAGTTGATCTTTTGAGTCTTTTGTAGACGAAATGCGCGTCTGGTGCAAATACAATTTATTTACATATTTTGCATAGCGATTATTTAAACCCGAAATAAATTAACAGATGTATTGTATTTATGTATTGCAAAAGGTCGGTTTCTATCCGATGCAGCTATATTTAATTGATCAATTGACAATAATCTGAAGTATTTTTTATTATAATAAATTAATATATCAATTACTCAGTTTAAATAAAAGTGACAACATCCTCTGCTGTATTATCAGTTCAAAATGTCAATTATAATGTTTCCGATATATGTCGTTTTTAGTGTTTTCCGATTCATCGTAAACTGTTACTATATATGTATGTGATTTACAAAAAATATTGAGTTATTCAAAACACAAATATTTAGATTAATTTCATATAGATAATAGTGTTGTACCAATATAAGAATACCATTACCAGCTGCTGAAAGAAGGTAAGATAGTATAACTGGTTAAAATGCTAGTGACTTTTCTTCGTCTTCTTATAGATACATGAAGATTAAAGTCTGAATGTCATTCAATGAAAATAAGAAAAATAAATCTAGGTATATGACTTAATAGGAAATAGAATTTGTGCAAAGTTATATCTTTGTATGTGATATAAGTTATCTTACGGTCCTCAACAATAGGCAAGACCCACACTAGAGCTATATACATTGTTAAAATGACACAATCTAAAACAGTTCAAACAAAAATTGAATGTATAGAATAATAAACGAAAATCAAATATGATGGACCATTGAGTTGCAGGCTGTTGACTTGAGCTAAGCACATACTGAAACTGTAAGCGTGCGCTCAACCTTAATCCTCATCCCTAATGATATACATTTTTTGCATGTTACATGTAATTGATATCATCACTTGACCGACCGAACAGTTTTGTTTAATTTAAATAATCTTTCGTATCCTTCGGACAATTTTAACTATATGTGCACGATCGTTAACTGCGTACACACTTTCAGGTAGGTCTATATTTATTGAACATAATTATTTAGGAGTTGTTTTTTCTTCTTTTCACATTTTGACACGTAAAATGAACTGAGATCGACTAATGTTTTCTCTCTAATCAAAGGTTATGTGACTCTAGTCGGATGTAAGGCTGACAGCTTATAAACCTGATTTTGGAAAACCAAAATACGTTTTGACATTGTAATTGCCAAAGTAGTGGTTTGATTTTGTATCTTCTCAAAGACAAGTCCTTGGTTATATTTTTTTCAGTAATCAAGTAATATATTCTAATAATAAACTATCCCAAACCTCACATCTTAATTCTAATTGAACGATTACAGATTACAACGACATAAATCGTCCATCGGGTTTAAATCTCGATTGCTTTTATATTCCTCGATCCATCATTATACTTAACTCATAAAAGTACAGTACTTTATTGGGTTATGATATCTTACCGTAGTAACTGGTTATTATGCTGATCAGAATTTTCTTTTTTATCTAAATTAGTTATTAGTAGAATAGATTGTTTGCTATGTTATTGACATATACTAGAAGACTTGAGTACAGCCTGGTATCATTAGCACTAACGTCTAGGCAAAACAGTGTTTGTGGGATTACCTTCGTCAAAAAGACCAACACAAAACCGTACCATTCGTTAAACTAATGTAAACTCATAAGTTCAAAGCATCTAGAAAGCTTGGCAGTGAATGTATATCTTTTTTTTTATACTCTTTGTACCTCTATCTTTATATAACACACACACATATTATGTTAAGTTAGACCTGGAATGGTTATATGACATGTTTAATTGCAGTATGGATAGGACAAATAATGAGACACCAAACCATATAAAGTTAGCATATATTCTGTTCCGAATGGCTCCTGAATTGATTATTAAACACATTGAACAGACATATCCCGGAGGCCTAGAACATGCAATTAAAGAAAACAAGGAAGTACTGAAACAACGTCTACCAACAGACGAGTTTAGGCGAGTGTGCCAAATTGAAGGTAAATAAAGGCAACAGTAGTATACCGCTGTTCAAAACATCTCCTTATTTATTATGGTCTTAAATCTAATCTTGTAATTTGTGTAGTTCATTTAAATTGTGTTGCACACCTACTGAAAAAAATAACAGAAGCATAAAACAACCTAATAAATAACCTATGACCGATATTGCGTAATATTCCTTATGCCGCTGTCTCTGTCACACGGATCAATATTTATCACTCAAAACTACCAACTTTGGCATAACCTTGATATACTTTGTTCTGTTGGGGTTCTTGTTGCTCAGTCTTTAGTTTCTATGTTGTTTTTTGTATGCTTATTTTAATTTGTTTTCGCCGAGACGTGATCAGATTATGTTCGTTTCTTTAGTGTTATGTCCCTCTGTCATCTTTCGTCTCTCTTTTGTAGCTTTTATATAACTTCATTGTACGTACAAAACATATTTATATGAAAATATGCAATATTCAGAAATGTTACAATTTTGTTTTACAAACATGATATTTAGAACATGATCGAACGTAATTTACATCATTATACATCCGTAAACATTTCCTATATAAAATAAGTACACAATAATTTAAATGCAGCTCTTGGATAAGATAATGTTGAGATTACCAATGAGGTTACGACGTCGCGTTTTACCACTTGTATCTAGGTTGGACGTCAATGCAGGACGAAGCCTCAGCATTCAGAATATATATGAAGTAAACGTGAGACAATATGGCTGTGTTCTTTTTCTTTATTAAGATAGTTGATCTTGCTCCGACATTTATTGTGTACTATATGCTGCCTTTTTTGTACAAAAATACACTTACTGACCTGAAATTTGAAGACAAGAAAGTTTAAGGTCACCTAGGATACAACTATTGCCCTCGGTTTTGCATCAAAGCAATAGTTGCACCTTGAAGACAATAAACTTTTTATTCTTCTCATAACCAATCAATAAGTATAAATTAAAAATGTAGTTGTATTCCTACTATATACTATACTATAGCAATGTTTTCACTTCCGCTATGATACGTTTGTTAGTTGCAATAATAGACACATTCATTTGACGACTAGTACTGTCCTTCAATTGTTTTGCATAAGTGAAATTTGAGAACTTATTTCATTGTGAGAATAAATGATGTATCCAATTAACATTGTTTCCATGTTAGTGTTTGTTTGTCAAGGACTTCCGTTCAATCTACTTGTGAATAAGTAGAACTCTTGATATGTATATTCATGTCTGTTTTACTATGCACCGCGGACGTGTTGTGTTGTACAGATATCTTATTTGAATATTGCACATTCATTGTCAGGATCTACACTTTTTTGCATATTGTTCACGTAGAATCGCCAATGACATATCGTCCATAATATTTGATATCCTTGAAAATGTGTCGAGTGCACTGAAGTCTGTATCTTTTGTTTTGTTAAGAAATCAATCCATAGATATAACAACTTATCACTAAAACAAATTGTACGTCATTCAATTATGTATATTTACTCAGATTTTTTTTATATTGTCGTTGTCTTATACAATTGTTCCCTAAAATGTCATTTGACATGTTTGCCTCATTTTAAAGCTTGTGCTGATAACGCATTTGTAATGTGTAGGTTAGAAAATACAGCACCAGATTATGGAAAAAATACTTAATAAACACGAATCCGGGAACATTTCGTGATTTACCTACATTAGGTTCGCACAAAGTTAAATTTGAGAAGGTCAATAATGGAAAAATCATTTATGTCTGATGTTCCCATTTGTTGCAAACAATTTACATTTGGTACAAACCCTGCAATTCTACGATTGCTCACACCTTTTTGGTTAAATTTACTTGTTTTTCGTAGCTTTACAAAGTATTACTATTTATTTCAGATCAATTACAACATAATATACACTCGAACTACCATGAACTAGTTAACAATACAACCCTTGACGGCTCAGTGCTGGATTGTCTAATCTCCAAAGGAATTATATCAATAGATGAGCGAGAGAAGGTTAAAAGATGCCCAAATCAGTCTGCAAGAAACACAATGATAATTGATCTTCTAATGAATCGATCCTACAACGTCAGAGACACATTGGTTGATGCGTTACATAAATCTGGTCATGAGAACAACAACTGGATTGATAGAATAACAGATACAAAAGCAGATACGAAAGCGGAAAAACTAACGGAATCAGGTTGGTTAATTTTGCATGCATATTAAAATATGGAATTACGTATCGTTAATTCATTATATGATACAGGTTTTTGGTAATAAACTATGTGAACATCTTACATGACCTACCCGACACCAACGATACAGTTTAGTATGTCTCATATCCTGACTTACCTATTAGAAATGACTTCCATGGGTAAGATGAAAGCAAGCCTTTACGTCAAAAAATATGATTACAGCTTTCCAATGGTGAACTGTCTGTGTAAAAAATTCAAGCAGCACAATCGAAGGATTTCATATTACCCATTTAATACGATACGTCAAGAATTATATAACACACAAACATATTATGTGAAGCTAGAACTGATGTCCTTGATTCAGGGTCAACAAAAATCTTTCATTGTCATCAGCATTTCGCCTCGATATGATCAATGGAAGATTTAGTTCTTTCTTCTTTTGTTTTTTTTTATAACAGACGACATTGAACTGCCTCAACTTGGATAAGAAAAGTAACCATATGTTTCACTATCTGTCACATTATTACTTTTTACGGCCTAAATTTTGCAAATTTGGAACTATCAGGGTAAGTTCCAAGTGATAACCATTGTTTTTTAGTACATAATTAACTTTTAACTGTCATTAATTTTCGGTTGGTCCTTGTGGATCTTTTCTATGTTATATATTGTGTATTAAATATAAACTAAACATGAGTTATTAAAGATTGTATAAATCATGTATCATATTTAAACTGTTCTTTTGAAGAAATAAATGAATGGACGATTAGACTGGAAAAGAATTATTTCATGTTAGTCCAACAAACGACTTCACTAGAAAGTGTGGTTGACAGCTTGATATCATCTGAAGTATTGTCCATAGATGATTCAAGTGACATTATGTCGATAGCAAATCGATCTGACCAAGTCAGAGAATTAATCGGGAAAATTAAAAATAAGACAGCATATGAACATTTTCTATGCGCCTTGCGACAGGATGAGGTCAACGCACAACTTGCTGACATTTTGGAAACAACAGAGGTTTCTGAAGAGGAGAAACGATCACGTATTGCAGGTTTCATATATTTTATTTATATTTTACAAGATTTATCGTTTATATAAATATACAGTGTTAATTTTCATTGTTTAACCCAAGCGTACATTTTTGATAAATACATTGAATGAAAAACTACGGTTTCTTATTTGTGCATTGGGATTAAAAATTTGATATGTATCATTACTTTCTTTTGTTTACAACTCTGTCTTGTATTGTTAGGTCGTACTATTTCAAATATTCAATTTCATGACTGTATCAAGTGTTTCCATAAGTTTACCATAGTACTATCATATGGTTGGGTTAAAAATTAGGCACTAGCTACGGTTACATGGAAATGTAACAATAATAAAAATATGTGGTATGATAATCGTTGCAAAGAATCCTGTTCAAACTTTAGTGAAAGACGGGTTTAACTTTGCATTGTTGCAAGAGTATATATTCTTTGTTGAAGGCAATTGTAGTGACCTGCAATACAAGTACCATTCAATTGAGTTTAGTTATATGTCTTGTGTTTCTGTCTCAGCCCTAGGTTTTCTATATTTTGCATGTGTAGTGCATCATGACATAAGACATTGTTACGTGTACCATGATGAGCTTTCGTGCAAGACTGCGGTGTGTATTTTTTTACATGGAACATTTGATCAGACTTTGACTTTTTGACTCCTGACCTACATGTATGCACGTTGGGTGTGTCATCATGTTGCTGTGTGTTCCTAGGTATATTTCCATCACCTCAAAATAAAATTTTCAATTGACCTTGCTTCTGAATATGTGGCATGTAGATGTATTGTCATAAGATGATGAGTCTATTGGCACGAGAAACTTCATGTGAGCTTGACCTTTGCCCTTAAGGTAAAACTTGTATTTTTTGTTTGAATTAAATGGAGAATTAACTGTATGATTGGCACTCGTACCACATCTTCTTAGATATATAAGATATATAGATATATTGTTAGTTTTGTGTACCACGATGACCCTTTTCTCAAAATCCGCTTTGTGTGTTTTTTTGACCAGACTATGACTTTTTGACTCTTGACCTTTGCATATTGGATGTGTCTCTTGGTATGATTACCTTGACGTCAAGTCAGGAGTCTCTGGTTTTTGTTAGTCTTGTATGTTTTTAATTGTAAGTTTATTTTATGGACTTTGAACTGGTACACATTTTGTTACATTGTAAGGGCCATCTGAAGCCCGCCTCTGGGCGAGGGATTTTCTCGCTTTGTTGAAGATATAAAAAAAGATGTGGTATGATTGCCAATGAGACAACTATCCACAAAAGACCAAAATGACACAGACATTGACAACTATAGGTCACCGTACGGCCTTCAAAAATGAGCAAAGCCCATACCGCATAGTCAGCTATGAGGACCCATTAGTGGCCTTTGACTGCTTTCTGCTCTTTTGACATGGTTACTTTCTCTTTTACACATTCCACATTTCCATTCTCAATTTTTAAGAATGTTTGGTTCAGATGAAACGAAATCCTTTAATTTCCGTGAATATCAAGTAAGAAAGTTTACTGATTCAGTAGCATCGTGTGCTGCCAGTTTTGATAGATAATGCAAAATGTTTCAATCAATTTACCTTAGATTTCATTTCATGGACATGTAGGTCTGCTTTTACATCATAAAAATTCACACAGAAGGTATACGCATGTCAATAAACTGAACTCAATGCTAAGAACCTATAAAGTACACTTAGACAGAGAGCTCAATCTAGTGAAACACTTTGTTAAGTTGGTCACATTTAACTTGAAATATCACTGTCTGTTACCAAACTGCACCGAAATCCTGAAAAAAAATGTGCAAGTTAAGTCTATTTAAAGAAGAATCTAATGGAAGTAAATAAGCTGATTACTGAAATAAATGTAGAATATGTCTATTAACCACAGATGCCCCTGCTTGTGAAAAAAAAATGAGTAAACTTCCGCATATAGATGCAGAATTCGAGTAACTTTGACCGTTTTGTGATCATAAGCATTGTGAATAAGTTTCAAAACATTTGGTTGAGGCAAATTAAAGTTAAAGAACGGAAACAATAGATTTAGCAGTTTTCCTAACTCAAGGCTCCGGGTTGACATTTGTATCATTGGTACTCGTACCACAACTTTTTACATCTAAAAACTAATGAACAGTGACGCCATCGGGACCCAATATCGAACATAATAGATCTGTGTTATGGGGTAATTTGAATCGCGTATAAGGTTCATAACATTTGATTGAGTCAGACTTATTTAAGAGAAAGGAAACGAAAGAGTCAGCACTTCTTATGTTTTTAAAGGAACATGATAACTCTTGAACGGTAAAAGTTACACTTAAAAATTTAAAATTTGATTTTGTGTTGAGGTGGGGATCCCGCTTACATGTTCAACCCCGCCTTATTAGGTATGTAGGTGCCTGGTAAGTCAGGAGCCTGTAATTCAATGAATGTCGTTTTTTATTTGTTACATACTTGTTTTTCGTTCATTTTTTGTACATAGATTTGATCGTTTATTTTCTCGTTTGAATATTGTTTTACAATGTCATTTCAGTGCTTTTATTGCTGACTATATGCGGTATTGACTTTGCTCATTGTTGAAAGCTGTATATGACCTATAGTTGTTAGTGTTTGTGTCATCTGGTCTTTTGTGGAGAGTTCTCATTGGCACTCATGCCACATAAGGGGGAGGGTTGGGATCCCGCTAACATGTTTAACCCCGCCTTATTTTTATATGCACGTGCCTATTTTGTTTTTCGTTTATTTTTTGTACATAAATTAGACCGTTTGTTTTCTCGTTTGAATTGTTTTACATAGTCATGTCGGGGCCTTTAATAGCTGACTTTGCAGTATGAACCTTGCTCATTGTTGAAGACCCTGTGTTGACCTAGGCTACATTGTATAATTGTTAATTTCTGTGTCATTTAGTCTCTTGTGGAGAGTTCTCATTGACACTTATGCACCAGCTTCTTTTATATAGTGTGTATAAGTTTTGTAGTATTTGGTAGAGGCAAACTAAAGTTAGGAGAGCGGAACCCGTTTTTATGGGACGTTCGGGACAGACGGACTAGTGTAACGCTTTATGCCCCTAAATCATGGCGCCAACACAGAAGTTCTGACTATTGTGCTGGTGATACACATCCCACTAGCACTGTCATTAACACATGTACATATAATTTTTTTATAAAAATAATCAATTTTAATTTTGATTTCTTTATTTTTGACCGAATGATTATATGCATGCCCTTTACAATGACTGAATGTTGTACATAATTATACATTTTATTATATTTTTTAACTTTTTTTCCAACTAATTTAAAAAGCTTACCAACTTATTGATCATCACTTTCCTTTATATGTCTTTTAACATTCTGTTTTGAACAAAAAGATTTGTTACATATACTTCACATGTATTTCTTTCAAATCTGAAATTATTAAAAAGCCATTAAATAAAATTCAGTCGAATTTTAATAATAAATGTGCAATCAAATATATATGCAAGTCGTCAACAGGTCAAGTGGCTAGATGCACATATCGTTAGCCATATAACAACATGTCCTAATTGGTCGGTTTTAAAACTTCTAGCAAAGGCGGATCAAGGGGGGAGAGGGTGTTGCCTTGCCCCTTTCGTGGGAAAATTTTGGTTGATTATATAGGAATCATTGAAGCATGACTGGAGCGGGCCTCCCTTAGGAAAAGTTCTGGATCCGCCACTGTCTAGACATATTTACGTAAATAAGGGATGAGTAAAGGAAAGAAAAAAAACCCGACTGAATTGAATAAAAGGATGTTCGATGTACTGTATACTTCGGTTTGTTTTGCTTTATTTTTATCTAGTTTCCTTATCAAAATTATTAAAATGAGAAGATAAATACCTTATAGCTTCCTTTACCGTCGATGCTAAAATGTTTAATGTTATAAAATAATTTTAGCGTCTTTGACCTACTTTACCTTTTTATTCGGAGACTTGCGGTTATCTTCTGTTATGTTCAACGGGAACATTAGAATGATCTAGAATAGAACCCAGATGGAACCAAGAACAACCCGGATATTGAACCAGTTACCATGGTTTCGAACCAAAGAACCAAGGTTCAGAACCAGAAAACCCAGACGGAACCAAGGTTTAGAACCAGAGTGCCCGGATATAACCTAATTGCATTCGGAATTCTCATGACTTTTTATACCTTCAATGTATTTTCCAAATCATTTATTTATTTAGTATATTTATATATAATTTTTTATGACTGGTGATTTTTTTCTGTCAAAAGGTCTAACGCAGGTGTAACATTATCTGCAAAGTACGGAACTTGTTAATTCCGTGTGTCTCAAATCATAACTCTTAGCTTAGCTTGCCAGTAGGTGTAATATGTCAAATCTAAAGGAGAATTGTTCTTTGGAGAATTAAGGGGGTTCGCGGGTCTAAATCATTTATATAGGATTTCTCTATATTTTTCTACAAATGAACTTTATCTTATAGTTAATAGAAAAATAAAATAAAAAAATGGGGTCACCGTTCATTTGCGCTCACAATTTGCCTTCGAAAGAAGCATACATTTTTGTAAAAGTGAGTTTTTTCTGTTGAAGTAATAGGAGAAATAAATTTAATATCGAAATAAAAAAAAGAAATTTATTACAGAAATCGCTCAAATTTTACAATAATTTAGTTTAAGTACAGCTTATATGGAAATTATATTAAAACATATAGGTCACCGATGAGTTAAAAAAGATATTTCAATTTTAAAGCCAAAAAAATGGCATTTTTCCACCAAAGGGAGATAATTTGGAACTTTTTCAATGATATATACATTTTAAAAGTCATCTGGGGCCAACATGAATTGTTTGTTTTGAATGATTTTTGTACCATATGATAAATAACAACTATAAATGGTTACAAATAAAATTTGAAATGAAAAACAAATGTTTATTTTTTTTCCGAAATTTTTATACCCTCGAGCCTCCTTAAATTTAAATCTAATGTTTTGGACACGAAATGATTTAAGTCTCTGCATGTTCTGTCACGGTCTTTGTAGAAGACTATATGTTTACCTCTAGATCTTGGTTATTTTTATCGTTTTAGTTGCCGTCTTTATAACGTTTTCCAACACCTTTGTTATTGCAAATGAAACATAACTGTTATACAATATACGTGCCGATGATCGTACAAGCTTAAACGATCTGTAAAGGTATGACTTTTGAACGACGTGAATGCTTTTTCTGTAGATACAAGCAACAATGTATTTTGCAAAGCCTGTCACAAATGTAAAGTGTAATAACCTTTTTCTTTTTCTTATTATCTATGTAACAATTTTTAAATAATGGAAAGTAATTAAAAAAAATGACGTACACTAGAAAAATAGTTTTATTTTGATAAAAGTCAATATTTCTACTAAACATTTAATCACTTCTTCTTTGATATTCTTTAAAAAAAATATATCATTTTAGCACACTGCTGCGTATCAATTGTCTATATAAGGAAATGCCTGCAACATCAATTTGTTTGATGTTTTTAAGCTTTTGATTTGAAAAGGGGTTTTGTCGTTTTGTATTTTACTTGACGCGCGTTTTTTGTTTGTTATTTGTTTTCTCATATTAGTATATTTTATAACATGTTATTTAATGACACATAAATCATGTTTAGTCAACAATCTAGAATTATAGTAAGTTGTTTTGAAGTCCTTGTGTTTAAATTTCAGCCATACTGGATAGCCCTATATTTAAGGCAATTTCTATTGATATTGCAATAGTGATGTATACAGTGATCCAAGACATCAAATCACAAAATACACAACTAGATATGCATGATAACAGCATAGACGGTGAATCGGACACACTCCAACATTACTGTAATTATATTATTGACGTTCAAGACATTTGTGATGAACAATATGATGAGATTTTAAAGAAAGCTGCTGATGTAAGTACATATATTAACCTTTTCATGCCATGTATGAATAATAATGTAATTCTTGTCATTCAGATATGTATATTAACACATAAGTAAAAGCCTTTCCGATGCACTGCTACAATAAGACATTCTTTAAGTTAATTCAGACAAACATACATGTACATGTGCTGTCTAGCTTTAAATTTAAACAATTGCATTACCCATAGTAATACATATTTTGTGATTCATTTAGTTTTGTTGACCGTATTAATAGTGACATGTGTTTATGTCTACGTTCTTACGTTCTTCTCTAGATTATAGAAAGAATGTGTGGTTCATCCCAGGAATTGCATTTAAAAGTTGGTCTGTTGGAACATCTTGGTACTGAAGTAATACATGAAATGCATAAAGTACTACGAAATATGAAAGGTAATTAAACAATGGGAAATTTGAAAACAGCTTCATTTACGTGTCATTTCAAACTGTATCAACAAGAATAAAAAATCGACTTATACACACTATTCCAAATTTGAATTTTTGATTCTAGCAGCTCTTAAAAGACATCAGGTCCTGTTCATTCTATCAGACAAAAAGTCAGGTGTATTTTCAAATAAACAATTTGTTTACGGATTGTCACTCTCTGTTCATATTTGTATTAATATATTGGGTTATATGAATTCGACAGTCTTTGGAAATCATATCGATGGTTAACTAGATGACATCTAGAAAAAAAACTACACACAAAATATTGATATTTATGATCGAGTTCATGCATAGATAATCGTTTATTTTTTTGTAATTTTTATATTCGTTTAAGTATACTTAAATAAAATGACAATTGGAGTAATATCGGCTAACACTTAAAGGAATTGCTTTAATGCTCACGGATTTTTTTATGTTGTAAATAATTGGTTACAATCATTTGCTATTACATTTATTTGTATGACTCCACAATAAAGTTGTCGGTTGTCGGTGCCATATAGTTTTACCCTTCTTTGTCCTTCCGTCATTCCGACATTTGGTCATTCCGCAACAAACCATTATACGAACTTGCTTTCCAAACGCCTTCAGATATTTGGATTATCTGATGTTTGGTACGTGAGTTAACCATGATGAGTTACAAATCAAGATTAAGTTTCGTTCCGCTCCGCTAATTTTTGCCTACATTACGGGCTTCGGACTTTGATAAATTGTTGAAAATCATAGTTATACGGAATTTTTTTTCTAATAACTTGAGATATGGGGCTAATTTTTGGTTTGTGAGTTAACCCTGATAAATTTCAGATCAAGTTCAAGTTTCATTCCGCTCCGCTAATTGTTTCAGAAAAATCGGGCTTTGGGCTTTGATAAATTGTTGAAAATCACAGTTACACGGACATTGTTTTAAACACTTTTAAATATTGGGCTACATTTTTATGTCAGTTAACAATGATGAGTTACAGATCAAGTTTATTTCAAGTTTCGCTCCGTTGATTTTTGCCCAAATAATCGGTTTCAGGCTTTGATAATTGTTAAAAAGCACAGTTGTTATACGGACTTTTTTTCTAAACAGCTTTAGATTTTGATATGTGAGACCACCATCATGTTTGTGTTCCCATGTGTTGTTGAAATTGCAGATTTTTTTTAACTTTATGAGACGGGACCATTCATGTCGTTCCTCTACACAAAACTTTGAATTTTCGAAAAACTACGGATTTTTTTTTTATCCCAGGCATAGATTTCCTTAGCCGTATTTGGCACAACTTTTTGGAATTTTGGGCCCCCAATGCCCTTCAACTTCGTACTTGTTTGGCTTTATAAATATTTTGATATGAGCGTCACTGATGAGTTTTATGTAGACGAAACGCGCGTCTAGCGTACTAAATTATAATCCTGGTACCTTCGATAACTATTTGACACATCTAGTTTAATTTCGTTATCAGTACTGTTTATGTGTTATCCTGTATCAAACAATACAATTATATATAGATATTTATTATACAATGTTATAATGGCTACATTAAGTTTTGCTGTAGTTAAATGCTCTTTACTCTCGTCTTATCATAAATATATGTTTTGTTAATTTTAATTTCTGGTAATGTTAGATAATGCAGTTATAAAAAGCCTTCAGATGAAAATTAAAGACATGGAAGAGGATGGTAAAGAAAGCATTCCCAAAAATGTTAGATGTAAGTATGCATTATTATATAAAAGGAATCCGTTAACTTGAAAAAAACAACGATTAAATAAATATAATCAATATTGAACAGCGTGTAGCACTGAAACTAATTATGTCGATTCTTATCAGTTAGTATACGTAGTCACCAATGATTTTAAATACACATCAAACCTTTGTTCAATTTTATTTCTATAAGAAACAAATACTATGTAGGTTGACCATTCGACAATACCACATGCTTTTTGTTCCAAACATTCATCTCATGAGAGACCTGGTATTGTTTCAGGAATTAGTTGCAAAGGAATATCCATGGTTTACACTAGTATTTTTTGGGATCATTTTATAACTTGCTTTTCTGTGTGGGCCGAGGCTCCATGTTGAAGGCCGTACCTTGACTTATAATGGGTTACTTTTTATAAATTGACACTTGGATGGCGAGTTGTCACATTGGCACTCATACCACATCTTCCTATATCTATTGTTCTGAACTTGATCTTTCGTCCAGTCGCTTACTATTTCGTCGTTTCAGTGTTATGTCTTAATAGCGCAAGAATACAGCACCCATAGTTTTTATATATTAATATAAGCACATATCGGCTGGATAGGCAATAATGTTTAACGGAAAAGAGAAATCATTCAACAAATAGTAGATGCTATGCTATCATTTTTATATAGATTAATAGAGAATGGAAACGGGGGATGTGTTAATTAGAATGTTTAGTTAGTGTGGATTTCATTTGTGTTTTTTTGTTTAAAATTATGCCTTGTGTTTTAAGTTATTACTTTTGCCCATGAAACGTCATAAATCAGTATGAATTTTCATATTACAGTAACCCAGCTCAATGCAATTGAACAGTGGATACATTATGATAAAACCTTTGCAGAAACTAAAGCTTCTGAGGAAGTAGTTGCAGCCATTGAGAATCATAGTTGCGTAACGATAATAGGGAGTCCGGGATCAGGAAAATCGGCTACCTCTCAACATGTTGCATTGATATATATGCAAAAAGGATACCAGCTTGTTCCAATAGATTCTCCAGAGGAAATTATTACATACGGAAATCCAAACAAAAAGCAAATATTTGTATATGATGACATATTAGGCGTCTTTGGAGTTGATCATGACAAAGTGGATAGATTAGAACGAAAACGAGAGATGCTTATGTTAGTTTTAGAGACTGATTCAAAACTGATCATGACATGTCGTAAATCAGTATTTAAGGCAACTGAAATGCTATGCACCTTCCAATCGACAAAGGTATTTTTCCTGAAAAATGTTGTGGACTTAGAGAGTAAGCAGTTTTGTATTAGTGAAGGTGAAAAACGATGCATTCTGAAAATGCACTGTTCTGCGGTAGGTATGAACCCCAATAAGTATACGTCCTGGTCCTTTGAATCAGCAAACATTATGTTTCCTCTTCTATGTCGGCTTTTTGCAAATGAGAAAAAGTACCAAGATATTGGATTACGATTTTTCAATGAACCACATGAATGCTTATATGAAAAGTTAGATGAAATGAAGTGTAGAAGCAAAATCTATTATGCAGCACTAGTCTTATGCATGATCAACAAAGGGAAATTATCGGAGGATGATTTTCCAGAAAAAAAGGTAAAGCAATTGATATACAGGACATGTCGACTGAACGATGGGACGCCCGAGTTGGATTTGATAGATGCTTTAGATCATATGTTGGAGACGTATGTGACACAATGTGATGGAGTGTTTCGATTTATCCATGATTGCATATTCGAAGTTACTGCTTCCCATTTCGGAAATCAATATCCTAATTTGATAATAGAGTACCTAGACAGTAATTACATTGCTCATAAGGTGCGGGTTATACCCGAGGAATTAAATCAATGTATGCATGTTAAAGTACTAGAGCAACATTATTCGTCTTTAGGGAACAGGATTTACAGAGATATCACAAATATGGAACTTTTTGATGTTTTCATGAACAATTCATTGACTTATGAACCGTTTCTGAATTTTTTTTTGAAAACGTTAGAAAGAAAGGCATATAAAGAAATCAAAGATCTCTTTTTGTCCATTCAGACTGGTAGTATATCAACACATATCGTTAATCAAGGGGAGAACGTCATTGAAAAGGTAATGAATAAAGACAAGTTTAGAGATTCCTTTGTTCTTAGAAGTCAAGATATACTACTGGACAAAATAGTCAAAACTGACAACTTAGTAATATACCAAATACGAGTTCTCAGTTGGGTTGTATATTATAGGCATACTTTGCTTCTGCAGTTTATTATTGAATTGGTTATGTCCAATAATGAATCTATAGACATCATATTTAATACAAGCGAAACAGAACAAACTAGACTTTTAATACTCGCATGCTTTAGTGGAGATTTCGAAATGTTGAGATTGATACAAAAGTATGTAAACTCTAATTGTATAAATAGAGCTTTGTTACCAATAGATGCCGGTTGGCCAGAAAAGAAAAAAAATCCACACAGGTGCAAAACTCCGTTATCTGCTGCCTGTTTACGTGGGGACTTAGCAAGTATTGAAGAATTGTTAAAGTTAGGTGCGGATGTTAATATGCCAGATAGTGCATATCTTCTCCCCATTCTAGCAGCTGCTTATTCGTGTCACTGGGATGCAATGGATCTTTTGATAAAACACAATGCAGACATCAATAAAGGAAATAACTCTGGCACACCGCCATTAATACTTGCAGCAACAGTTGGACACACTGAGGCAATTTTACAATTGTTAAAACGTGGAGCTACAGTTAATTTGTGCAAAAATGATGGGACTTCTGCCGTACATCGCGCTTCAGATAGAGGTCATTTAGAAGTATTACGCGTGCTTGTACAAGAAGGAGGAGATATTAATTTATGCAATCATGATGGTGAATCGCCCTTGTTTATTGCGTCAGAGAATGGTCATTTAGAAATAGTAAAATACCTTCTTCAGACAGATGCAAATGTAAACTTCTCAAATGACACGTCAAGGTCTCCAATATTTGCAGCATGTAATCAAAACCACCTTGATGTTGTAACCGAACTGCTTGAAAACAATGCACATGTAGATTGCGTTGACAAAAACAACAGGACACCATTATACATTGCGTCAAGAAAAGGGCGTGTAAAATTAATCAGGACTCTATACAAATATGGAGCTAATCCAAATATCTGCGATAACCAAGGAAGATCTCCAGTATCAATTGCAACGACTAATGGGCATAGTGAAGCCTTAAAAGTACTATTAAATAACGGTGCTCATGTAAATTTACCAGATTTAAATAACATTTCCCCGTTTTTCCTAGCTTCTGGGAATATCGATTTGCAGGGACTACTTTTGCACTATGGAGCCGACAAGACCATTAAGCCTTATTTAAGTTACATGATACAATCACATATCAATGGCTGCAAAAAGTATTATCTCGTCATTTTAGGATTAATATTAACTCTGATTGCTTGTTTAATAATCTTTTATTGAAAACAAGTAACAATTTTTCTCATGTAAAAGTACATTTTTGGGGAACCCATTTTCTCTTTTTCCTTGAAAAGGTACAGTATACTATGTGGATTTTTTTCCATAGCAGAGGAAGTAGCTGTTGCCATGTTTTACCAAATATAGTAACACTGAGCTTTTTTGTGCCATGTTGATTTCATTTATTATGTATATTGCATCGAGAGATTTTATTGATAAAGCTGAAACTATTTTATAGACGTGTTTTGAACGAAACCATGATTTGGCTGACTTATCTTCGACAAGAGAGGTGAAAGACACGAAAGAGATGTTTAAACACACCAATCAAAGGGAAAACAGACAATTTCATGTTAAAAATCGAAAAAGAACAAGAAAGAGCCAAAAATATGTTTAAATTGTGGGAATCATTATCCGGTTCTCTTTTTAAGAAATAGGAAATCAGATTATCGCATGTAATTAATTCCGGTATTCGCACATAGTATACTTTACACGACAATTGTCTGTATTGAGGTATGAAGAGATTAATTTTTGGAGCAGCTAAATTTGACCTCAGATTGTTATAGAGTTGGTATTGCTTAATGCTTTATTTTATTTTGTATTTTGTATTTTTGTTTTGCTGATTGTTTTTTTTTTTTTTATCTTTATTTGATTTTTTCGCAAAGGAGATATCTATTTGTATGTAATACATTTTATATACAATGCTTTTGAGCAAGAAAATTTTAATTCTACCTCAGCGTAATTAAGATATTATATTTTGTATATTGAAACAGTGTTAAAAATCGTTGTTCTTTGTAATCAAATGCTATATTTGAGATGTTGCTTTGATTAAATATTCGTATTACATAGTTGTATATAACAGTACCTGCAGTATGATATATCGTTTCTGTGAATTCTTGTAGAGAAAGTCCTAGTGTAAATGGATTTTACGTGTATACTATATAATGTCAGTGTGTGTAATATAATAGTTTATGTATTTGCAATTGTTTATTACTCCACAGTCTCAGAACTCGTTACATGTGTTGTGAAACTGAAATTGTACTCTTGAAATCTCGAACTTTAATGATTATTTCCAATTAAATATCATTACTTTCATATTTTAAAGTTTTTAAAGTGACCTGATAAAGCATATTATGGTCTTGTTTTAATTATTAATCAACGTTTGCAGTAGAAGTTACTGTGATGAAACACTGTAGTTTCATGTTTTGTGCAAGAGTTGTAGTTCTTATCACAACAAAGAAGTTATTTCTGAAATAGGGAGTTTTTTTCCGGGTGTACTTATTGAAATATTGTTATTATGGAATAAAACTATGTATTGTTTATAATTTATTGTCATGCATATTTGTCAGTGTAATAATCGCTTTAATGACATCTTGGTTTTCAACGTAAACACTTTGTAAGTTGAAATTTAACTGTCCTAGAGAACGGCTGTTTTTCGTTTTCCTTACCTATTCATTTCACGTTTGGCTTTGTGAATTTATGTAAGATGTTAAGTAAAGATATTCTAGCATTTATTTACACATCTTCACGTATTCTTTGTGTAAAAAGACGATGAATTTTGTTACACATTGTACTTGACGGTGGTATTTTGTCGTAAAACATTTTGGCCTAAATTTAAAATTTGGAATTGTTCGATTATTCTTTAAACATATATTTATTGATATTCTTTATTTTTGTCTAGACACTGACATTATGTAGATTCTCTGACTTTATTAAAATTGTGTGAATTATAAATTGACTTTGAAGCATTGAAATAAATATTCCTGCAGAATAAATTATTTCATTTAGAACTCTTTGTTAATTTGAAGCCTTGTCTACTATTCTGCTCGGTAGTTGCGTTTTTACAACACATATACAAGGTTCGTACTTCGTTGTAATCATTGATATCTATTATATAGTCATTTTTATAAATTTACTTTTTGCAAAAGTATGAATAAACGCATCATAGATACTTATTCTGAATACTAAGGATGTTCTTATCCCAAGCAGAAAACATTGTCCGTATTAGGCACGACTTTTTTGAACTTTTGGTCCTCAACGCTCTTCAACTTTGTACTTGTTCTGGCTTTCAAACTTTGTTGATCTGAACGTCACTGATTAGTCTTGTGTAGATGAAATGCGTGTTTGGCATATAAAATTATAAACCTAATACCTTTTGATAGGTACTATTTGTGCCCTTTATGTTCTCCTATTTATTTATATTATATCCCTGTCATGTAATGTTGTCATTTAATGTTATATTTAACATAGCCATAAAAGCGGAAGGTTTGACTAGACACAAAACCAGGTTCAACCCACCATTTTGTGTCTTAAAATTTCCTGTACCAAGTCAGGAAAAAAGCCATTGTTATATTATAGTTCGTTTCTGTGTGTGATTCATTTAAGTGTTTTAGTGAATTTCGAACAACGGTATAGTAATGTTGCTTATATTCATACAATAGATCTACGTTTTTTATTTAACAAGTTCATACTACACATAATTTAGTTCTACACCATGAGTAATTCAATCTTATTGGGTGGAATTTTGATGTATTAAATATTCCAAATTGAGGGAACATTTTACATGTATATATAGAAGAAATAAGAACACATAATTGACGGCCTTTTTTATACGTTTTTGTTTGTGCGTGTGTGTTGTCTAATTATACATACATGTACCTCACATGAACTTTTATATTATGAAGTAAAAGAGGGACGAAAGATACCAAAGGGACAGTCAAACTCATAAATCTAAAATAAACTGACAACGCCATGGCTAAAAATGAAAAAGACAAACAAACAACAGCACACATGACACAACATAGAAAACAAAAGAATAAACAACACGAACCACATAAAAAAACTAGTGATGATCTCAGGTGCTCCGGAAGGGTAAACAGATCCTGCTCCACATGTTGCATCCGTTGTGTTGCTTATGTGATGACAAATCCGGTAAATAGTCTTATTCGGTAGGTCACATGACAAAAAACGACCAAATGACAAACAAAATACAACCTAAAATACAAAAGACTGCAGAAAACGTGAGCTACCTAAAAAGCCGTTTACTTGAGGTGGTCCTATATAGGACGGAACTACTACAAGACAAGACAAAACAAGATATGATACATATGTAGCGGGTGCTTTGTAAGGTTGAGAATATTTACTTCATTCGTGGCATCCGTCGTGCTTCTCCAGTAAGTATTAACCCGGTAAAAACAAAAAGTTTATTTACTAAATTGAGTTATCAATGGTTAGCCATTTTTCACACAATTTACCATAATCACCTGAAACAAGACTTGAACATCTGTCGGTATTTTTCACACTGAATCATATCTAATAACAGTAAAATGGACAGGCATAATGTCAGAAATACAACACCTACGCTGCCAATCGCTCTACTTGAAGGTCGCGGGTCTGCTGCCGATGTTTTACTATTGATGTATGCAGTGGTACTTTTCCTATCTACTAAGAGCTCCTTCTTGATATCTTCTTTTAATTTCGATATTGCATCAAGTGTCAATTCATCTAAATCATAATATTTATAGGTCAGTTGTCACGGTTTTGAAGAAAGGATCAGTTTTTTGTCTTACGTATTATAACATCTGTTTTATTAATATAATCTAATTAATTCAAATGAATAAATGCCATTAGATAATACCCTTTTATACATTTTGCCCTCAGAAACAGAATAATTGTTTTTCTACTGTCAACTTCTACTTCTATGTTGCAAAATATTCCTAATACTTTATATTGAATATTCTTATAGTATATCTTTTGTTGTTTCTGTTAAATGTATCCACTACTTTATAATCTCGGAAAGATAAAAAAAACTTGACATATTGTATGAAAACCGTGAGCTGCTGTCGTTCATATGGTATTACAGGGTAAGATTTTTGAATTATATTTTTCCTGAGTTTTGCTGGAAAAATTAGATGACAAATACAGAATATCTGTGTAAGGATTTATTAGGTTTGTATTCCTCGTCATAATGTCATTTTTTCTTTATTTTTGACATGTTATCATGCCGGGTAGTTCTACTTGGACAGAACTGTTTATCCTAAGGACACATAAATTCTTCTTTAGGTTGTTTTCGCCTGTATTGCTGAATATAAGTTTGTCTGGATGTGTCACATAACAATCAGTTAAATCAACAAATGGAAGTATTTAACGACCTTGAATGGCTATACAGCCCTTGCACGGTCGGTTTAAAACAAAACATGATCATACTCACTGCTGCACTCAAGTGGATAACCAGTCCACTCTGGTGGTTTACATTCATGCAAAGTGTCTCCCAAATGGATGAAATAGCCGCTTTTACATTTGTACACCGCTATGCTTCCATTTACAGTGTCATCGTACGAATAGGTTGTATTTTCATATGAAGGCGGGGTTCCGCAACTTTCTGTAAATATTCTGCACTTCAAAAGTCTTCGACATTTACCATATAGATACAATATACATACAATGTATAGTTATGGACAAAAAATATGCAATATTTAATTTTTTTTTATTGATATGCATTATAGTCGAATGATGTTCTGCTTTCTATATTTTATTTCTTGCCATCAACATTTCCTTCATACTTGACATGTGCAACAGCTTCCGTTTCACGTGTATATCTGAAACTGTTTGAATTTACGAAGGCTTAGTTATGACTCGTTCATTTTTTATTTGGTTCGTTTTGCTAATCTTAAACTTCCCTCGTGTTTTATTGACTTTTTGATTCACTTTAATTTAATGATATTTTTCTTCCCGCCAATATAATGTTATCCGTCTATATTCCAGTTCAAATTTATCTACATCATGTTATTATTAGTTCATATCCAAATGATAGTATTGTATATGATGTATAGACTAACTCACCTTTGCAATAAGGAGCAATTCCTATCCAAAAATGAAATGCAAGTGTGAATGGGATCCCCAGACGCCATCGAATAACCATGTAAACATTTATATAAAACAAAGCTATTATTTGTCACATGGCCAAATGACTTTGTAGAGAACGGATACGAAATTGGTATTCCACAAGATTCTATAGAATAAAACATTGAGCTAACTATTTTATAATACATAAGATGAATTTAAAATTACAATATATTTTCATGCATACGATAATTGATATCAAGACAGTACTGTTTACGTGCGTATCGCTATAGTAACTTTCAAAAATGGGAAGATGTATAATTGGTTGATAACTTGTAATCTCACTCTGTGGACTTTCAGTACACTGTCAAAGTTACTTTATTTACGTAACATTGATTGAATGCTTCCTTGTATATTTCGGAACACAAACATAAGTTAATGGTAGGTAGCTCTATAGACTATTGACGTATTCTAATAATAAAATGACGAAGGAAGGGTGAAGTGCAATAAAAAAAAGAAATAAAAATGAAAGATATTAAAGGGTTAATAAACACAAAAGTAGAAAAAAATGCAAATGCGATGACAAATGAGAATAAAACTTTGTTACAAATTTTGAAGGCTGTAAAATATTGCCTCTTATACTCCTTCTACAGACCTTCTAAGAGTTGTTGAAGGATTTACATCTCTTGACATGATTCGGTACTCCTCCTTCACTAATCGAATTTAACATCATAATACTGTTTGAAAGTATAAATATATATATATTGCACAAACAAACAGATGCTGAACTTCAACAAAAATTTATTGCCAGACAAAATATGTTTAATGGTAACAATAATTCTATATTCCAATTACACAAAAAGCACAGTTGGAATTGCAGTCTGTTTTTATAGTTTCCCTAAAATTTCAACCGGAAATGTTGAACTGATGTAACACCTGAGGACCAATGTATAATTTATTGCTTGTATTGACTCAACTTTAGTTTGTTTTTCTTTGTTTGTGCATCAGTCAAGACTAACTTCGTTTCAATCTCATCTATATGTTGAATAATTAACCTGTGAATGCATCATTTTTGCTCCATAACAGGGATATTATTTGCAGTTTAAATACTAACGGTTCATGATATAAACCCTAAATGGGAAGATTGATTGCAACTGACGATGATATATATATATTTCATTTCTCTTTTCACCCGAAATCAGAGTATATTAAATTGGTTCTTGATTCTTGGGCACTTGATATTTTGAATTAAAGCGCATTTTAGACACAAATGATATAATTGAAGACAATTTTGATTCATTCCATACGATATTGATCTTTTGGTACATACTACTAACCATGACAATTAGGAGGTGTTCCAATCCATTTGGGTGAAAAGCATTGGTGTACCGTATCTCCGGATATCATTTCATATCCTTGTTTACACGAATATATAGCGAAGCTATTATTTGTAAGATGACTGTAAGTGTTTGTGGAGAATGGATACGATGTTGGGATTCCACAGGTGTCTACTGAAATACAAGATACTATAATATAACTATGCTATTATTTGTAACGTCAGTATACGTATAAGTGGTAAAGAGATACGATGATGGTATTCTACACGTTTCTATAGAAATAAAAGTATGCAATATACTTGTAGTATTTGCTACAGTAATTTTTCTGGTGAACAAAATATATCTATTCATGTTACTGGTCTGCATACATTTTTCTATTTAAATGTTATCATGTGATAATATTTAAATTATTCTCTTGACTAATGTTTAATTCTTCAAAACAATTATAGCAAAAGAAAGCGATGAAAATTTGAATGGAAAACTATTATGTTTACTGTGATTGATTTGAGTGACTAGCCTTCACAACTAGGAGGGTTTCCGATCCATTTTGGAGATAAACATTGATGAACAACATCTCCTGAAGTCAGTTTGTATCCGTGCATGCATGTATATAGTGCTAAGCTTTTATTTGTTACGTCAGTATACGTATAAGTAGTAAACGGATACGATGCTGGTATTCCACAAGTGTCTGCAAATAAACAGTATAATTCTAATATGACGTTCATCTAAAGCGTTTAGTACACACCCCGTATTAAAATATGAAAAATTTATACGACAACGTCATGGATTGTTTGGGTTGTTCCAAACTTTTTTGCTTGATATTTTGAATAAATTATCCGAGGCCAGTTGTTGTAAATGGTGTCATTGAACGACAAAGTAAGAATATAGGCATTCTACGGGGAAATACACCAAATTAAAACTGACTTTCGTCAACATTAGAAGTGAGCTTTTCTCATCACTTGGCGTCCGTCGTCCGTCGTCGTCCGTCGTCGTCGTTAACATTTTACATTTACATTTCTTCTAGAGAACCACTAAATGGAATGAAACCAAAAATAGCATGAATGTTCCTTATGAGATGTTGACCAAGTGTTGTTACTTTGTAGCCAATCCATCATCCAAGATGGCCGCCAACGGGGTATAAGTTTAACAGAGGACCATATGGAAAATACATACAAATTTCTTCTTTAAGAGAACCACTGAATTGAATGAAATCAAAAATGTTTGTTCCTTTCCTTTTCAGGTGCTGGCCAAGCTTTTTTTTCTTTAAAAAATGTCATGTACCAAGTCAGGAAAATAACCATTGTTATATTATAGTTCGTGTGTGTTACATTGTAACGTTGTGTTTCTGTATTGTCGTTTGTTACCTCATTTGTTTGAGTGTGAATTCGCATTGCTATAAGACGTGTTACGGTTCTTTTCTATTCCTAATTCACATGTATTTAGTTTTGATGTTATATTTGTTATTCTGATCGGATTTTGTCTCATGCTTAGTTCGTTTTTGTGTGTGTTACATTTTAATCTTGCGTTGTTGTTCTCCTCTGATATTTAATGCGTTTCCCAAGGTTTTAGATTATTATCCGGATTTGTTTTTTCTACCGATGTATGAGTTTCCAACAGCGGTAAACTACTGTTGCCTTTATTTATGTTTTCTGTGATTGATATGACTCACTTACCCTGACAAGAAGGAGGGTCCCCAATCCATTGTGTAGACATGCATTGATGAACAGGATCACCGGATGTTAGTGTGTATCCGTTCGTGCATGTATATAGAGCTATGCTGTTATTTGTTACGTCAATATACGTAAGTGTACTGAATGGATACGATGCTGGTATTCCACAAGTTTCTATGAAAAAAAAGTTATAATTCTAATATGGCGTTCTTCAATAGCATTTTGTACACACTTGTGAAAAAAAGAATATATTGATACACCAACGTCACGGGTCGTTTTTGGATGTTCCAACCTTGTTTGCTTATTATGAATGGGCTACCCGAGTGTAACAGAATGTTTACTGCTGGCAGTAATTTAGTTTCTACAATGCACAGGTTAAGGAGTGTGTATTTATTTTGTTTCAACTTCAAATATAGATTATTTTCCTAAAAACAACTTTCAAAATTAAGATATTTGTGAAAATAATTAGTAATAAGAACATATCTAAGTACACAATAAAAACCCGTAAAAGAAACAAAAACACCAAGAAAAATTTAAATCGAATAGTCAATTAGCAATGCTGTGCTCACTTACTTAACTGACTCAGTAAGAGTTTTTTTCTATTGTAACGGTTATGTGGGACTTTTTGTAAACAATCAACTCTAGCACAACGTGGACAGACAAGTGAGTAATATATGGCTCATTGATATAATGTTTCATGGAACATTCGGCATGCATTGTACGGAATACTATGGCAGTTCTAGTAGGCTACAATTTTAGCCTGTTGCGATATTCAGACTTTAGAAAGATGATTTTTAGGACGAAACATTGTTAGAATAAAAAGTATTTTTAAGTCCCAAACATATAGGTTAACGTGTTTTTATTCGACACAATTTGTGTTTTTCATCATAACATATCAATTCTGCACAAAACACTGATACGATTTTTTTTCGTCAAAATTTAGAAAAATAATACTCAGGTCCTAATATTTTAAAACAAAACCATTCTTACTTACTATTATCTCGGAAAGTAAATATTTTAACTACTAAATGACCAGCATCCTCCCGACTAGAGCATACACCGCCTCCCCAGTCATTTCCTACAAATTGTACATGACCCTTTTCATTTGGCACCCATATTTGTACACTGCTATTTGTATAAGCATATACAAGTCCACCAAAATCGTTATTACTATTGGTCATCGCTGATCCTGCTGTTTGGAATCGATATCCGTTATTATCGCCGGACAACATATCTACCTAAACAAATGAATAAAAGTACTTTAATTAACAAAACTGCTTAATTTCCATCTATTGGTCTATTGGTATCGAAATTTGTTCAGTAATCAGTTTGTAGCACACACTGTATTGTCGACATGTTATTTGACAATCGGCATTTGACAATTGCAAGACGTATGCTAAAAAAAAAAGGATCCCAAAAATTAAATTATGGATCCCGAGACTAGACGACAGAAGCAGATTTCAAATGAATTTATATCCAGTAAATATGCGGACAATGCACATAAGATATCTTAGTAATAGTACATACAAAAGATAAATTAATTTTGGAAATTTGGAAAACATTTTAAAACAATTTTTGAATAAAATGTAGGTAAAAGACAATTTGTAATTCTTTTGTTGTATCTTAATGACTAATTTGCATGTGTTATATCCAAAAATCAAAATATTAATAATTGAATTGGAGTCTTTCCGGAATATATTATGTCATTATTCTTACTTCAACGGTAACAAAAAAGTCGTCTATATTAAGTATTGTTGGTAACGGTACAGGGTTAGTTGCATAATGAATACTGATATTTTGATAATAGCTATCGTAGTCATGATTCTCCTCGTCTAATATCCATGCCAATAAATGTACTGTTCCACTATATTCGATCTTACTGGTCGACCAACCATCATTAGCACAACACACTGTTCCTGAAGCAAAATATAGTAATTGTATTCCATATTAAATTGTAACACTTCTGAAGAATAGATGCACTGAAATGTTGCTTATTTTGCAACACTGTGAACTAAATTTGGTAAATGACGAATTATGTTGCATGCGTCGTTCTATCTTAACTACAAAGGCTCAAAGTAATAGTTTAGCGAGTGCACATACTATATTAGAGTACTGTTGTCTAAAAAATGTTTTATATGCCTTAACATAGTATAATTTATGATCTATTAAACGAGTTAAGTAGATAACTGTTTTTTTTGTATTCTTCTCTATTAGTTGGAGTGTTCTTTTTTAAAGTAAAATAATACCCTAACGATATCTACTTCAACAAAACAATTGTTTTATATGTAGGTGAATTCTCGTTCGTTTTTTACCGTTATACTTTGAATATTAGTTATGGTAAATAGATATGGCGTTACGCTTGCGAGGTCACATTTTTAATCAGTAACAATGTAAGATAGTGACATTTAACATAATTACACTAATCAATTGATCGTATGTGTAGGCATAAAAATAATACCTTAAACATGTTAAAGTACAATATAAGGTCATTTTGATTTTTTTTCATTTATCAATATAATCATTTGTTCATAAATAATATGTAATGGGATTACTTGTAGATTCTCTAAAAAAAGAAATAAAAGAAGAGTACAATTGGCTGCTGGATATACAACCACGTGTTCAAATTATAACAGTATTTGCAACAACTAAAGTCTCACCAACACATGCGTTGTTTGTTGAAATATGATAAGGTACCCACAAACGAACCATGGTCTCGTTGTATCCATATAATAATCCAGAATAACAGCTGTTGTATTCCGGTTTACCAGTGAAGGTTGTGCCTACGATGAGAATTCAAGTTAATAGACACAATAAATTGAAGGGAATCAAGTGTGGAAATCAATTTAAATTAACGAAAGTATCTCTCCCGACAAAACTTTGTGTTTCGGATTTGCATATGCAATTGCTCCTCCAGGTTTGATCAGCATTTCAAATTTTGTTTTTTATCTTTGGTCACGCATTACGAAAGAGTCAACTATTGTCCAAATGAGCATCTGATGGTGGCTGTAAAATAGCCACAATTTATTATATCAAGCAACTGTTTAAGCGTCTAATATTACTTTTGGAATTGCATCTTCTGTATTAAGACACATTTATTGAAACACAAAACATCAATTTAAACAACATGAATGATTTAGCAGAAGTGTCAAATAAAATCGTGATTAGTTATATATATAATTAATAATATCAACAATGTATGCATTATTTACAAATTAAGGTACCAAAAAATTACCAGTCGTACTTTACATTCTGTGTAATGTAAGCAAAATCAAGACGGACATTCAAAACAAGTAATCGATAAAAACTGGTAACGCCATTGTTATAAACGAGAAACGATGAAAAGAGAACAAGTCCACAAACCACTACATAAAAGATACGCATTGAGCAACACTATATGTTCTCCAAAAGGGTACTTAATGGTGCTCCACATGCTACCCAGGCAATCATCAATAAATCTAAATCGAAAGTGTCACACATTTATTTAAATCGTACATGATTGCAGTTGTGGCAATTGAAACATGTCAATGGTCATATGTGACACTGATATTTCATAATGGTCATTCAACTCATAATGGCGTTCGTATAATTTTCGAAGCATTATAGTTCATTTGTAAATGGTATAAAGGTGACATTAAAATCAACATTTGTAAATGCTTATTAAAACCCAATGTGTCGTACACTTGCTATCAACGAGTTCAATATCATGACATGAAGTCTTGTTTCAATGGATTTTACATAGATAAATAAATTCGTTTAAAAAAAAAGCTATGAAGTTACATTTGATGTATGCCTTTTTGTGCTTCTTGGTTACATTTTTTTGTATTAATAGTATTAAATATGATAATAAAATGTTGACCGCTGTACCACAAGTTTTGACAATTTAACCTATACCGAATTTTTGTTTTTTTCACGCACGTTGTCAATATAATGGAATTTGACGCAACTGTCCTACAAGATTGAAGTTTCGCTAGCAACAAAACCAGGTTCAATCTACTATCTTCTATATAAGAAAATGCATGTTCATGGTCAGGAATATGACATTTGTTATCCATTCGTTTATTGTGTTTGAGCTTTTGATTTTGCTTATTTGATTAAGGACTTTCCATCGGAGTTTTGTATTATTGCGACATTAATTTTCAAAATATATCGAACAATAATGGAGAGGACAAACATCGCCCAGTAGGGAAGACACCTTAATTTAATACATTTGATGAATTCTGTTTTGAAACAACCAACAACTGATGAAGAAAACCACTGTTTCAAGAAGTTCTTCAAATTAATCATCTTCAATAGACCACTTTCGAGCTCTTTCCTTCACCAGAAAAAAAATCCGTCTATTTTGGTCGCCATTATGATGTCCTTTATTAAATAGAGGTGATCATTTGTATCCTTTAACTTTTGAAGTCCATCAAGTGTCTTTGTGATCATCATTGTGCTGGATGGACTAGAACTAATATGTGTTTCGTAAGTACTTAATCACAATTCCCTAATGACAGCAATACTGATGATCAATTATTAGAATCTAATTTGCCGAATGGTTCGTACAATTTCGCATAATATTTGTTTAACCACTCGCTCAGTATGAGATGGAAATGACAATGACCCTAAACGCACTATTAGCATTAAATCACTGAAGACAAGGTACATTATGTAAATGATACATAATAAGTCATTTAAACAAATTTAAATAATCGCATTGTAATGTTATTTTACAAATATGATAACTTCAGAAATGACTTTAAAATTGAATTACGTTATAATTACAAAAATCTTATGGTCTATCGTACCTTGGCCATCAGACATAAAACCATCATCAAGCTCAATGCGTACTGTGACCATATTTGGATATCGTCCTAAACCATGTGTTAATTCCCGGAAAGTTGGTAACTGGTTAGCTACAATAAACGGTCGCTCTCTTGATTAGGAATCAAACAACATTATAAAGATGACTACACAGAACAACAAACTAATGAACAAAACAATGATAAATAGTTTCTGTTCTATTATTGCAGAGCATTTTGTGATAATGACATTTATATTTGGCCATGAAATTATTCACGTGATTATAAACGTGCTGACTTCTGGGCTGATAAAACATCAAGGGACGTTCACCAGCAGTGGCATATACCTATTAGTTTATTTCTAATGTTTGGTTGCACCTGTAAATTCCGATTACAGACCAGATGTATAACAATAATGTTTTTTTTACATTGATGTTGTTTAAAGAGCCCATCTATTTATTCAGATACGATTCATGAAAACTTTGTAAATCATTCAGTTACAGTCATCCTATTAGTCTAAGACTGTTTCATTTATTTGGTACAAACTTTGTTAATGATAATTCATTGCGTTGTGTCTGATTCATTATGTATAACCGATGATGTAAATGCCTTTTGGATTTGTGAGTCGTTGTTTACTACTGGGTTTTAATTGGTATTGTCTCACGACCATCACACATTAATCTGTTTGCGTCAAGATAAATTCAGAAATTTGATTAAGGCACACTGATTTATAAATGTGTTATTGTTTCGGTATTTAATTGGGTAAACTATTTGTAGACACATATGAAGATTCCAGGGATGCAATAATGTGCAATTATTAACCTTAAATAATAACAAAATAAAACAATGTACCATCCATTGTCGTCCTTGCTGAAAAGTCTGGCAGTGGAAAATCATTTGCTGTCCACAACCGAACTCGAACTTTTCCCGAAGTGAACCACATGGTGGCACCCCCGTTATAATATAATGAGGAACCTAGAATGAATATGGCAATATCGTATACACTGTAGTTCCTATTTTAAACAAATACATACCTAAACCTGACCATTGTGAAAAATAAAAAAATAGAAAAAACATGATAGGCGAATAATTCTGGAAGCATAAAAAGAATAAACAAAATCATCAATAACACATGTAATTAACATCAACTCTCAATTCTTCTGACAAAACAAGTACGAAAATATTCAGAAATCGGTTTCTCAAAAATAAAATATACGATTGATCGGAAGAATGCTAAATTGTTAGTCGTCAGTTTTTTTTTATACCGACTCCTCAGGCCTGGGGTAATGGTAATTTGTAATTGTAATGCCTTGTAATATTACATTTTTTGGATGTAATGCAAAGTAATTTGTAATGCACATTTTCTGCATTACAATTACATGTACTGTAATGATTACTTTAGTTAAACATTGATGTAATGCCTCCATTACAGTACATTACTTTTCATTACAAATTGGTAAAATAGATAAAATTGAAGAATATTGTATAATAAAAATAAAATATTAACAAAAACAAAAGAAAGTATGGAATAAAATTTTTGTCACAGTTAATTATTGTATTAAATAAATTACATCAATCTTTAAAACACACATTAAGGTAAGAAATATAAAATGGTAAAACATATCAAGTCTTTGATCTTGGTTTCTGATATTTGTTTAATATGATATGGGAATATTTTGGTGTTTGGTGGTCTATGAAAAATCTTATAAAAAAAATTATCAAACAAAACTATATAGATCAATGAAAACGATATGAAGATTAAAATTTCATAATTCCATTCACACCTGACATGTATTTCAATGAAATATTGAATATATCAAACAATATTTTTAAACCAAACTGTAGTTTGGGTCCTGTCTGTGTTGTTATTTCACCTATTTTAATATCACAATGTTTTTAATGCAATCAAATCTTCTCAACTTATGTTTGTCCTCACAGAACCCTCAGGCATTTCACAAGATAATCCTTTAATGACACATTTATTATATCCCTGTGAAATCCTTAATGATGTCTTAATGATTAAGTGATCAATGTTAGAAACAAAATTATATGATAATTTATTTATTTTTTTACCACCACCTAAGAAACTTGAAAGTGACTTGTTCAGTTTCATGCCTCCTACTACTCAATCAAAGGGTATAGACACAGGTACGGTGCAGTACATGCTGTTGACATCTACTTGTCTGAGCCATGTGAAGAAATTTCAATCAATGCACTGGAATAATGGAAGTCAAATTCAGTGTGCCTTTCTTCTTTGGCTAATACAGCAATCAAGTCTTTTGCCATTTCCCACACATAAGCTCCTGTAGAAAGGCTTTTAAGTATTGCCGGAAATGTGTACAGAACTGATCGCTGTTCTCTTAATGGCATCACATTTAAACAACTTATGATGATAAAGTGCAATGGACATATTAATTAACCAGTATTTGAAGTCTATGTACCTAACACTGTATACATATGTACATATACCTCTGTTTTTGAAATGCTTTTTGTTTTTATATTGAAAAAGTAATGTGTAATGTAATGCATTACACAGGCAAAGTAATTGTAGTGTAATGTATTACATGTGAGAAAAATTGTAATTGTAATTGTAATTGTAATGGAAGAATCACAAAGTAATTGTAATGTAATGCATTACATGTGAGAAAAAATGTAATTGTAATTGTAATTGTAATGGAAGAATCACAAAGTAATTGTAATGTAATGCATTACATTGCAATGCAATGGCCCCAGGCCTGCGACTCCTCAATCCTATCTTTTTATTACTTACAGGCTAACTTAATATATAGGATCAAAAAGGACAACAAGTACGTTTAGTGTTGGATAGTTCACACAAATTATAATAAATCTACGCGAAAGACCTACGCATTTAGACACATATAAAAGAACTTCTAATGTTAGTGAAGAACAGGTTGTGTGCTGTACTGCAGGGTCACGCTACATTAATATGTGTGTTTCTAAATTGAAAAATAGTTCACCTGTGTAAGCAATGCCTGCATATGTTGATGCTTCCGGTACTATTATTCTCACAATCTCTGTGTTATAGATATAAATGACTCCACCAAAATAAAATTTCTTGTCATCGTCCCTTTGTGCTGCTCCAGAACCGGTGAAGATATAATCGACTCTTTCTTTAGTTACCAAAATCTGGACATCAACCTTCAATGGATACGCTCCAAGATTATGACGTATATCTGTAGTAGAGTCGTCTACTGATAAAGACTTCCAGTCACTTACAAAAGATGGACCCTTTAATGCTTCGCTGATATTGTCTGTAAAAGAAGGCGAAAGTACATTTTAGTCACGTGTTCAAATATATTTGGTCGTGTGTGCTCATAAGTAGCATGCATGTTCAACTATACTGCATTATTTTAAATATAGTTGTTTTAATTGAATTATACCGTGTACATGTAATATTGAGAGATTTAGTATGGGCTGTGACTGTTGTTCAATCTTTTTCAAAATGAAAACGTCCTTAGAATAGAAGAAACCTTTAGTTCATGTAATTTTTTTGACAATGATCTAAGTATTATACCTTACTCGAAGGAAGGTACACCAAAACATATATAATTATGATAATTTTGTTTGCAAAATCAGGAACACTGAGATTCAACAAGAACAGTTAATTAGTTAATGCATACATGCTATTAAGTGAACAGAACAAAATTAATGAAAAAAATAATTGAACATTGAGTTGCTTGCATGATTTATATTACAAAAAGAATCAAATACTGAAGTTTCCAGGTTGTACAGAATGTTTCTTATGTGTACAAGTCATTAAGATAGTAATAGATACTACGGAAACTTAACAAAAAATCATTAACATATATCTTTAATAGATGTATATCTTTAACATATGAGCCATCTTCCTGTGATTTTGTTTTCTCTCAGTAGAAATAAAAAGAATAACAATCCATAAACAATCCATTTTAGCTTCAACTTCAACATATGTGCAATCGTCCAGCTGAGAATTTGGGCATCTGATTTAGCAATTGCAAGAGGAGCTGATTGCACAAATTCACTTTTCTCCAATAAGCAACATTCATCCGCCCGAATGTCAAATATGAGAGTGTTTGTGCAATACAATCGCTTTTAAAAAAGCTGCAGAATGAAATAGCCTTCAAATAGGGTTGAAATGAACATCAAGAGTTGTTTTGCATGCATTAAGGGGCAATTTTATAGTGGACAGCTTGCATCTTATCATCCTTATCGGTCATTTGTCCAGAAATTCCATTTTAATTTCTGTGTGTATTACATTTTAGTGTATCGTTGTTCTCCTCTTATATGTGATGTGTTTCCCTCAGTTTTAGTTTGTAACCCGGATTTGTATTGTTTTTTTCTCAATAAGTTGAGATGCATAATTATGATTTGTATTTCACCTCATTAAAGATAATTTAAATACCAATGGTTTCGAAAAAGTTAGCACTCACATGTATTGAAGTTATGTTTCAGACCAAATTTTGTGGACTTATGTGACTTTATCGACCCCACAATTTGTAATATTTTGTTTCAAATGAATGCAGATTGTTACCATTGTATCATCAATAAGAGAATATGTTTTGGAAATCAAATCTATATAGAATCTGTTGTGTCATTACATATGCACATACATGAAACAAACACAAACACTAAGCCTTATCATCTAGAAAGCAAAGAAAATAGGGTGGTCAAAAATTATGAGTGCCAATTTTATTCTTTTTTCTCCTAACTGTGAACTGCTCTAATGGGCCAGTACAAGTAACTACATTTTTGTACTAGTTATCGAAAATCTGAAACAAGGTTATCAACTTATTTTTATAGTTTGTTCTTATGTTGTACGGTTATACCACTGTCCCAGGTTAGGGGAGGTTTGGGATCCCACTAACATGTTTAACGCCGCCATTTATATATGTGCCTGTCCAAAGTCAGGAGCCTGTAATTCAGTGTTTGTCGTTTGTTTATGTGTTACCTATTTGTTTTTCGTTCATATTTTTTATACAAACAAGGCCGTTAGTTTTCTTGTTTGAATTGTTTTACATTGTCATATCGCGCCTTTTATAGCTGACTATGCGGATCGCGCCTTTTATAGCTGACTATGCGGTATGGGCTTTGCTTATTATTGAAGGCCGTACGGTGACCTATAGTTTTTAATGTCTGTGTCATTTTGGGATCTTGTAGATAGATGTCTCATTGGCAATCATACCACATCTTCTTTTTTATATTTATGGTAATATTTCAATCGCTTTTTCTCATGTAATAAACAACTGTAAATTGTCATGATAACGGTTAAACAACAAAGGTAGAGAGGAGCATTTAAAACTCAATGTGCCTTTCTAATAGGGTTCTTGTAGTGTTTTCCAATCAATCTATTTGCTATCATGTCGGCGTCAAGTAACATTTGCGCAGCTACTTGCAATTGTTCAAGTTTATCAGCATATATACACTGTTCCACCATTTGTGTAGATGATCACTTATTATACAGCATTCCGTAAAACATATGTTTATCAAAACATTTTGTATGTTTAACGCAATCAAAGCTGTAGAACAAATTGCAAAAGACTAAGGAAAAGATCAAAATTTCTAACAATAAGTTAAACCCATATCGCAAACATGCTTGAATAAATATGTACTTATCCTAAATTCAGTAAGTTAAAGGATATTGCTACTTCTTCTGGACATTTTCAACATGTTATTGCTAACAAAATTTTGTTTTAATACAAGTTTCAGTAACTTCTTTATTTGTGTATAAACATTGAAATATGTTCGGATTTAGCGGAAGATTAAAACAGAAGATGAAATAATGTGATCCTTAAAATTTACCATGTATCTACAAAAACTATGGTAACATTTATAGTATCCCATTTATGAATTAGATAAGGTTTGATAACGTTATCTTGATTGTACTTGTTTGTTTTTAAAAACTGTTGATGTCTGATATAAATTAATTTACAAAGTCTATCTAAAACTCAGATTACAGAAATACTATTTCATGTTCTGGGGAGGGGCGAGGTCTTGGAAAGGAATTTGCTGGTCAGATCATAACTGAAAAACTACCTTGCTCAATACAGAATGAAAACGAATGCTTAACATCGAAATACGTTTTTTGTTAGAAAACTTTTTTTTCTTTTAAAAATTTCTCTATGTCCATCAATTGCTTGTTACATCGTCTTCAACAAGTCCAAGCTCCTTGTGACGAATAAATATAGTTTTCAATTCTATTATATTAATGAATAAAACATCAATCTAATAAATGTTTCTTATTGTTAACTACGACATGAACTTTTTCTAACTTCTTTGAATAATACATTATTTTGTAAATTCTCTAATTCTCTAACTCTCTTTAATCTTGTAACAGTATTAAAACAATTGACTTTTCTACTTTTTACACAAGTATTCCACATTCCAAACTAAAAGACACATTAAAAAAGTTGGTATTGCTTTGTTTCATAAAAAAGCATGGCCAACGTAGATTCAGGTATCTTGTCTTAGGGAGGGATAACTCCTACTTTGTAAAGGATCACTCTGATTCAAACAAAAAATTCTCTGAAACTGATATTATCAAGATGCTTGATTTCTTGATTGACAACATTTGTTACGTTCGGAAGACGTGTTTTTCAAGAGACTGTCGGCATTCCAATGGGAAAAAACTGTGCCCCTCTACTTTCCGACTTGTTTCTGTATTATTATGAGGTTGACTTTATGCAGAAACTTCTTAGGAAGAAAGATAAGAAGTTATTTAACTCTACTTTCCGCTATATAGATGATGTTCTTTCACTAAATAATTCAAAATGTGGTGACTATGTGGAACGCATCTATCCCATCGATCTAGAGATAAAGGATACTACAGATACAGTTACGTTGGCCTCATATCTTGACTTACATCTGGAAATTGACAATGGGGGTCGGTTGAAAACAAAACTTTACGATAAAAGAGATGATTTCAGCTTTCCAATTGTGAACTTTACATTTCTAAGTAGCAACATTCCGGCAGCACCTGCATACGGGGTATATATCCCACATTGATACGATATTCTCATGCTTGCATTTATTATCATGATTTTCTTGATAGAGGGTTGCTGTTTACAAGGAAGCTATTAAACACAGAGTTTCATATGGTGAAGTTGAAATCATCCCTTCGTAAATTTTACGAACGCCATCACGAGTTGGTTGACCGTTATGAAATAACCGTTTCACAAATGATATCGGATATGTTCCTTACGTCGTAACTACGTATACAATCCCCTTCCCTTTCGTGAATGTGACCTGCCGAATTAGACTATTTTCCGGATGTGTTATCACATAAGCAACACGACGGGTGTCACATGTAGAGCAGGATCTGCTTACCCTTCCAGAGCACATGAGATCACCCCTAGTTTTTTGGTTGGGTTCGTGATGTTGTTCTTTAGTTTTCTATGTTGTGTCATGTGTGCTGTTGTTTGTTTGTCTTTTTCATTTTTAGTCATGGTGTTGTCAGTTCATTTTAGATTTATGAGTTTGACTGTCCCTTTGGTATCTTTCGTCCCTCTTTAATAATCAATCTATGAGTTAAACTGTCCCGCTGGTATCTTTTGTCCCTATTTACTTCCGTCTTCTTACTTTATATAACTGAACAATCATTACAACAAGTAATGGTTGTATTCCTTATCGAAGTAGGGTAAAGTATGTACGTCACGCATTATAAGTTTGTACAAAAACTATAAAAATGTGCTCCGTCCTTTTTGTTTCAAACTATAACCGAAAACTAACAAAAGCAATGATATAATCACAAAAAATACTAACATGCGTAAAAACAGGAGTTTATTTGAAACTTAAATATTAAATGTATATGAGGAAGGCCTAAATATTACTTTAAAATTGCAAAACCCATCTATAACTTACTGTAAAGTAGAATGTATAAAGTAACCATCTGTAAACCGGTATTCATTTTAGCCTGATTTGATACATTAGATATACTTCACTCGACTCTCATCATATTAAACGTACGTATTGATATAATAGTCAATACTTTTTTTTATTTATTTGTATTTCTTTATTTAGATAGAGATTTTACAATAGTTCTGATAAACTATCAATGGATTGCTTTTAAGTGACATTAGTTCTGATAATAAAAAGTGTAAACATCTATTCGGTTTTACTTTGATGTATGTTATAAACTGATGGGTTTAAAAATTCTGTAATATGCCGTTTACATGTAATTATATATAACAAACAATGGATACTTTGAAGCTGAAAAGAGATGTGATTAGTTTTGAAATGATATATAACCCTATGAAATATGCCTTGGAGTTTTGTCAGATAGCTTGAGTAAAGGTTAGGTTATGATGCAAGTCCGCTCAGTTATTTAGTTGTTAATCTTAGTTTTATTTCACTTTCCTGGGTTCTACTTCCTGTAGGTATAGTTGTATTTGTAACTGTTTCAGATTCTTTGCTATCGTGATCATTGCGGACTTTAAGATGAAAATTTCATCTAATTAACCGTTAAACATAATATGTAAACAATTTTAAAATCGAGAGCTTTTTGAAATCTTTGAACACTCATTATACTGTTAGTTAATTTTAGTTTTATTTCACTTCCCTGGGTTCTACTTCCTTTAGGTATAGTTGTATTTGCAACTGTTTCAGATTCTTTGCTTTCGTGATCATTGCGGACTTTAAGATGAAAATTTCATTTAATTAACCGTTAAACATAATATGTAAACAATTTTAAAATCGAGAGCTTTTTGAAATCTTTGAACACTCATTATACTGTTAGTTAATTTTAGTTTTAATTTACTTTCCTGGGTTCTACTTCCTTTAGGTACAGATGTATTTGCAACTGTTTCAGATTCTTTGCTATCGTGATCATTGCGGACTTTAAGATGAAAATTTCATCTAATTAACCGTTAAACATAATATGTAAATAATTTTAAAATCGAGAGCTTTTTGAAATCTTTGAACACTCATTATACTGTTAGTTAATTTTAGTTTTATTTTACTTCCCTGGGTTCTACTTCCTTTAGGTACAGATATATTTGAAACTGTCTCAGATTCTTTGCTATCGTGATCATTGCGGACTTAAAGATGAAAATTTCATCTAAATAACCGTTAAACATAATATGTAAACAATTTTAAAATCGAGAGCTTTTAAAATATCTTTGAACACTCATTATCATGTTAGTAAATCAACTCTAATTTTTAACAGTTTATTGTTAAACAAAATACTGGACAGAATATATTTACAACAACAGTATGGTAAAAAGTAAATCATTTTTTTTTCTAAATAATTTTGAATCATCAATATGAGGTCAGTATCAGACGTTAGTGGTTTTGTTAATTATAGTATAATAAAAAGCTGTTTAGTGAAGTCGTAGAAACAGAATGATAGAAGATACCAAGCTACAATCAGAAACAACAATTAAAACATATGAAAATAAACATGTTTATAAAGGACATATATTGTCGAAAAAACATTAAGTCCACAAAACACTACATAAAAGACAAAGATTGAGAGACACTAGACCCACTAAACAAATAGGATGAATGTGGGAGAAAGTTATCTTTTCTCCTTCTCAGTTTCATAAATCTAATTTAATGCCGTGAAAAATTGAAAAGAACATTTTTTGAAATTCTTAGAATTCATTGACGTTGTATATAGTATCTAAAGCGTATGCTACTTTTTCTTATTCAACCGAAATAATCACTTACAAATGTTAAATGTTTAACAACATTAAGTGGACATAATGACGAATATCAATTTTTTTTCGTTAAAAATGTGATCTGACAATTAACTATTTCCCCCTCCTTAGAACTGTTCTATATTGAACAAGGCGAACCTTTTATCTATCTAGGTTGCTTGTCATTGTTACTCTCCATGTATGTAAATTTGATTCTTATATACCTTTAATTGTAGAAATTATTACATTCAGAATTTACAATAGCTATATATGGATTTATATTCTTCAATGAGCAAATTACAAATAAATAAACAGATATCTTGCTTTTTTCTGTTTCTAGGTGGTCCGGAACCGTATCATATATACTATTGATACCAACAAATTTTTGCCGAGGTTCTTTGGCACAGTGAAAATACGAACGTATATGCTAAAGCAAGACGAATTTGTCACTCTAACAAGAATATAATAGATAGAGAGAAACGTTAAAGAAAAAACTGATCACCAAGAAAAAATAAATTAAACACTGGTCTCTTTAAAGGTCAAACTCATATGTAATCCAAAATAATTTTACATTTAACAGTTGATATTATACTTTTATATTTCCTCTCATCAAATTGCTAACAATATCCTCCTTTACACCGACGAGAAGCAAAATAAATTCATTTATTGTAAACATAGTTGATTAGTTTTTTGTCAAGATTTTGAACTCGTACATAACAGAAGTAAAGCGATCATGTATGTGGTTAATTAACACATTCGTGTTTATCCTTGATACTCCTTGACTTTGTAAATGCCCGACAATCGCACTACTGACAGGTTAGAATATATCAAATTACGATATTTAGCAAAGGACTTTCCTCTTGATTTAAAGATACTACTTACTACAATGACTTCTCAAGAGGAACTCGCAAGTTCCAAGGGGATTTACAGATTTATTTCTAAATATCAAATGCATTGAACAAAACTTTGCTAAACAATTTTGGTTGATAACATATGCAAATAACATGTGATATTTAAAGAAAATTGACTTGTACCTCAATGATTGAACTTTCATGTGTTACTATGAGAAAACACGAAAAAATATAAAATGATTAAACAAGTGATCAGGAAAAAATGTATTAGAAAGACAAGTATTTGTATAAAAACAAATGCCGATTTTTCTCAACAGATATGATTTTGAAGACTTAAAAAGCATACGCAAGTGCTTAAATGTATATGAATGATTATCACAAGTGAGGACATTTGGTTTGAGAAATTCAATTACAGTATAATTGTAGCTAATTTAAAATCAATTATTGCATATAACTAAACTCGACCTTTCAATTTGAATTGACTGCAAGTTCGTAAATTTAGTAAATTCTTACTGTTCTTAATAAATTCATTTCACTTTGAAGCTATAAACAACCCAAGACGTTTCGTCATTGTTCATTTTACCACTTATACGAACTTCACCAAAAGGAGGCGTTTTAATCGTTGTATCCCATGTATTAGAAGTCTTCTTTGCAATATGTTCCCTTGCTATAGCCGCTTCTGACATAACGGATGAACTAAAACGGAAACGCACTTCCTTGTTGGCGGGAAGATCACGCATAGTTGGTTCTACGAGACAACTTTTGAATTTTAATGTCTCTGGGTATGTTTGTGGAAAAGGACTCGTTATATCTGGTTCTCTCAAGTTTTGAACGAGGATATTAACGGCAGGCGTATAACTGCTTTCTGAGTTAAATTGACTAAAGACGGTTAATCGATAATATCCTTTCTTTGGTAATCTAGCTCGCAGTTTCAAATGCTTGTCCATTTCTAAAAGCGTATACTGAACAAGTTTGACGTCATCACTGTTCTTTAATGTTGCCATGACCTTTGTGCCGTCTTGAACTTTGATTGGTACACAAACTTCTCCATTTTTGGAGGTTATTGATGTTGGTATTTTCCCTACATTTTTGAAACCCCTTTCCTTCCAGTTTTCGACGGGTCCGTAGAAACTATCAAATTTTGGAAAGGGACTGATGGCACTATCTACAGTCTGACATTTTATCACGTAAGTTATCAGACAATCTAAAGTGTTAGAATCAGCACCGATTGTACCATATATTTCTAACGTATACTCCCCAATTGCAGGTGGTGTCACAGTAACAGAAAATGTTTTGTTTTGCAATCTTATTCCTACATACTGTTCTTTGTTGCATCCTTTCGAATCAAACAACTTAACGTTAACGTCGTCCAAATTTGTAGATTTTGTATGAAATTTTATATCAATGGTTTTGTTCATTTCCAACACATTCATTTTATGAGACGTAAATTTTATGTCCCACTCTCGGGCGTGTCGGGAGGGTTTGATCCTCTTATTAAATGTTTCTAAAGTTAAAGGTTTCTTCAAAAGCTGCCATTTTGCACTCTCTACATCGTCGTTATCAAAACATGGATAATGGTCAACAATGAAGAGTTTGGGATCTGTGAGGAAGTAAAACTCTGTGAAATTCTTTTTGAAATGCTTATTATCACCGACGGTTCCAGCTCCCCATGTTGTCTCGATAAAACGCCAATCTCCACAGACATAGACAGCATTCCAAGCATGGTTAGACGGTGTGTCTTTGGAAAAGTTATAACCTGGTTTGTAACTGTATCCTTTAGAATGGCCACTGATTTTCAATACCGGTATTCCAGCATGACTGATAAATATAAATAAAGAAAACTTTCAATCATAACAACTTTCAGGTTTTGAGCCAAAATGTGATTCAGTGTAATTGTACAAAATATCAATGAATGCAGTGCTAACAAACAATCAATAAAACATGAACTTTATATTATTTCAATTATGAGGTGATTAACATGACAGTGTTCATAAAGTTTCTGTTACAAAACTTGTTATATTAAAAGTAAAGTAACCATTGCTGTTATCAAACTGAATGTTGTAACTTTATAGGCTTGTCTTTTAGATGACTTCATGCCATATAATTCTTGTTCACGTATATTGATTGTCTAAGAGGAGTTTGATTGCAAGACGACTAATTCAAAATTCCTGTGATGATAAGTTCGTATTGTTGTGTTTTCATTTTCATGGTAATGGACATTATATATATAGCTTTACTTACTCGCATAGTAACTGGAATATAGAAGCATAACCATCACAAACACTACTTTTACAGGACAACAATGACGTAGGATCATTGGAGACATTTCGCTTCCTTCCAAAATAGGAATCTGTATCATAACTGAAGAAGACGATATACATGTACTAGTAATCTAAATACAATTTCATATATCAATACACATGAATGAATGCGTCGATTGATCATTTGATTTTTTTAGGCCTTTTATGTTTACCAAATTTTCACTTTTGTAGTTCCTTTTTTTTTATTATTGTCTTATAAGTAAATAATGTTCATCCGTTAAATTGTATAAGCTATTCCATCGACAAAAAAAAATCAAATATGGTCTACGTTATTGTGTGACTTTTTTTTCTTAGTTTAACAATGACTTATGTTAATGTACTCAGATTTTTTTGTATGCAGAACATTATGTCAGATATAAAAATAACTATTCAATTTACTTTGCCGAAAATCTTTTTCAATATTTAATATTTATTTACCTGATATTTTCGGTAACCCATTTATAGAATGCTCTCACTTTCTCAATATCGTTTGTTGCTGGTTTAATTAAGTATTCTGTAAGTTTTTCAATAGATCGTTCTGCATATCTTGGAGTCTAATTTATAAAATAGATAAAACAAAAGTACGCTATTAATTAATTTGTCCTTAACCTTGACATTATTATTACTCGCTTGGTTTTCGTAGTGCACTGTAAAACTTTGCAAACATAATAAAGAAGTATAGATTAATATTATTCAATATGTATAAATATAAGTTTGACACATAAAACTGTTAAAAATTTCTGTGAACGACAATGAAAATCTTCTTAGGACAAAGTCATCTAGCCGAAAGAATCAAAATAGGACATATAGCTTCAAAGATCCTCATAGGAGATTTAGGCGAACGGATCTAGCCTTAATGATCCCCAAAGGACATCAAGCATTATCGTTGGCACTCATACTACATCTTCTTATCTATATATATCTATATAGTTTGCGAAATTAAAAAAATTAATATATATATCATATCACCCAAAGTACATCTAGCCTTAAATTTTAATCCTTTATATTGATAATTACATATCAATCATAATGGAAAAAAAATATTCGTCAATGATTACAATGGCGACAATTATAATGTTTGATATTGATAGTTATATCGATCATTGGCTTTGTTTTGCTTTACATTCTAGTATTTATCATAACCTAGTCAAAAGGTGGTCTTATCTTCCGATATCTTCGAAAACCTTATAGAACGGAGACTTTAAGAGCTAAAATCAAATCAGTAGAAAATTCAAACAAAACAAAATTCATGTAAATGTGGCTTTTAATAGGAATAGATATAAAAGTTTTGGGGTTGATCATAAAAGGTCATTGGTAGTTTGGTAAAATGTTTTAATCTAAAATTCCGGATATCTATTATTTTTAGTCAATTTTGCTTGAAATTCAAAATATAAAATAAATACGATGAAAAATATTCTATTACAATACTTTGGTAATTTTCGTCGTCGTACTAAATTTGGAAAGTTTTCAATTACTTACATTATATCTTACGTATAAAACGTACGCACAATGTCATGTAGTGTATGTATTTAATTTTAAATTTATGATTCATGATTTAGAATGTGTATGTATTATTGATTGATGTTAATACTAGTATATCACATTTCAATGAACATTATGAATACCATTATTTAAATTTGTGTATTGTAGCATATATTATTTTAGTGAACTCTTATAGTTTAAAAGCTTTTCATTTTCCCATAAAATATTTATTACAATCAGGCCTATCCGACATTCTGCAAAATACATTTTGAAATTGAGAATGTTAAGATGTACCAGTACTTAAGATTGTGATGAGTTCATTTGTAGATAATAAAAGGAAATCTGTAATGTCATTGTTAAAGTAACTAAACAAATACACTGACACAAAATGTATGTTTTTTTTTATATATTCACTTCCTCGTCCGTGATCGAGAAATAATAAACGACACATTTTGTGAATGAAGAAAAACAGTAATGAAAACTATTTCCATTGTTGTTGGTAGTAAAACAATGTTTGAAATACAAACTTCCACACATAGTAACACTTATAAAAACTTTTAACTAAATCTTTAGAAAACATTATGTTTTCTTTGATAGTATGCCGCTTATGGCGAACCTGTCAATTTTGCATCCTTCAAAGACAAAAACAATTTCAGTGTAATAATTAAATATAATCATTCAGTAATGATGCTTACTCAAGAAAGGCATACCTTCATCACATGGTCGTCAATATGCTTCAGTTTTGACACATCAGGTAGAATATCTTTTTTACATCGTTTTGGTGGTTTAGGATCTGGAAATTTCTTTCTATTGTTGTTGTCTTTTACTTTGTTTAAGTCGTCTAATGTTTGGACTTTTGGTTTTGTTTCGGTGTCGAGGTTTTCATTTCTCGATGCAACATGACCCATGTTGTCCTCAAATTGAATTTCTGGTACAATATTTTATCTACAGAGAATTTAAGTTATTGTGGTCAAGTCCTGCATGCTGTAATTAGTTCATATTGAAGAGAGCATGTAGATGGACAATGTTATTCAAACAAACACTTTGATCAGTAAACATTTAATATTTGAACTTTGTGTATTTTAAAGAATATTTAGAAAAGTATCAGCTATTCGGTTGATCTCTTTGTCAAACTGAAATTCGGATTAAAAAAGGGTTTAACTATCAATATGATTACAATGCTTCTTTAAAGAATGATCATGTATGTATACCATATATAAAAATATACGAAATTATTTTGAACATATATAAGTGACTTTACCTTTAAATATATACTACTGGTAGGCTAGTTAAACGACATGTTTTATTTTTATTTGATAACCAGACGTTATCTTGTACTATGTGTAGTAGATTACGTAACTACTGTTTGGGATCACATAATTTACTGTACTTAATTTATAATCTTTGATGTGAATAAATTTGCACGGCTGTTTATGTTTTGAACTTGACAATGCAGGCTCGAAGTTATTCAAAATACCAACTATCCTGATATCTGACTTCTTCTTAAATTATGATATTATAAAAGAAGCGAAGTAATCCAAGGATCTTTCACAACTCAAACACTAACATTCCATGACAAAACAAAAAAAAAAATAGACAAACAAATTCACAAAATACTACATAGAAAAAACGAAAGACTGAGCAACACAAACCCTACCAAAAACTGTTGAAGACATTTGGGTTTGTCGGAGAGCTAAGCGTATAATGTTCCTTTGAACTTTATATTTCAATTTTGAATTTTTCTTTATACATCACTTTTTGTGCAGTTTCTTAATCAATATCCAGGAAGTTTTTGTTCAAACAAAAACTAAATGAATTGTTCCCATACCTAACAACAGTAATTAAACAAATGCGATTAGTTATCAATGAAATTAAAGATTCGAAATACCTTGTTTAATGACCAATGGTGTATGTTCCTTCCAAAATAAGTTAATTATTACAATTATCCAGAAACGAAAGTTACCGTTAATTTATCAGTTTCAATAACAGGTAAGTGGGAAATACATAATCTTTAAATAGTAAATATGTGATAAGATATGTATTTAAATGGTATATACATATATAAATATAAAGTAGGTTAAATTTGCTAATTATAAAGTTAACCGCTTATATCTATTTTTTTTTACAATTGAAATTAACCAGAACGACATGACAGTATGGGTATGCACACAAGATGCCTTCTTCAAGTTAAGAGAAACTATTATTTATTTTTGCGAACACACTGCATTACCAGTAAGAATTAAGAATGACAATATATCATGTTAGCCTTGTTTAATTTATTCTGTTTTATGTACAATACTTAAATGTTTTATAATCATGCTTACCAAATAACTCGACCAAATCAACGTTCGGAAAAGTTTCAATGTGTTCTCAAATGATGATCTTTGGTATTTATGAAATTGGTATATAAAAATTAGCCAAATAAAGGTATCGGGAGTTCATTAAAAAGAAGTTCAGTGTTACATGTATTTATCATGAGGATGGACTGAGTACGGAAACAAATCACTCCTTATCTAACGACTTATTTCTCACTTCCGTGCAATTGTCCGTCGTAGTTTTCTCAACAACAGTAAATGATAACTTCTCTTTAATCGACTAAAAGCTACAAGCTTTATAAAAAAAACATACTTAGCTTATAATTAACTATGCAGAGTATTTCACTTTTCAAACTTGTTTTACATGTATAATGTACAGCCTGTTATGCTGAATCATCTGATACGTGTTTACCTTTAAATGTACGAATCAAATCAAATCAAATATATTTTATTGTCTATTAAAGACGCCTATTACAGGCAGAATAATCACAAGTTAAATTTGGTACAAATGATAACAAAACGATTACAATTATTTGAATACAATTAAATCAATGATTACAATGAAGAGAAGCGTATATTTATAAAACAATGTATCATGTTTTCAACTTGTACAGGAAAGATAAAAAAAAAAACGTTGTTGCATTTTCCGAAACAATTAAAGTTCAACTTAACATGTGACGGGTTTTTTTCTTGATTCTGTAACATAAGTATGGCGTCCAAAGATACATTTTCATCATATCTATTTGAATACCATGTAATGCATAAACATCTTGTTTACACTATTTATAATCTTTTATGTGAACTTCTACGTAAGTATTTGTTTGCACTTGGCAGAACATACTCTGAATAATTTATGTACTACTCTCTCCTGGTGATGAAAATGTTCTGATCCTCCACACATTTTACTGATATTATGAACAAAAACGGCGGATAATATTAAGAGGACATTCATAACAGCACAAAGATAATAGTTACGATGAAAATTCTCAAGAACTCATACACAGACGAAAAACTAACGGCGCCACATGTCAAATAAAAAAAAACAATTAAAAATATATAAAGTCCATAAAACAAACTAAAAAAACCTACAAAAGGTGTACTACGAACCCTACCAATTACATAGGATGATCTCAGGTGCTTTGTATGTTAGTCTACCATAATCGAAGAAAATTTGTTTTCAGATACTTAAGATTTACCTATATGTGCAGCTTTTATAATCCATATCAGGTATTAATCAGTATGCAGGAGTTCCCTGTTAGAACATTAACTACACGTACTGCTTTTAACTTTCAATTGTATATAAAACATATGCATTTAGTTATCAATGTAATTAATGGTTCGAAATATCTTGTTTAATAATGACATTATGTTGTAAGTTCCATCCATAATATAGTTACTTATTGTTTTCCAAAAGCGAAAGTATTGAAAATCACATTTTTTTTATGAATAGGTAAGTAGGAAATACATAATCTTTAAATAGTAAGTATGCGATAAGATGTCTATTTATATAACACATATAAATATAAATTATGTAAAATATGTTAATTATAACCTTAAACATGTAAACCTCTTATGAATGACTTATGACTTCTACTTTTTTGTTGACATTTTCAGATTAAACGACATGTCTGCGTAAAAAGCCAGATTTAAAAAAAGTTGCAATGTGTCATCATTTAACGATCTTTGATATATTTAAGTATTGAAAAAGGCAACAGTAGTATACCAGTGTTCAAATGTCATAAATCGATTGAAAGAAAACAAATCCGGGTAACAAATTAACACCAAGGCTAGGGAAATACGTCAACTATAAGTAGTCCAGCGGATAACAGTATAATTGATCACTTTATGGTAAAAGCATGAACTTGGCACAATAAAGGTTTAAGAGTATAAACAAAGGAACAACAACAAAAAACGTCAACATACATAGAAACGAACTTTTTGATAACAACTGCCATATTCCTGACTAAGTACAGGACATTCTAAGAAAATAATGGTGGGTTGAATCTAGTTTGATGACAAGCCAAACCTGAACAGTTAATCAGGAGAACAAAGCAATACGAAAGGTTTTGATTCATTAGATCGACACCAAAGCATGTACCCGTTCTCCAATTGTTGAAGACCGTGAAGTTGTCTATAATTGCTTACACCCAATTTATTTGGTACTGAATGGTAGCTAGTTCAAACACAATTTCAACTTAATAATCGAGCAGATGTTTTAGACTAAATGTCTATTTATAGCTGTTTAAAGATATTTATGCATCCGTTTATTCTCTTCAAAATACATATATCGAAAAATAACTACAGCTGTTTCTTGATATAAAGAACAATATAGTCCGCATTAGGTCTTTCAGTTGGGTAAAATTAATGTTAAACATTTTGTTACTACAAAAATAAGATATTATAAAGAATACTGCGGTTCTATTACAAATGTTATAAACTGTCTTTTATGAGCTGTCATCCGTAGGTTTTCCTGAAAATCGTAATTCACCAGATTCGCATGTCTTAGCTGTACAACAATGTAACTTTCCATTTGTCTTTGTCATCTTGGAGGATTTTTGTCTTGTTAACAAGAATACTTTCAAAAGCTGAAGAGGTAAACTTAAAGCAAATTTCAGAATCAACGTTCGGGAAGGTTTTAATGTGTTCTCATATGATGATCTTTGATATATATATAAAATTGGTATGTGAAAACAAGCCAAATAAAGGTACCAGGATTTAATTTAAAAAGATGTTCAATGTTACATATATTTATCATCCATATGAGGATGGACTGACTACGGAAACTAATCACTCCTTATCTAACTACTTTTTCACACTTCCGTGCAATTGTCCGTCGTAGTTTTCACAACAACAGTAAATGATAACGTCTAAAAGTTTTTAATTTATTGAAAGCTACACGTTTTATCTAATAAATCTTCTTTGATCAGCTATTTCATTTTTAAACTTGTTATACATGTACAGCCTGATATGAAGAGTCAACTGATACGTGTTTTGTCCTTTAAATGTACAGGAAAGATAGAAAATCTTTGTTGAATTGTCCTAACCAATTTCAACCTGAAATGTGATGTGTTTTTTTCTGTTCTGTTACATAAGTATGGAATCCAAAAATACATTTTGATTATATCTTCTTGGATACTGGCCCCAAGATTCTTCATTATAGTTATGCCATGTAATGCATACACATCTTTTAAGAGATAACTGTATTGTATTTGAAGCTTTAAGGACGTCCATCGGTAGTTTTACTGTCGCAAATTTAGTTTACCTGGCGACGCGGAGCGGAGACAGGTAAACGGGTATTTGCGACAGTAAAACTACCGATGGACGTCCGCAAAGCTTCAAATACAATACAATTATCTCTATTCTAATGCAAAACAAGTTTATAATTAAATTTCAATCATTATTTCAGTGTAAAATGTTCATTAAAGAAAATTCCGCGAAAAGATGTTATGTTCTTTGGTCCCTACACTAGGTGACGTCATAGGTATGCTTCCGGCGTCAAACATAAACACCGACCGTTTTCTGGCTTCTGTGCCGCTTCATAATGTAATAAAATTTGATAAAAAGAAGATTTTAAGGCGCAACAAGTGAGTTTTTTGTTTATTATTGTAGAAATAATATGTCAATACATTTCGAAATTCAAAATGTCGGCTTCCTTAGTTACAGACAAGGATATAGAGAATTTTACGCTTGTTGTTATCCAATCAGAACAATTGTTACAAAATAATTGCATTAGAATTATTCTTTTATGTGAATGTCTACGTAACTTTGTATTTGTTTTCATTTTGCAGTGCATACTCGAAGTCAGGTTTGTACTACTCTTTACTGATTATAAAAATATTGTAATCCTTCCAAAATATTATGAATAAAAAGGCGGATGATATCAAGAGGACATTCAGAACTCATATATCAGACAAAACTGTCGACACCACATGGCAAATATATGAAGACAAATAAACAAACAAGTCCACAAAATAAACTTAATAAAAATCTACAGACAGAGTAACACGAACCCCACAAATTGCATAGGATGATCGCAGGTGCTTTGTTTCTTTAAGTCTACTATAATCGTAGAAACCTCATTGTACCCAAGACATACTTATATATGCAGATTTAAGAACACGTATCATGATTGTATTAATCAATATTCAGGAGTTTCCTGTAAGAACAAATACTACACGTGCGTTTTTAAACTTTTCACTTTAAAGCATTCACATTTAGTTGTCAATGAAACTAGTGGTTCGAAATAACTTGTATAATGACCATATGTTGTATTTTTCATTCAAAATATGATTACTTATTGTTTTCCAAAGCGAAAGTATTAAAAATTGCAGATTTTTTTATGAGCAGGTTAGTAGGGAATACATAATCTTTAAATAGTAAATATAGGACAAGATGTCTATTTAAATATCACGTATCAATATAAATGATGCCAAATATGTTAATTCTTCACTTATACATGTAAACCTGATGACTTTGACTTTTTTGTTTACATTTTCAGGATGAACGACATGTCCGCATATGTAAACTTATAACATGTAGTAGATGCACTGCATCGAAACAAATAATGCGAACTTGTTATTTTGTAGCAAACACACAGTATATCTAGAAAGTTGTTGATTTCATCTCGTTAAATTTATAGATTTTTTATTTTATAATCATGTTTACCAAAATTGTCGACCAAATCCACGTTTACAAAAGTTTTAATGTGTCATCATTTAACGATCTTTGATATATCTACGTATTGAAAAAGGCATCAGTAGTATACCGGTGTTCAAATTTCATGAATCGATTGAAAGAAAACAAATCTGGGTGAAAAACTTACACTGAGGGAAACACATCAATTATATATAAGAAGTAAACATAGGAACAAAACCTAAACAGCTAAACAAAAGAACAAACCAATGGGAAAATGGAAAAGGACTTGACTCATCGTAACAACACACAATACGCATGTATGAACTTGTTGACGGTCATTTGAACTGAATACTAGCTAGTTCAACAATAATTTAAATCAAATAATGGACCAAGTGTTTGAGACGCAATGTCAAGTTATAGATGTTTAAAGATATTTATGCATCATTCATCAATCGAAAAAAAACCACAGCTGTTTCTTGATATAAATCAAAATATAGCCCGCATGAAGTCTTCCAGTTGGTTAATGCAATGCTAAAAATATTACTTTATCAGACTTGATTGCATCATCAAGGTCCGTGTAACATTTATCAATTCCAAAGTTTTCATATTTGAGTTTCTGTTTTTTTTCATCAAAGTTTTAAAAAATAAAACACCATGTTTTTTTTAAATTTTGAAAATGCATATATGTCACTAAATAGTTCGATTTAAAATTTAATTGTTTAGATATTAGATTTTATTACAGGACATACCTATTGTATTTATTTTTAATGTATTCTCGTCTCGAACATACATGAAATATTTGTTATTGGCAAACAACAATTAATCAATTATCATAGGCCATTGATATATAAATTATAAAGTAACTCGGGTTTCAACTCCTTCGGGCAAAATTCCCCTTAAATGGATTTTTCTATTTTGATATCCCTTTTGGTCATACACCTCTTAAAAGAGGAACGAAAGATACCAAAGGGACAGTCAAACTCATAAATCTAAAACAAACTGACAACGCCATGGCTAAAAATAAAAAAGACAAACAGAAAAACAATAGTACACACGACACAACATAGAAAACTAAAGAATAAACAACACGAACCCCACCAAAAACTAGGGGTGATCTCAGGTGCTCCGGAAGGGTAAGCAGATCCTGCTCCACATGTGGCACCCGTCGTGTTGCTTATGTGATTACAAATCCGGAAAATAGTCTAATTCGGTAGGTCATATTCATGAAAGGGAAGGGGATTGTAGTTACGACGAAAGGAACATATCCGATATCATTTGTGAAATGGTTATTCCATAACGGTCAACCAACTCGTGATGGCGTCCGTAAAATTTACGCAGGGATGATTTCAACTTCACCATTTGGAATTCTTGGTTTAATAGCTTCCTTGTGAGCAGCAAACCTCTATCAAGATAATCATGATAGGAAATGCAAGCACGGGAATATCGTATCAATTGGGAGATATATACCCCGTATGCAGGTGCTGCTGGAATGTTGCTACTTAGAAATGGAAAGTTCACAATTGGAAAGCTGAAATCATCTCTTTTGTCGTAAAGTTTTGTTTTCAACCGACCCTCATTGTCAATTTCTAGATGTAAGTCAAGATATGAAGCCGACTTAACTGTATCTGTAGTATCCTTTATCTCTAGTTCGATTGGATAGATGCGTTCCACATAGTCACCAAATTTTGAATTGTTTAGTGAAAGAACATCATCTATATAGCGGAAAGTAGAGTTAAAGGATATTGCTAACTTCTTATCTTTCTTCCTAAGAAGTTCCTGCATGATGTCAGCCTCATAATAATAAAGAAACAAGTCGGCGAGTAGAGGGGCACAGTTTGTTCCCATTGGAATGCCGACAGTCTGTTGAAAAACACGTCCTCCGAACGTAACAAATATGTTGTCAATCAAGAAATCAAGCATCTTGATAATATCAGTTTCAGAGAATTTTTTGTTTGAATCAGAGTGATTCTTTACAAAGTAGGATTTATCCCTCCCTAAGACAAGATACCTGTATCTACGTCAGCCATTCTTTTTTATGAAACAAAGCAATACCATCTCTTTTAATTTGTCTTTTAGTTTGGAATGTGGAATACTTGTGTACAGGGTAGAAAAGTCAAATGTTTTAATACTTTTACAAGATGAAAGAGAGTTAGATTGTATGTACTCTAAAAGATCTTTTGAATTTTTAAGTATCCACATCTGATTCACGCCACCTCTAGAATAGGCAGTTTCACAATAACTTTGAAGCCCGTCTTTGATTGCTGATAAAATAGATGTTAATAATTTAGAAAGAGGTTTCGTGGAGCACTTGGAAGACCCAGCAATATACCGTTGTTTGTAAGTATACTTATGTAGTTTAGGTATCCAATACAGTGATGGAAGATCCAGTTCTTCATCTTTGGTTGAAATTCCAAAGGAACATAGAACAGACCTATGATTATCCAGGATTTCCTCTTTGGTAAGTGTCGTGAGGGTATATATTGAGTTTCCAAGTGAATTGTCAATACCTAATTCGTTTATCAAGCAGTTGATTTAGTGACTTTTACACACAAAATCGATGTTATTTGGGGCTTTATCTGCGGGGACAACAACATATTTGTCATGGAGTTCGGATTATTTCGTTTCTTATATTAACTTTGCTTCCAAATATTCATGCTCAATAAGAATGTAATAGAGTCCGTTCAGGATGAAGGTCAGCAAATTTAGATCGAGACTCGTAAATCTAGGTTCACACTGCTATCAGACAAACTCGATCAATCTTAATCAAGACAAATTAAGCGATCGGGAGATTGGTCTGTCTCAATCGACAAGAATGTTCGAGGTGGTCTATCTTGGTCGTCATCGATCGGACTTTCTAACCGAAAGTTAAAACATTCGAGTAAGGATCGAGAAGCCAATCACTCGAGAAGAGATCGAGAATTCGTCGAGTAGCGATCGAATTCATCGGGAAAGGATCGTGTAGAGATCGAGTTTGGTCGGAATACAAATAGTTTACCGATCAGTACTCGATCATTTCAATATTTGTTCGACTAATTTCCGATCATTTCCCGATCAACGACAACCTGTACTATATGCGATCAAGATTAACTCGACCAGTGCCCGATTACTGCAACTTCTATATTTTTTTCATCCCAAACCAACTCGACTAAAACCCGATCTTTACGCGACCACATTCGATCACTCTTCGATCTGTACTCGTCCATACTCAAGTATACATGACTGAAAACGATTCTCTAAAAATGTGTGCAGCTCTAATTAACTCTCATACAGCTAGGTTCACACTGCCGATCAGATCAACTCGATGATCCCGACTGTCAAAATTTCTACGACCAAGCTCAACCAAATTCTTGATCGGGCCTATTAACGACTTCTTCCCGACCGCCATCCGACTGTACACGACATTAACTCGACCATTCACAACTCCTTAAAGACGCCATCACGACTCCATCCCGAAAACAAATAAATACTTATTCGATGATTTCGATCAATTCACGATCTTAACACGACTAGCTATTTCAAATCAGCTATTCACGATCTCAGCCTGATCTCTACCAGACCAGATAGACCTGATCGTATATGGTTCGTAGGCATAATCGTGAAATGGTCGGGTTTGCACATTTTTAGTATAAAAGCGTTCGATTTTTTCCCCTCCGCTTCGTAGTGGGTGTTAAGTGTTACCCTAGTCCGTCCTTACGCACATACATCTAAACATGAAACTTTATAATTTTATATATGATAGCTGGGCCATTATCAGTGTCCCATGGACACATTCTGTGTTTATTTGGTTATATTCAGTAGAAGGTCCGAGTAAAATCATACATTCAAAATACCTACATAGAAATTTGATAACTAACTACATAGAAATAAAGCAATTTGATTTGTGGGCAAGGTGTTTCTGATGAGGCAAGGTGGTAAGAGCTTAGAGAGACAGGTTAATAGCCGAGATCGAACTTGTAGAATGCATAGTAAACGAACAAGATTGTGTAGACAGCAACGGGCGCCGAAAAATCTAGGTGAGGTAGTGGCTGACACGACGACCACTGTGTGGGAAGTATGAGAGACTTGCATTAACTCAACAAAGAGGAACCAAATGCTTATAAAAACTTCCTCATAGTGGTTTCTGATATGTAATGGTAGTTTTATTGCTCTGTTTTGGAAATGACACCACAACATGAGATTTGTCACTGGATTATTACTTATGTTAGACAGCAATATACATTAACTTTACCATCCCCATTTCCTTGATTTCGTACTGTTTGTCCAATATATTTACATAAGTATGTAATCAGTATCTTTTCATAGGTTTGATATCCAGTAGTTGAATGGTTAAAGAAATTTGTTTTTCTTTTTTGCTCTATGGTAACAACCTGTATGTAATTACCAAAAAATATTGCAAAGAGGGTAAAGATGTCACATAATTCCCTAAACTTTGACTGGAGTGATACCTTTTCTGAAACAGTTTACAACTTTACATATAGCCTCACGGGGAGGATTGTGCCTGATATTCATATGATGAAGACATAATTGTTCAATCAGTTTAATTGAAGTCTGGAGCTGGCATGTCAGTTAACTGCTAGTAGTCTGATGTTATTTATGTATTATTGTCATTTTGTTTATTGTCTTTGGTTACATCTTCTGACATCAGACTCGGACTTCTCTTGAACTTAATTTTAATGTGCGTATTGTTACTAGTTGCACATGTATAAAAGATAGAATTGCTATGGGATAATCAAGAACACAATCACGTATATGAATACGACGATGGAAGGTTATAACAACCTTGACCGGCTACGTGAATACTGATCAGTCCATTCAACTTATAGTACGCGTGTTCTGTTTTCACAGGTGTAAGGTCGAAGGTTTGAATTGACCAATGAAAACGATCGTTCCTTTACGAGTTAATCTTATAAAATTTGTTTGACTGATTACGTCGCACTACCTTTCGCTAAGCTATGCCGCATATGAGTGTATGCGTTTACTTTTCTGCATTGGTTAGAGGTATAGGGGGAGGGTTGAGATCTCACAAACATGTTTAACCCCGCCGCATTTTGCACCTGTCCCAAGTCAGGAGCCTCTGGCCTTTGTTAGTCTTGTATTATTTTAACTTTTAGTTTCTTGTGTACAATTTGGAGTTTAGTATGGTGTTCATTATCACTGAACTAGTATATATTTGTTATGGGGCCAGCTGAAGGTCGCCCTCTGGGTGCGAGAATTTCTGGTTTCATTAAAGACCTGTTGGTGACCTTCTGCTGTTGTCTGCTCTATGGTCGGGTTGTTGTCTCTTTGACACATTCCCATTTCCATTCTCAATTTTATATATATCTATCAAAAGATCAAGAGTTCATATCTTTCTAATCAAAGTTTGGTGAACGTTGTGTGCCGTTTGTTTTAGTTTGTTAAACGTTACAGTAGTGGAAACAAATGCATCGTTTGGTTAGAGGAGATTGCAATTTTGAGTAATTTTAGACAATGTTTTGACAAGCAAGAACACGTTTATATAATTCATTTAATATTAAAGCTAGAAAGAAATGCATTGTTTGAACTAACAAACGACGAACGACAAACGCATTTGCAGCGAGTGTATAGCTTGTCAAAGATTATGTAAACTTGCAAAAGTATATAAGAAACAAATGATCAAAACATGTGCTCGCTGAACAGTTTGTACCATTACTGTTAAAAAGAAATTGGCACAAAATTAAACAAAACATTTTTGCACAATTACTTTGATATTCGCCAGTTCCAAAATTGCAGGATTTTCTTCCCTTCCGGAACATCTGAGATCATCCCAGGTTTTTATAGGTTACGTGTTGAGAAGTTTTTAGTTTTCTACGTTATGTGGACTGCTGTGTCGACCTTTGCGTTTGGTTGTTCCTTTGGTGTGTTTTGCCTCTCTTTTCAAATGTTAGCTCTCCTTGCAAAAGTAAAGACACATACGTACTGTTATTGGAGGAATTTTTGTACAGTTAAAAATAATGTTGCCAACATATTTTGCGGAAGCAAAGTTATGATAGTTGATCAGATCTGCACACACTTTTAGAGAATCGTGTAGCAGTCATGTGTTGTCGTGTATGGCCGAGTAGAGATCGTAGAGTGGTCGAATGTGGTCGCAAAGGGATCGGGTATTTGTCAATTTGGTCTGGGATAAAATAAATATACAAGTCGCAGTGATCTGGAAGCGATCGGGCATTGGTCGAGTTAATCTGGAAATGACCGGATCTTAGTCGAGCACAGGTCGAAATGATCGAGTAGTGATCGGTCAAATTTTTGTATTCCGACCAAACTCTACACGATCCTTTCCTGATCAACTCGACCGCTACTCGACGAATTTTCGATCTCTCGAGTGACTTACTTCTCGATCCTTACTCGAATGTTTTTGACATGTCAAAAACTCTCGGGTAGAAAGTCAAAGTAGACTATCCCGAACATTCTTGTCGATGGAGTCAGACCAGTCTCCCGATCATGTAATTTGGCTTTATCGGGCTTGATCGAGTTGATCTGATCGGCAGTGTGAATCTAGCTTAACTTTGCTTCTGCAAAAATATATTGTCACTATTTATTTTTAATTGTACATACACAAATGCCTCCATGTACAGTACGCGTCTGTACTTTTGCAAGAAGGTATTCAATTTTAAAAGAGAGAACACATATACCGAAAGGAACAATCAAACTCAAAGCCGGAACACAACATGACAAAACTAAAAACTTAGTAACACAAAACCCAATAAAACCTGGGATAATCTCAGGTGTTTCGGAAGGGAAGTAGATTATGCATTTTGGCCCAGAGGATTTTTCAAATATGAAAGTAATTGTGCATTAAAATCTATTATTACAATGTATACAGATGATGACTAATTAGTTATCAAAGGTACCAGGATTATAATTTAGACTTCAAAGTTAGTTTTTAGGAACATCAATATTATATTTTAGCTGTTAAATGACCTATTTTTGTTTGACTGTCCGTATTTGCCGTATGTCCAGAAATTTTGTAGTATGAAAATAAGAAGATGTGGTATGATTGCCAATGAGACAACTATCTACAGGACACCACATGATACAGAAATTAACAACTATAAGTCACCGTACGGTCGAATGATTACAATCACTTTTTTCATATGCTTTTTGATACATTTTTATTAAAGAAAAATGGCAGGTTGTTGCCATGGATACACCAAAACAAAGGGAAATATCTTGAACCATTTAACTACAGGGTATCAGATCTATGGAAAATACTGATTACATACATATGAACATATATGACACAGTAGGCTTAATTTGTAAAAAAGCAAGGAAAGGAAAAGGGGATGGTATTATTCATATATATTGTTACTATCAACAGTACCAATCCAGTGACTAATCTCATTTTGAAGTAAAGGGCAATAAAACTCTTATAACTAATCAGCAGCCTACTTTAGTTTCCAGAAGTTTTTATAACCATTGGGGTCCTCTTTGTTCAGCTTTTGCCATTTTATGAGGGACTTTCCGTTTTAAATTGTCTTGGAGTTCAGTATTTTTGTTATTACTGTTTATACTGCCCACACAGTGGTTGCCTTGTCAGCCACTGCATCATCTAGATTTTTCGGTACCCCTTTTTGTTTGTTTCTACGCTCTCTTCAAGCTCCGTCACAGCTATTAACCTGTCTATCTGAGCTCTAACCCCCTTGTCAAACAATCCAATTGCTTTATTGCCATGTAGATATTTTAAATGTATAAGTTTACTCAGACCTTCTGTGAACTACTGAATCTAACCAAATAAACGGGAAACGTGTCTATTGGACACAGATAATGCCCCAGCTTGCATATAACGTTATAAATAGTCATTACCCAAGAACGGTAAAAGTGACACCACCCAAAATCGTATTTGATCAGTGTTTTATGTAATTGCGTTTCAATAATTTTGGTTGAGGCAAAATAAAATTAGAGAACGGAAACTTATTGTTGTGACGTACGTATGCTTACAAGTGCAACACGTAATGCCTCTTCCGTTGCAACGGGTGATATAAAAGAAATCAGATGTCTTTATACTGAAATTGTGCATACCTGACCATTGTCCGACTATCCCTACGACCCCTAAACGACAGAGTCGATCTGGCCTGCCCGAGATCAGGCTGAGATCGAGTCTAGTTGTTTTGGTCTACCTAGTCGAGTAAAGATCGTGTAGAGATCGTGAATTGGTTGGGATTATCGAATGATTATTTAATAAGTAGTCAGGTTTGAGTCGTGATGGAGTCGTTAAGGAGTCGTGAATGGTCGGGTTAAGGTCGTGTAAAGTGGGACATAAGCATTAAACAGGACCGATCAAGAATTTGGTCACACTTGGTCGTGGAAATTTGGACAATCGGGATCATCGAGTTGATCTGGTCGGTAGTGTGAACCTAGCTTAAATAAGGGTATATTGAATCAAGAATGAAATTTTGCAATCAACGAACCACTTGAGAAGAGTTGTTGTAACCGTTCGTAACGAATTTCTCTCGACGCACCCCATTTTGACTGTACGTGGCTGCATACTTGTATTTAGCTCAAACTTAAATGTTGCACGATAACTTACAACTGTTCAAATAATAAATAACTTTTACTTATTTCAAAAATCGAATGAAGATACGACAAAGAATATTATGGTTTTATTACAAATGTATAAATTGTCTTGTATGAGTTGTCATCTGTATCCGTAGGTTTTCCTGACAATCGTAATTCTCCAGATTCGCCTGTGTAGACTGTAACTTTCCATTTCTCTTTGCTTTCTTGGAGGATTTTTTTCTTATTTACCCTAATACTTTCAAAAGCTGGAGAGGTAAACTCAAAGCAGATTTCAGAATTTGCCGGCAGTTCTCTAACTAATGGTTGAATTAGCTGACACTTATAATTTTTAGTACTTGAGTAGGTAATAGGAAACTTTGATTTCACGTCCGATTCTGCAATGTTAAGTATGAGTACTGTATATGCCAAAGTGTAGGACTGGTCGACTTTGCTAAACAGTTGAAGTTTATAATACCCCTTATTTAATAACCGTGACTTTATATTGATGGAGGAGTCACTTTTCTCTACAATCATGTAATCCTTTTGGTCGACATTTTCGGCATCGTGTAATAGAACTAGTACATCAGGAGTTGATATTGTCTTCAATAAGAGATCCAATTTACCATTTTTACATTCATAGAAGGGGTTGATACAGGACCTTTCAAAGCCTCTGTCAATAAAATCATGTTTCGGGCCATAGTAACGAGTGTTGTTTGGAAAAGGTTTCCAGTTTGGTTCAACAGCAAAACAATCAATTATATACTTGGCTATTGAAATATTTGTATCGTTTATTGTTGCATTTAATGCAAGCGTATATTTTCCTTTTTGCGGAGGGCGTAAAGTGGTCTTACATGATTTGTTATTTTCACACACCATAATAGCCCCGGTAGTGATTGCTGTACCTTTATCATCATTTAAATTATACCAGCAATTCTGGAATGGATAACCTGTTGTCTCAACTATTATTGTACATGGTGAATTGTTGACTATGATCGTTTCATATGGATGAGATGTAAATTTGACGCCATATTCTTTTGCTTGTTTAGACGGTTTTAGTCTCCTCGAATATTCTTTTATTGTGATTGGATTTTCAAGAAGCTGCCACTCCTTACTATCTTCAATATTGTTGTTCAAGTACGGAAAATGATCGTAAATAAAACTTTCAGGTGGAGTAAGAAAGAAAAAGTTACTGAAATTCTTGACAAATTTCTTTTCTTTAGTTACGTGACCTGCACCCCATGTAGTTTCTATGAATCGCCACACTCCATTCAGCTGAACGACGTTCCATGCATGATTGGTTTTCTGGTTATATGTTATAGTGTCGCCAGGTTTGTGACTATATCCTTTTGAGTACCCGCTGATATTTTTACAAGTTATGCCTAGTGCTCTGAAATGCAAAGAACATAAAAATTATAACAATTTCTGTAGTGTTTATTTTTACTCCACTAGACTTGTGAAAATTCCCTCTTCCTTTCGAAGATATCAAACAAAAATGTGTGTCCATAAGATACCATGCCCGCTTGCATTATCCCGTTAAATATATAATTATAAAGTGCAATTTATAATGAACAAGTGTGATAAATTACAAAGTAAAGTGACGGCAAATCCTGATAAACGAACTAAACCAAATGTTGACCTGATTAGAACTTCGAAATATATGTTAAAAGTCTGATGTACAGTATGTACCATATGACGAAAAGAGTTTTTTCATGAGAGGTATATGTGTTACGCTTTAGCAGGAAAATCTACATGAAATCAAAACTTTAACCTACACGAAACGAATTGTTGGGCGGAATTAAGAACGTTCGCAATATATTTAACCGTAATTCTGATTGTCCAACACGTTCGTATAGGTGGATATACTAAATTAGAGGTCAGTCTATTCAATAAGTATCCAATTTTTCAAATACATTGACGCATACATATAACAAAGAAGACGTGGTATGATTGTCAATGAGACAACTCTTCACAACACACAAATGACACAGAAATTTACAACTACTGTATAAGTCACAGTACGGCATTCAACTAAGTCCAGATCACATAGTCAAGTTTTTAAAGGCCCCGAAATAACAATGTAAAACTATTCAAACGAGAAAAATAACATTTATCTACAAAACAATGAACGAAAAACAAATGTGTACGTATCTGCAGATACTAACAAAATAATATTGCTATGATTTTGGGTAAAACTTGATGCAGTTTTTTTGGAGGTAAACGCAGATCAAATTTGAAAACTTTAAGATAAATGTTTTGTAAATGATGAATTTGAATCCGATTTATTTTTACATGCCCCACTTGCATTTTAAAACCAGATTTGCGAATTGGTTTGCTGCAATTTTATTTATTTTTTCTTTTTTTGAGTGAAATATCGCCTTACTGTTGAATCTAGTATACATCGCTGTTGTTGACACGTAAATACCAATTTTACTAATCAACAAAATGTGTATCAATTCCAAAGATAGAAACATAAGGAGATTTGTACTCATGTATAACTGGTTAAGCATCTTTATTATGTCCCTATAACAAACAAGAGGGAAAGGGGGAGGGTCGGAGGGGTCCTGATACCGAAATCCCGGGCTTAAAAACGTGAAATCCCGAGGTCCCGAAATTTGTAAAAATCATTCCCGGATCCCGAATGAATCAATTTCGAGATACCGAGCTCGATCCCGACGTCCCGAAAAAGGTCCTGCCACCTCAAATAAGGCATTGTTGATTATGTTTTCGTTGTTTTTTGTTTTTGTTGGACGAATGTTTTCAGCGGAATTAAGTCGATGTTTCTTATGGATGAGGTTTGCATCTCTTTACGGTATTAGCTAGACTAGGTGATTATGGTTTACTTCTGTTGGTAGATTTATGATATAATTATCTCAGAAATAACTGCCGCTTGGTCAGCGTTTTACGTAGGTTAAAGTGAACTAAAATTATCCGGAACATAATGTTTTTATTTTCATATGCATGGATCGTCTTAAAGAGGACAAGTTGTTTGGTATTGTTCTGTCGGTTATTCATATTGGTAGACGATAATTGTATACTACATCTCTTGGTAGAAGATAATTGTATACTCCATCTCTTGAAGATAATTGTATACTACATCTCTTGAAAGAAGTTTCATGTTTTGATTTTATGTTTGCTATGAATAATCAACGGTAGGTCTCAATATCCTGCAAATACTCGTAAGACATTCACAATTTCAGTACAATTTACTGTCAATTTAAGTCGTTGTGGTATTTAATTTTATATGCAATACATTCTAGAAAATTGATACAAATGTTTATGTTCAATTCGTATAAACAACCTCTAACTAAAGTAACTTACTGACACAAGGATTCAAACACGTTTGCATATCCTGAACAAACGCTGCTTTTACTCTTTAAAACATCACCACCCTTAGTGGCTAGAGATGACAGGGTCCCTCTAAAGTAGGCATCGGTGTCGTACCTGGTAAAAATAAATATAAAGAAATTACGTATTTACTTTGTCATACCAAAAAAGAAATCATTATAAACAAGTTTTTTTCATGAAACATATCAGTGTTATTTTTAGATATCTCAGTGGCTTTTTCACAACATTTTGCAATTTATGAACACCTCATATCAAAATAATAGGTTACTTTGCAATTTCATCACTAGGGGTTAGAGTCATAAAACTTTCCTCAGTGCTCGGAGCACAAAAATCATGCTCCAAACATAAAATCCAGACTTTTGATCGGTTGATTTTGGAGTATGAGTACAAAAAAACTGACTCGAAAGTTATATGACTTCAAGGCCTGAAGCGATCCCTGTCGTTACATTTGGTCAAGCTTACTATGAAACAGTAATGACGTCATTCTTCGCCTCTTTGTGTAGAGAAAGGTTAGTATTATATAACAGTAAGACAACCGGAAGCGCCTGAGTAAGGATTTCGGTGCTCAGTGATACGGTTCACTAGACGACGTTGTCAATACGTAAAGGCGGTCATTATATGATGTTCGATTTGACATTCCACCCTGAAAAGTTGCATTTATGACATTCTTGGATGTTTAAACTTTATGCTAAACAACACAAAAGGTAAAGGTTTATTCCAGATATTTCAGTTAATTATTATCTAATAAGTCGGATCCAAAGAAATGATTTAAACGGTAAAAATAAAGTGTAAAATTATATTAAACATGAAAATTGAATTCCAATATATGTCATCATTTCCTTTTCATATACTAGTATTGAATCAACTATTTATTGGTTAATTACATTCGGATTTTAGTCTAAGGTATCCGCACTTGTCTCCGGAAATATTATACCCACACAAGTTGTCAACATCCGTTTTTAAACTGGTCAAGGTGTTCTTCACGATCCCCATGGAAAATATTAGTAAATTGCAAATGGAATAAATTTGGAATGGAAGTTAAAATTTATAGTTTATAGGTCAAAGGATCGTACACAGACTTTAAGGCCAATTGGATTTAATACCTAATTTCAAGAATAAAGGATACAGTAATTTAAAATGAATTTATAAAGATAAAAAGCAATATGAGGAAATTAACTCTTACACTATGTGCATCATATCCATGAGAATGTCAGAAGTGTTTTATTTAATAAACTTGGCCATTTTTTTTTTCAGATAAGAGAATGAATTAAGCAGACCATATTTGGGTCAAAGAAGCCAATAACAATGAAATATAATATACTATAATTATCATTCATCATTACTTTTCAACTGAATCAACAAACTTAATTTAATAACAAAATATATTTTTTTTATTTTCAGTACACAACACATCCTGTCAGAAGAATAATTTTACTTGAGGATGAAAATTTTGATACCTGGAATCAGCAATTTATATGAAATTTGTTATGAGAGATATATTCATGTACAGAATGGTAACCGAGGTGGTTCAAGTGTTTATTAGCAGAAATTTTTGTTGAACTTATGCAGGATTGAATAAATGAAACTTAAGCTGACTATGGGCTAAATGTGTAGCAAAAAGAGTATTTTGAAATTTGCAAGACTCATCAACCTTAAAATGTGCATAAGTGAAATGTCACCATATTTAGTAAAAAATTCAGATTATTCAGTATTCAACACTGCATTACTATATGTATATCCTGATCACCAGTATACCAAATGTATGATACAACCACCATACAACATAGCCCCTGTGGCTGAAAGGAGAAAAGAGAGATGCACAACATACAAAACCTATTCCATATGGCTAGCTACATTGTGTCATTTGAAATATTTCATTGTTTTTTTTAAATGGAACAGTTTTTTGTAAGAAGTTATTTATTAAATGTACAACAGTTCCCTTTCAGTCTGCCTGCTTAAGGCTTAATTACAGTTCTAATATGAAAATAAGAAATTGGGGTATGATTGCCAATGAGACAACTCTTCACCAGATACCAAATGACTAAAAAAGGTCAATAAATATAATTATCCTGATTTAGAGTAATTTCGCGCAATTTCATTGGCGGATATTGTCTTAATTAATTTCAGTACAATTTTTTATTACGTCAATAGAAATTATCTTCCTTATTTATTACGTCAATTGGGATTATCTCCCTTATACCATTGACCTAATAAAAAAAATTTAAAAAAAATGAGTTGCTTCATAGTCCTAATATTTTAATTTTTCAGTTTTAGATTAAACATCTAAAATATATTTGGTTGATATTGTCCTTATGTTGAATTTAAATATAATAATATGTAATATAACAAAATCAGGATAAATTCGTTACACAGTGTTCAATTGTCCTAATACGGAATTTATCGGGTCAATTAAATTCATATCGGGTTTGGCTTCGCCTCACCCGATATAAATTTTATTGACCCGATAAATTCTCGTATGAGGACAATTACACACTGTGTAACTAATAATCTCTGACAACCTTCAATATTTAGCAGAGCCAATAACGTATAGTAAGCTACATGTACAAAAGACCCCTAAATAACATGACACAAGACAAACTGAAAATGGATATTCTGCATCTGTATGCAAAAGTGAAATATATTTAGAAATAAAAGCATATGAAGCAATGGATGCAAATTAATAAATAGTTAATCCAGAAAAAAATCCTACTATAGATCTCCAATGTTATTGTTTATGCGGTTTATTAAAAAAATTGGCAACAAACGTTTACATACTTCATTCAAACTAGAACACACCCGTGATATCACGGGTCCGTGATTGAATTAAAGTATATAACTATGCGCAAGCCTTATTTTAGTATTAGTATTGTCATCTGTTAAAGTCATGCCGATTATAAGATACACAGTTTTTCTTTGCTTTCAAGTCTTTCTGTTTGAACCCGTCGAACTGGAACTTATCAATTATTGGTAATATTAATTATTTGGAAAACAAAAGGTCCTGGAATGGAGTATTTTTTAATCAACAGCATTGTCCTATATAAGTTATAAGTAAAGTTGAATTCTTTGCCTCGCTGTTTTACGTCATGCCCACTAACAAATTGAAAACTGTACCTATACGCCTGATTTTTAGTCCAGATTTTTAGTATTCGTATTGTTATCTTAAAAGTCTAACCAGAGACATATAATACGTCTCATTATGTATTATATGTCTCAGGTCTAACTGATTAAAATACTACAATAGGTAACAATTTGACAATTTAGTATTGTCAACCCTGTGGTTATGACCCGTGCATATAGCATATTAATCCTGAATACAACGTTTGGTGGTGCGCCTGTCAGATGCGGAACGTACAGATAAGGTAATAGGTAATAGGTGAATATACTATTGGTATCGGTAGCGGGCTCGACCCGGAACTTCTTCATTATTGGCAATATTAATAACGTGGAAAACGAAAGGGCCTGGAGTGGTGTAATTTTTAATCTACACCTTTGTACTATATTAGTTATATATAAAGTTGAATTCTGTGATTCGTCGTTTTTACGTGATGACGGCTGACAAATTGGACCTCGTAATTTTAGTATTATAGATAATTTAACCAAAAAAGGAAAAAAGAACACGTACCGTTGAATGGGTATAAGGTCAAGTACTAGTATCCCCCTCTGCATAGATATATTATTATATATGTAATACTAATATAGTAATTAGTAATTATATCAATGACCTAATAAACTGCAGATTTTAAGTAAGTAAAGTCATGAAGAGATTAAACCTTCACTGCAAACCAGAAATTGAGAACCATGAGGCCCTCAAAATGACGCATGCCTTTGACAATATTAAAAGAGTGCCCTCCCCCCCCCCCCCCCCCCTTTGACAAAAAAAAAAAGAAACAAAACAAAACAAAACACATAACGATAATTGTATTAACGAACGAAAAGAAAATTATAAAAGAAATCGATATGACCTAACAGATAAGTTGTTCATTTTAAAAACTCAGCGGCCGGTAACAATATGCACGAAATGAATATTGATCAACTAAAAGTACGATGTCACCAAGTCAATCTCATGATGATGATGTAGGCCTAAAACTGTTAGTTTACCAAGTAAGGCCTGTTTTGGTATAACGTTTATATGGACTCAACATATTGCATGACTTTCTTGACATTAAGATAAACAAAATTGCTACAAAGAAGAAAAGATTCCAACTTTTAATGACATTTTACGTTGACATTTTCGGCGCCGGAAATTGACAACGTTGATCTATGTATTGACACAACATCGGATGGGGTCGATTCCGGCATATTCTGTTAAAAAAATCAGTAGCACTTAAAATTTATTGATGTCTTAAAATATATTCATTTTGTGTCAATGATATTTAGTTGATAATTAATTTCGAAAGATGAATAGCTATCGTTTACTTCAGAAACAAGGTTAAAGGAGGACCACGCCCCCATAGTAGGGACATTCAAAATAAAGATGACCGTTCTCCATTTCTGGTCGATAGAATTGCCTAATTTTTTCATAACATTTGCATTATGTACCAAAGATTATAAAATGAAAGTATTAAAACCGAGGCGGAGATTTTTTAGAATCATCTAATAATTATAGCAGACCAAAAGACGTAATAGAGAAATAGGCGAAAATGGCGCCTTCTTTGATTTCGATTTTTTTTTTATAATTTTACAATTTATTGACACATACGGATATTTTTATAGGGGTTACATATATAATTATTCAGCTATTCTTGATAGTTGAATGAATATTTACTTTGAAAAAGAATCTTTTCCAATTTCTAATTCTACCGGCCATGCAAGGAAAAACCTATAAAAAATTGAGACCCCTACATTAAAATGGGTACAATTTTTTGCCCTTCTTTGGACACCCCTTTTCTTTACGGATTTCGATGTGAAAAAACTTGCGAAATTACGATGTAAAAATTTTAGGATAATTGATGGATATGCTTTTTTTGTACCCCTTTTTAATATCGCTTTTTAATTCTACAGTGCCGAAAATTGAAATCCGAAATTCTATGTTCAGATGTGAAAAAATAAGATTTTCTCTTATTTTATTTTGTTCAAACATGAAAATAATAAGTAAACTCATATATTTTTCTCTTATAAATGTGTTTACAATCAACAGCATTTACCGCCGGTACTTTGCCGTAAACGAATGATTTTTTTTTTACGAAAGCGCGCCATTTTTCAGTTGTCGTCGGCCGATGCAAAAAAGTCCAATTTTCGGCGTAGGACTACATGTACTGAGCGCCGCCGAATCATATTTTGGCCAAAAAGGCACATCCGGTTGTTCTTCTGTAACCCAAACGATAACGCTGTATGGGATTCGATGGTCTCGCTCTGTTTGGCGTATGTGGTTCGATAATTTGTTTCTTTCTCTCTCTTGGTTTGCGTACTGTGTATTCATTTATTTTCGTGATATCGGTTTTCTTGGTATATCGATATGTAACATAATATATTTGACACTGTTAGCTGATAAAAAAGGATAGGTAGACATAATTAATTTCGATTACAAATTATTGAAATTGTAGAACATCTGCGGCTTTTTCAAAAAGAATACGTTAAACTGTTGAATATAATTGATAGTCTAAGTTATGGGTTTTGAAAGTACAAAAAACATTTATGTTTCAAATAAGTTTGTCACCCGTTTAATTTACTCGATTCTTTTTATAACTACAAATATACTTATCACAAAGGAATTTTATTTTAAAAGAATAAATCTTGACTGATCAGAAGTGATATGCAAAACAGTAATGACGTATCGGCCATAACAAATCCATTTTTTTTAAAGCACCAAAATTGCAGCAAACTTATTATAAGATAATGTCGCCTTTCCTGGTGCCTTTCTAGAAAAGAAACATGAAAAATATATGTACCTTATGTTTTCACAAACCCACACATAAAGTGCCCGTACAACTTCTATATCATTCTTTCCTGGTTGGGCAAGATATTTGGCTAATGTTTCGATTGACTCTTCGGCAGATCTTGGTGCCTGTAAGCAAAATGTTTAGTGTACAAACGCTCAAATAGATTATTTCAAATGTTTTATCATAACTGAATATCATATGCCAAGATTTACATAATGAGTGTGAATATAGTTTGATTTTAGGTACAGCTGAACACTATATGTGGTGTTCAAGTCTATTTACGTGCGGAGTTTTGGTATATAGCTTCTACGGCTTTTTCCCATTTGATCTGGTACTTTTGCATGAAAATGTCTTTTACAAAATTACTAATAAACTTGGTTGTAAGTCCATGCATACATTCCGAGTTAATATATAAACAGTGGCGGATCCAAGGGGTCCCGGGGGTTGGAACCCCCTTTGTTTGGTCGATCATTGCATTTGAATGGGGACATGTGGTTGGAATCTCCTTATCTTGTGTTTTGACCCCCCCCTTTTTTTTTTAAATGGCTGAATCCGCCTATGTAATAATCAAGTCCACTGTCATTCAAAATCGACTGCATATTGTTGTACCATGTATCCTTATGGTTTCGTGAAAAACGACAGTCCCATGCATATATCTGTGATGTTATTCTTTCTGAGTGCATATTTACAATACGGCACCAAGCTTTATCATCTGACAATGATTTTTGAAAGAGACTGGAATCCATGTCATTCCACTTGTCATTCCCGGTATCGGTGTAAACTTTCCGACTCCTAAGAAAGATCGTATAGCCCTATTTTGTAGTTTTTCTAGTCCGTCATACGTTTTAAACCGGTTCAATTATACATCAAACAACGTTTTGAGAGGGGTAGGACCTTTATCGGGACTGTGGGATATGGTATTTTTAAGCTCGTGATTTCGGGATTGATCCTTTCGGGATCCGGGAATTCTTTTTCCGAATTTCGGGATATCAGAAATTATTTTTTTTTAAATTTGGGACCTCGGGATTTCATGTTTTAAGTCCGGGATTTCGGGATCAGGACCCCTACAACCCCCCCCCCCCTTTTCTTTTGATAAAAGTAAAAAAGAAAAGAAAAAGAAATTACAGGAAATTATCACAAACATATTTTTTATCTTACTGATTTCAACTATGTATTTTCTATTACCCCTTAGCTATGCTAAATTACATTGAAAGGGTAATTGATATACATAGATATAGGAAGATGTGGTATGAGTTTCAATGAAACAACTCTCCATCCAAATAACAATTTATGAAAGTAAACCATTATAGGTCAAGGTACGGCCTTTAACACGGAGCCTTGGCTCAAACTGATCAGCAAGTTATAAAGGGCCTCAAAAACTAGTAATGTAAAATCATTCATACAACGAAACCAACGGTCTAATCTATATAAAAGCGAGTACATATGGGGAAATTGGATGCAGTGTGTGGCTCACTCAAGTATTCTTCATATTATTATTAAAAAAGGGAAATTTGTTTTATATACCTGAATGGCTACGTTTTACCATAAAACACGTGTACATGGACTTCCTTTTAAAAGAAAATCATTTATCTTATCAAAATCTTCTGAAAAATACTGCTATACAAATATTTTCTTCTCTTACTCTTCTCAGAAGATATTTTTTCTGAGACCTCTTAATAGTACCTCAAACACAGCATACAACAAGTGCAAGGGGAACACCTCAACAGAAGACAGGGTAAACGAACGTAAAAGATGCATACTAGTATAATGTAAATTTATTCTGTAGGTAAATATTAAGACGCCAAATAATTTAACAACTGTTATGACAAAATCTACTGTTACAGTATAAATTTGAATTTCAATATCATTTGTTGACAATGAAATAGTCAGTTCTTGGAGCTGCTAAATTTTCTGTCAGAAAGTAAGCATATCAAACCGCAATCTTAAAAATTCTGATAAAGAGATAAAGATTTTAATGTAAAGCACGAATGCATTTTCAAAACCCGTGTTTGTGAGCAAGACCGCTAAGATTTTACAAAACTGTTGTCTTTTTCTGAGTATCAATAATTGGTTATCAGACAGATTATTTAAGACGATACCAAGATTTGCCATTACCATGAATACAACAAAACACAAATGTGTTTTACCTTTGTAGATTTTACATATAATACAAAATGTTCGGGTTATGACACCAATCAATTGATCATATAGATCGCCGCTATCTAATTAACATGTTTTAACATGACCTTCACTAAGTGCTTTTTTTCAATTTGTTAAAAGGCGTGACATGGTCACGAAGATTGGATAAGTCAAATTAATTATTGATAAAACAGATTTTCATTCAATTTGATCCTTCTTGTGATCTGTCGGAAAAAAAAAACATTAGACTCACTACAGTGTCATGTACAAATCAAACAAATAACGTCAAATCTTTCGAACATGTAGGACAATGTGCATGGAGTCAAATTTTCAAATTTCTATGCAGCAGCCGCGTTCAAAGCAACAATGACTGAAAACGCGCAAACCTATACCGATATACGCAGAATAACTTTTTAACAATTAAAATCAGCATTTAAATAATCGTTTCTGTCTAAATGTGCAAAGCAACCCAACAACAACCCTGTCCCAACTCCAACTTGTCCGAAAAGGACTATTTATTTATGAACATGTAGTAGACAAAATTCTAGAACATATTTCAACATATTTTTTAAAAGGGGGAGGGGGCAAAGTAAATCCCGCCCGGTGTTACAATGTAGTTGTATAATGGTTATAAATACCTGTCTGGCATATTCATCTATATGCTTGAATTCGTTATAATCAAGTTTGAAATCATCAGATTTTACTGACGGTTTTTCTTTATCATTGCCCGTTGTTTGTTTGTGTGATATTGTTTGGTCATTGTTCGTCGTCTTCACTGGTGATGCCCGCTGTACACTTTGCGATCTGTCGACAGCCTCTGTGGGATTGTTATTTACTCCATTTTTCTGGTTTGAAAATTGCTCTTGGGTTTTAACTTCTTCGATCGAGTGTCCCGTACCAGATGACGACGATGAACTACAACCCATGGCTTCAGCTTAAATCTCTAGAACCTGTGAAACATTTATGGCACGTACATGTAGGTCATAAGAAGAACATTACATGATTGGACCGGACCCAATAGTTGAGAATAAAACAATTTTATTTACACTTTTTATAAACCCCAATTGTAAAATAATATTTTGTGAATATTTTAAAGCGTCAATTTCAAGTCATGTGTGTGTTGTTTTTTTCAGTCTTAGCTTGAATATTGGCATGACCTGATATGCAAATAAATATAAAATAAAGTCGACATACCTCTTAATTACATGTAGAAAAAAAATCGTCTTAATCACTGGCAATTACAACAAAGTCCACTATGTTCAATGAAAATCCGCTCTATCTAAAATTGACCTTTCAATATTGTTATATTTTTTTTAGTACAAATATTAATCCTTATCAATTAATTGAAATTAGACAACAATCGAGTTTATATCTCTACTTATTTTATTGTTTGTTTGTTCAATAATTGTACAGGTGTGTTCACGTTTCTACAACATTTAATACTTTTGTATACAGGTAAATAATTCACAATAACAATACAATTATAATTTATTAACGTCTCATCATCAGTAATACAGTATACATTCCACATAGTAAAAGTAAACCTAAAAAAAAAATTTGATGCCATTTTAAAAAGAATTATCAGAGTCGGATTTAAAAGTAACTAGTATTTACACATTCTCAATTTAAAATGCTAATTTAAAGCTTTACATGTCGGATTACTATCCGCAATTATCTGGAATGTTCTATCATTGTCTGAACGCAGTCGTTTAATTTCGGAACAGATTCCTACGGGTCGGGAAGGGTCCGAATAGTTCGGCGAAGCACCCCGACAGTTAGGTGCGTCCCGTAACATTCGGGGAAACTCAGCCGATTTTGTCTAGTCGGATTACAATCGTGCTTATGGGTGCTATAAACAGTTTCGTATAAAAAAAAAACTAGGGGTTATTCCCCGACTAAAAATAACCACGGAGGGAAACCCCTGTTTATTTTCTCAATTGGTGAAAAAGTATCATGTTTTTTGTATTTGATTGTAAAAATTAGTTAATTAGCTTTCAATTAAAACAGGTTGAATGATTGAAATAATTTTTAAAATTATATTAACTTTACATGTTTTGAGGGGAGACAACACTGTAAACATCCTGTTTTTTTGGCAGTGAAAATTGAAAACTTATTTGCAGCCACTGTAGCTCTTTTCGGAGCAGGAAACCGTTCCCTGAAACAAGATTTTTTTGAAAGGCCAGGTAAAGACCTGCAAATTTCATACAGTTTTGATTATGTAAAATGTGCATGGATCATGTCTTCATGGGTGTGCACATGACCTGGTTTCAAGTTTGTTATGTTCAAATTAGACCTTTTTCCCCCATGTTCATTGGATGGAATATTTTCAATATATTAAAAGTACACATTATTTTTATTTCATTATAAACTAGAGAACATTCTGATTCCAGTGATATCTAGTTTTATACAAGTATCTTTATTAATCAGTCCACCACTAAGGGTCACTTATGCATGGTCCCTCAAAATGTGACGTCATAGAAAAAACTGTTGATTGCACCCTATGTCGTGACAGATTTTGCTGTATCGGATCAAAATCCTAATAATGTTATGTGTATTATGGACGGTGTCCTGTGGAACGGGAATGATCTGGAGAAATTTTTCATTGCTGTTTTTCTGCCGATTGAGTCCAGATTGTGAGGATTTCGAACCGTTATTGCCGAAACCGTTCCGGAACAGTCCCGTTATTAATACGAAATTCGTCAATAATACCCACGTCAGAGTCCCGATTACAGAATACAATACGACTGAGACCAGACAAAGCCGTTTGCAATGCGATAGAGCGGACCTTAATATGATCACGTTCCGACAGTTCCTGGTTATCCGGACTATGCAGACAGTTTTCGAACGAATAACTTCCGTCAGCGTCGGTTCACTGTCGTTATATACTCGGTCGAATTTTACCTGGCTAAAGATACAAATTGGATAAGAAGCGGAATGAGAACGCATTCTACGTCATAATCACGCTTAATATGATACTATATGGTGCTATATTTTCTCTTTAAAGTGCGACGGTTTTTCCTGATAGAATAGCGATATGCTTTTATTATGAAACACTTTTCCTACGCGATTCTTTTTTCATATGAAACAAAATATGATAGTATGACGCAATTTGTTTTAAAAAGATAGAACCATTGACAATTATTCATGATCAGTTCGATAGTATAATATGTTAATTTCACTTTTTGGTAAAGGTGATTTATGAAGTATACGCTTATATAGAAGTAGACACGATGTTCCATATTCCCTAGGTGTCGATCAATTTTGGGATGTTCAATTAATATTACCATCCTTCGCTGAAAATATAGATTCCTCTCTTTCATGTTTACATGCATTTTTTATAGTTAAATACAATTGTTGAAATTAAAATGACAAAACTTTATCCAAAAGACTCTACAACATAGTCAAAGTAAATGAAACATGGCTGAAGTTGCCAAATAATCTTCCGCAATAGTGCTGAAGTCAAATTGATGTAAAATTCATTTCTTTTTCTTAGCTAGATTTTCACGGACTCAATTTCACGATTTATTTGTTGAGACGATGCTTAAACATCCTAATACGTATTTTGTTGCGAAGATAGAAGTAGGAAGTTCAACATTTTTTAGCCTTTCAAACAGAATACACGTTAAGGAGCCTGTAATTCAGTGGTTGCGGTTTGTGGCTACGAATCTTATTTTTTTTCTGTTTAATATTGTACATAAATCAGATTAATTGTTTGATTGTTGCATGCTTTACATGAATTGGCAAACATTCAGGACTGGTACATACATCTTGCCGTTAATTTCTGGTTTTAATTGCTTTTTAATTGTTATATCGGGATTTTTTCCAACTTGCTATATACGATAGAGGATAGCGGTATGGGTTTTTCTCATTGTCGAAGGCCTGATAATGACATGTATTGCTAACTGAAAATGTCTTGGTGGCACTCATATCACATCTTCTCATTTTTGTATCAATGATTAGAATGGGAGAAAAAGGGGGGATCTAGGAATAAAGATACCAACGACGCATATTCTATCATGATTCAGGATTATAATATTGATAATTGCAGTGTTCATCAATGGGAAGGATATAGATTCAACCACTGCAACAAGTGTAATAAGATATTTCTCCACTCGAGACAGTTACTTTTAAATATTTAAAGCGGGAGACTTGCCGAGCTTTTTAAATAATTAAAATTAGACTGTTGAGAATAGTGAAATATCGTAAAACACGAGTTCTGGTGGTGAAATCTGTTTTCTTAATGATTTTAGCCTTCCTTTACAAAGATTTGAAGACAGTTGTGTACTATTTGTGTGACGTCGTTAGGCATAGTCGCCTTTTTATATGACGTCATAAAAGGAAATTCCAGAAGAAACCAAAAACACTTTACGTCACAATTAAATTTCGACCAATCATTTGCCAAGAACAAATGTTTCACTAGTGAGAAGAACTATTTTCCTCACACCGATCAAGGAATGTGAAAATAGCACAAACGTTAGAGAAATAAGATTTCGGGACATAGAACACTGTACACAGTGAAGGGTGGGATGATGGGTTATGAAATAAGTAAAGAAATTAAATAATCAAAAAATGTTGTCATCAAGTTTTTTTACTTGAATGTTCTTTTTCTTGAATGATATAATGTTAATATGTAACACTACAGCTTCCGTATATGTTCTGACTTTGGGAACACATGAAAGAACTAAATGAAATACATGGTAATCATATATCTTCCATCACTGATTTTTAATAAATATATGAATAAAATTTCAATTTCATTGCTGTCTTCATAACTATAAGATTGTGGGATATAAACTTATAAATTGGATCGCCGTACTAAGGTGGCAAACACAAATCAATCAATTCAATTCAATTCTTTATTACTTTAAGCACATTATGCTTATCAGTGCAATAAATACAAATACATTTCTATAACACAACATGACATAATACATCAGAGAAGCAAATAAATATCAAGTATTGACCAATAACAGTTTGGTCCTATGATTAAGTGCATTAAACAAGAATTTACACAAATTACGCAAATCTTTTACATTTTCAGTGCTGAAAGTTGCACTAATTTGAACGACGATGGACGTCTATGATAATAAGGTTTAATAAACTGTCTCCTCGAGTCTCTATAGCTTTCACATTGTAACACAAAATGGAATTCATCTTCAGTGATATTCAAAGTACAAAGAGTACACTTTCTATCTAACCTATTTACCCCATGATAACGGCCTACTTCAACAAACAAATTATGAGATGACAATCTAAGGCGAGTTAAATACACTTTAAAATTCATATGTTTAGTTAGATAATTCTGTAAACATACATTATTGACAACATATTTATAAAAATAACACTTGGATGAAACGTTCAGTTGATCATTTAAAGTCGAACATCGACAAACTATTCACTTATTTAAATCTCCTAAAGCATGCCAGTTTCCTTGTTAACTTCTATCTTTATATACAAGTCATGTACTGACAGAAACAAATCTAGATAATTGTATTTAGATATGTTAAAGATATATTCTAATTATTACAGACTTGCAAAATTTACAAAATCAGTCAGGAAATAATAAAAGCGTCGTCCTTTAAAGTATGGGTATTTATGTTTTGTTTGTAACTTATATTTCCGTGTCATTGTTATTTATACTCGTGTTCTATACTTTCTAAAGCGTTAAATGTATTGTGATGAACGATTTTTAAAAATATATTAAAAGAACTGTAACAAGGAAGCACTCCAATATAATATGCGCATTATTTGTAATTACATGAATGAAATACTTTAAAAAAAACAAGAGAAAAACACGCGAAATGAAACTGATTTATATATTTTGTACTGTATTTTTACTATTCGGGAAAGTGTTAGCCAAGCCATGTAAAATAGTTTATAGTGAAGGATACAAGAGGGCTGACTGTCGTTACCTGCAATTAAAGACAATACCCCCAAATATACCGGAAGACATTGATGTGTTGGATTTGAGTGAAAATTTACTAACCGTCTTGAAAAACGATTCATTTGTACAATTTTCGAATCTGAAAGAATTGCTTGTTAGTAAGAACAATATATGTCGTATTGAAAAGGAAGTCTTTTATCCATTAACTAAGCTAACAGTATTGGATATTTCGGGAAATAATATAAGAAACATATCAAACCAAATACATCCAGAAATGTTTAAGTTTTCAAGTAACCTCTACAAGCTGGACATTCGTCGGAATATGAAAGACGCAAAACTAATTCGGACTAATTATACATACCCAGGAGCTGCATTTTCTTTACTTTCCAATTTAACAATTCTATATATGGACCTTGTTCCGTACCCCGTTTTTGGACCAGAATTTGAAAGTCTAGTAAAGTTAGAAGTGTTGGGATTTGATTATTGTTTGTTAGCTGCAATGCCAAAGGACTTGTTCAAACATTTCACTATGAAGGTACGAGAACTACACTTGATGAGATGCCATTATATACTTAGACAGGAGGTACACTATGGTTCTCTTCAATATTTTAAACATTTAAAGGTTCTTAATTTAGCGGATACACATATTCATTTAATACGAGCATTGGATTTATTACACTCTTTTCAAAATACCACCATGGATGTCATTAACTTTCAACGAGTAAGTTATGAACTTCTAGATAATGACATATTTCCTTACACACTTGTTATTACAAGTGAAATGATGAAATATCTGAGGACTATTTGTGTTAAGACATTGAATCTAGCTGATAATGGCATTGTTGATTTTCGTGAGAATTCATTACTTTCGTATGACCACCCAGCATGTTTTGAAAATATAGTACTATCCGCGAACAGGTTCACATTTCATATTGGGCGAAAAATGAAAGAAATTCTTACTCTTATTCATAATTTAAAAAATATAGTTCTGTTTGATTTTTCGTATAACCCAATAAGATTTAGCAATGAGACGTACTTGCGCATACCTAATGGTAACACATCATTCGATTACGAGGCCACTGGTTGTTTCAGTGAAGGATTTATCAATGGACCTGGTAGAACAATTATCTCCCTTCCTCCGAAATTAAAAATATTGAGATTTTCACATTTCGTTAGACAAAGCTGTGGCGATGGTTTTACGGTGAGAAATGCGTCATCATTAGAAAAACTTGACATGTCATATTATCAGTTTCAGAAATTCCCAGATCTAAAAATAGAAGGAGAGAATAATTTGAAATCGCTTAATATGTCTGGAATAGATGCTTCTTTGTATTTAAAAAAGAAGTATGTACCACCATTTAACAATGTTGAGGAGGCATTTTTCAGACATGTGGAACTCGGAAAAAGTCAGGCAATCAGTAAATATCTGTTTACACTAATACCATCAGTACGAGTTCTCGATATTTCTTATAATAGTTTGTGGACATTACCGCAGGATGCATTTGTCGAAAATACAAAATTAACGGAACTAGACTTATCAAATAACGTATTGCACGAAGTTCCAGTCGCCATATTGGAAATAAAACAGTTGAGAAAATTAAACTTGCAGAATAACAATCTTGTGAGTATCAGTAAATACATCACTGATTGGTTTGACTCTTTATCCCAAAAGCAAGACATAATTCTTTTGTTAGCTGGAAACGTGTTTTCCTGCACGTGTGAAAATAGACAGTTTATCAGTTGGTTATTTAACACTAAGGTACAGTTAGACCCAGACGATCAGAATATCTCGAACAAAAACTATTCATGCAGATTATCAAATGGCGAAGTAAAAGGCACTTCTGAGATATACGACCAGTACCACGAATTATATTCTGACTGTAATGCGGGAATATGGTTACGTTTTGGTATATCTTTACTCGTAACATTTACTGTAATTGCTTTTATATTCGCGGTAATCTTCAACTTCCGGTGGCGCATAGCATACTACATCTATCGTACATTTAAAACTGTTATCGAATCAAAAATGAATTTGAAATTTACTTATGATGCATATGTTGCTTATTCTGAGGATGCAAAAGATTGGGTTAAGTATGATTTGGCGCATAAAATAGAAAGACGATGGGGACTTAAATTGTGCATCGAAGATCGTGATCTGCTTGCTGGAAAATCTTATATAGAATCCATCGCTGAAGCAATTGGGTCTTGTCGACAAGTTATCTTCGTGTTGACTCCCGGGTTACTCGACAGAGAATGGACTCAATACGAAATAGAGAGAGCAAAGTATGAAATGGCATGCAAACATGTTTTAATAACAGTGTTAAATCTTGGAACTGCTGTACAAGAGGTACCTGTCGAGTTTTCATCAATCTGGCATAGAGTTTGTCTGATAGAATGGTCGGAAGACCCACTGTCTGCAGATAACCCATGGCATAAACTAAAATTACGATTGGTCTTAAATAGATAATGTGTTCCACATTTGTTTTATCTTTAAATGCTGTGATCATTGAACATTATGAAACAATGGACCAATCAACCAATCAACGCTGTGATCCAATGACGAAATAATCACAATAACCAGAATTGAATCTTTATTTTGAAAACAGAATTTATTTAAATACTTTCATTTGAGTGAATTTGTTTACCTATTCTTCTGAAAGTATTTGTTTTGGAAAATGTTTTTACCATTCAAATCTGGACATATTGCATATGTATTTTAGACGACAGACAGTCTGAAGTGACAACTATGACGAATTATTCAATTTTCATTGGAAATCATTGGAAAGTTATCAGCTTTGCAATACAATGGTTTTACTCGATTGATTTTTTAACTTTAATTAACGAACTTAATTTACTATGCATTTCATATCAGCGTTTAAAAATATTAAAACAAACATTATTAACATACATTAAAATAAAATGTGGTTTGATTGCCAATAAGACAACGTTCCACCAGAAACCAAATGACACGACCTTGATAAAGAGGAAACACCCATACCACGAAGTCAGCTATGAAAGGATCCGAAATGACAAATAAGAAACAAATCAGAGGAGAAAACTGACGGCATGATTTATGTACAAAACTATGAACATAAAACAAATATGACAAACAACATGTACAACAACAAACGATAACCCCTGAATTACAGGCTACCTACTTCGGACAGGAATATACATAATTTGTCATTGTGGTGGGGTTCAATATGTTTGCAGGTGCGCGAATTTGGATATTTTACCTATTGAATCAATTGTTGTTTGTTTGTTTTTTTCCCCTGAATATGCATGTTATTTTTTGACAATTATAGTTAGGCAAGCGACACGCAATCATGTTTTGGGTAATGATATGCCTCCCTGAAAAGACAAAAAAAAATGAAAATGGAAATGAGGAATGTGTCAAACAGACGACAACCCGACCATAGAACAGACAACAGCAGAAGGTCACCAATAGGTCTTCAATGCAGCGAGAAACTCCCACACCAAGAGGCGTCCTTCAGCTGGTCCCTAAACAAATATATATATGCTAGTTCAGTGATAATGGACGTCATACTAAACTCCGAATTATACACAAGAAATAAGATTAAAAATCATACAAGACTCATAAAGGCCAGAGGCTCCTGACTTGCGAAAGGCGAAAACATGCGGCTGGGTTAAACTTGTTTTTTTAGATCTCTTTTTTTTTTTTTTTTTTTTTTTTTTTCTAATTGATTCTTTATTGCACATATTGCTGTTTAACAATTAAACTTGGTGTACAGCATTTCATCAAGTTTCCCTGTTAGATAACAACTGAATACCCAGGGATAATATTCAGTAAAATTAACTAATAAATGATATTGGTTAAATTCACACATTAAACTATTATTATATTTGTTACAAATGGTATTTTCAGATATATTCATATACAAAATATCTACACAATAATTGTTTTACGGAATTTGATCATTCATCCGGAATGACTTTTTGGGTTCTTTTATTATTTAATCAAAAATAAATTGCGGTCAAGTGACCTCACACGACTTTTCTGATCCTCGTGTTTGGACAATATTTTTTGAAGTGTTTCGTTAATTTGGTTTATTAATTTCTATGTGGTTTTAAAAGCTTGGAATAATATTGCGTAAAGGTAAGTTTGAGTGTAAATATATTTTTTACAGTCTTTATTAAATTTGTTATTGATTTGACCTAGATAAGTATCGTGTCGTGACCTTTAGTTTACCTGTCTAAGTTTGTAAACAATACACACAGATTTAGTGTACACGTGTCGAAGTATCTATATATTGACAAAGACACACACACTCACACCTACACACTAATATATCTGATTTACCCACATTATCATTCATACATTATAGTAATAATTACTGTACACACAAACTTCTGCACTTACAGTCATGCATGTTCATTGCCACATGATACATTTTACAAACAAATTTCTTTCCATACATTTCACATATACTCATACCTTAGACATAGCACTTACAGATAATTACTTGCATAGTACATTTATAATAAAGGAAGAAAAAAAACACACATACAATCACACATAATCTAGATCTATAACATCTGGGTTTTTTTCTATACATGTAGCTTAAGTTAACTATAAAATGACTTAATTTTTATACTTCAAAATATTCAACACCTTTGTAAATAAACTACTGATCTCTGTATTGGTCATACTATATAATTCTACAGTATTTTCTACCTCATATTCAAAAATTTTTAAGGTGTCTACTACTTTGGTTTTTTTATTGGAAACATAATGTGATTTATAGACTGAAAAGAACATTAAGCTAAGCAAATGATTTAGCGCATAGTATACATTGTCATGAATTTTGTATCCTATAACCAACGAATGAAGACTTATCACATGTTCTTTTAGATCTCAACCCTCCCCTATACCTCTAGCCAATGTAGAAAAGAAAACGCACAACAATACGCACATTAAAATTCATTTTTTACTTGTGCATCTATTGGTTTAAATTTTGTTTTATATAGCCAAGAATAGAGAATAGCAACGGAGATTTTGTCAAAGAGACATCATGTTCTGCATTTTTTCACGTACATAAACGTATATACGATTGAGATGTGTTACTTAGATAAACATGTTTAGATAAAAACAAATAAAACGAAAATCAGATGGTTTGTTATAATATTTTGCATTCACACAGTTTCCTTTAACAAATAACATTGAAATGGTGTCGTCTGTATTACTTATTTAATTCAAATGGTCTCATTTATAACATTATTACTAGTTAATGCAAATGGTTTCTTACAGCATAGCGAAAAAACATTTAGCAGACACGACCCTAACAGAAAAGAACGCTGTATTTTTTAAAATTTCATTAGCCTTCTGTACGTAGATAGGTCAAAAGTCATTTAATCGGAACAAAAAATGATCTGTAAAAATCTTTTACAGTAGTTTGTAAGATTGTTTGTGTCCACCTTTTTGTTTTTTAGAAAAATGCTGATTGCAGGATATGATGAGATAATTGGTTAAAATATGTCCACCCAAGGAAGCATATTTAGGTAATTTACGGTGAAGAAGGAACACATCTACACGCTTGGCTGCCCGTAACTGTATAGAGGACCACATACATTTTGACTACAAAACTTTTCCTGTTGGGATAAAAAATAAACACCAAAGCTTCTTAATCTTTGTATATCTTAAAAAGAATTATTTTGAAAATAAACACAATCAGTATTCCAATTAAAAATATTTGTTGTCATTTTAGTAATTTTTTTATCATGTTCAAAATATCATCATTTTTAATGTACGTTCCATTCCATTATAATGATTTAGCCGATGAGTACTCACAGTTTAATTATTTTCATATATCTGTTTTCTTTAGAAATCGCTTTAAATGTTTGTACACCAGCTGTTTGGTTTAAGACTTGATTTATTTGCATTAAAACAAATGTACATGTAAAAAAATTGTGTTATACAGTTACTGTTCCTGTATGCAAATAGTAAGGACAATCCTGTCCATTTTTTTTATTCGGAAGAGAACTGCAAGGCTTGAGAAAGATCTCAGTAAAACTCACTAAAAAGTCTCTTAAAGGTAGTATATTTTCTTTACGGTTTATAGAGCTTGAGGCAGACTGAGATACAGATAACATTTATTTTATCCATCGCACTTCAACGCGAACACAAACACACGAAACAAACAACAAGTAATCGTCACAATACTTACGTTGCAATTCATGAGTACGAAAATCGAACTTCATCGTCAATCGAGCGTGACCAATGCAATTGCGAATACCAACGCGGTTCAGTGCTCTACACATATAATAATAACAGATAATATAGGTTGAGAGTTGGATTTTTGCATATATAACATGAACAACATTATAGATACAGAAACAATACATTGATATTTTTTTTTATGCGGCTATGATATGGAAAAAAAACAAAAAATGGATAGTGACCCTACATGTTGTCTTTTACCTTTCTGAAAACATTTATAAGTGAAATGGTTATATTTTCTAAGATTAAAATTCATAATTCATGATTATTGCAAAATACATAGTACTTCTATAATTACAAATTATACTCCAATAATACTTACATGATTTATTATCTGTTTAATATTTATTTTGAAGTTGTTCAATAGAAATAAAATAAAAAGTAAAACATATACATGATCATAAAATAAATGAATATATCAGTATGTTATTCTGAATCTACCACAAATAGGTATATGGAGGTAGAGCTTTTTGCGTTGATGTCTGTTTTTGCGGATACCTTTACTTCACCGGAGCCACCTGTTTTAACAGTAACGTCCCATGTTTCATTGTTTTCTTTTTTATAAACCTTGCCATCGATTAAGATTTGTTCAATCACAGGAGAAGACATAACGAAACGAACATTTGAATTGGACGGGATATTACGTACAAGCGGCTCGACAAGATGGCAATTAAATTCCTTTGTAGAAGGATATGTTTTAGGGAAAGGTGATGTGTTTTTTGTGCCTATTTTGTTCAGAATTAAAATATTCATCGCTTCACTATATGTGTCGTGGCCTTCTAACTCGCTAAAAATTGTAAGTTTATAGTATCCCTTGTTTATAAAACGTGCTTTGACACAAACCGAATTGTCCAATTGTTCAATCATGATAAAATCTGAACTTCTGCTTCCATCTGTTTCGTATATTTGTGCAGAACACTTAACAGTCTTCTCTGTCTTTATTTTCAATTCAAATTCACCGGTTTTGCAGATTTGAAAAGCTGATATTGAATTAGAATTTTCGAAACCTCGAATTTTACAATCATTAGACGGACCATAGAATCTATTATGTTCTGGATAAGGCATGTATTCTGCCTCTGTAGACGTGCATTCAATCATATACTCTGTCAGATTCGGCATGACATTTTGTGATTGATCAATTGTACCGTATACCTTAAGTATATACTTCCCAGTTTCTCTTGGCTTGATGGTAATTGTGTAGTTTGAAAAGTTATCCTTAACTATAACTACAGATTCTTTGCAGAGCTCTGTGCTGGTATTATAAAGGCTCACACTGACTTTAGTCAGAGTGTTTTGCTTCGATGCGATTGGTATTGAAGTCTCCCTGTCAACTTTGACAACTTCATATTTATTAGATGGAAATACAATACCCCATTCCCTTGCAAATTTTGTTGTTTTTAAAGTTTTTGAAAATTCTTCAAGAGACACCGGTCTTTTTAACAGTTGCCAATCTTTGCTTCCCTCTATATCATTATTGATGTAAGGAAAATGATCTTCTATAAAATGTTCTGGTCTGGTCAAAAAATAGAAATTTGAAAATTTCTTTATGAATGTTTTTTTATCATCAAGAGAACCAGCTCCCCATGTTGTCTCTATAAATCTCCATTTCCCGAGAACAAATGCAACATTCCAAGCATGTTCTGTTTTATTTTGATAAGATAAGATAGTTCCAAGCTGATGACTATATCCCTTCGAAAATCCACTGATCTTTTGGCATTTTATGTCTTTTGCTCTAAAATAAAATATGCTATACATGTATATACAATGAATTATTTGATATATTTTCATTGTATGCAGAATGACGGAGATTGTGATTCACTGATTGATTGATTGATTGATTGATTTATAGCAATTCTGTTTTTATTAACGAAGGAAGTCTGAGTACTCGGGGGGGGGGGGGGGGGGGGGGGGGGGGAAGCAAGAAACAATTTGTGAAAAACATGCAAACAGAATATAATTGTTTAAAACATTCAAGCAATTTTTTTTTTATGAATATTCTTCCATTGTTACGAAATTCAAATTTCTCCCAACTGACACTTTATCTTTTAATTTTCTGCGTATATTATGATAGTTTATTAACTTTTATCATATTTTTAGTAGTAAAAACAGTAGTTTTGCATATTTGATAAAAAGGCTGCTGTTTAATCCATATCGCGCAACTTTGATTCGCACCCTTTATCGTATACCCTTTATCACACCCCTACCCTTTATCGCATACCCTTTATCACACCTTTACCCTTTTTCACACCAAACTCTAAAAGATTTCATATTTTTTGGCACACTAAATGCAACTATAAAAAATACAAAACACACAAAAAATACAAAAATAAACAAAATATTTTTAAAACAACAGCACGCAAATTGTAAGGTAAGCTAGGTGCTTTGGATAAGTAATTCAACAGTTCTTTTAAGTCCTTTTAAGGCTTTTAGTAGAACTGAAGGTAACCTAGTGCTATGGATCAGAAAACAGTTCATATAATATAACTCTCCTGTTGATATATATGATAAAGCGTATAAAACATGGCAAAATCTGTATCACATGCCGTATCACCCTCGACCAATATCATTCCTCAGGCCTAAAGGTCCTTGGGCTGATATCGGTGTCTCGGGATGATACGACATATGCTACGGATTTTGCCATGTATTATTCTCTATATATTATATATACATACACACAGAGGGCATGGAAGAGCCTAGCATATCCTTCACACACACTGCTTTTAGATTTTAGTACATCAATTGGCTCTCTAGCGGCTGATTCCCCACCAAAGTAAGCTGTGGCATTGTAACTGAAAGTAAATGTAACATATACAAATTTGTCTGACCATTATATGCTTTATTGATTCTTTTTAAACATCTTTACATAACAGCACACTGGTAAACGTAATTTAACTGAAAAAAAATTCAACAAACAAACTGCTGATGTTTTTCTACAATGATTTTCTGCGAATTCATTCGCATATCGGTAATATGTTTACAAATTAAAAATATTATCGGAAGTTTATCGACACCAGCATAAATATTTTAACCTGTGGAGAATATTAATCGCAGATGATCATACAAATACATATCATAGCTTTCATAACTACAGTCTCATTTCCCCCGCTTATGGCATTTCAACACAAAATATTTCACTTTTAATTAGTAACACGACAAGGCACATTAATCTGATTCAAAGCTGCGTAATCCCTCTTTATTTTAAGTAAGTTTGGTATTTGTTCCTACTTATACATATAATGAGTGTTCTACACATGACAATCACAGTCAATTCTGAACCTCCTCTCAAACGTGTGTTCTCAAGATCTGTATTTGTGAGGATATTTCTATTTTCTTACAAAGGCAAATTTCACTCACATCAATGTTACGTGAATTTAAATTCATGTGAATCTCACCTCAAACGAGCTTATACATGAAACTCACGTGAAATTCCGTTTTTGTGAGTTTCATGTGAATCTCATGTGGAACTCATGTGAATTTCATATGAAAATCACGTAATTTTTTCATGTGAAATTCACATTTAAAATAGAGTATTTCAAATAACATCTAAATTTTCAAATATAATCAAAATCATGAAAAATATCAATTATTTTGTTGTAAATTTCACGTGAAATTCATGTGAAAAAATCTCAATTCACGTGAAATTCGCATGAAAATTTTCACGTGAGTTTCATGTATAAGTTCGATTGAGGTGAATCTCACGTGAAATGTTTCTTGTGAATTTCATGTGAGATTCATGTGAAATTCATGTGAACAAATTTTGCCTGTGTATCACTGTCGATTTCTTTCCTTTATAAAACAGCAGAACTGAGCTAGGCTTAAATATCGATCGTTTGATTGTTATCAAAATTTCCTAGACTTAATTTTATCTTACCTGATATTATTGCAGATCCACACATAAAAAGATCGGATGGTCTCTAGTTCACTTTTGGCAGGTTTTGACAGGTAGTCAGCAAGTTCGTCGATGGAGTTTTCAACAGACTTTGGCGTCTAAAGATGAATTTTGTATGTAAATGAAGTTGGTGTTAACTATTAAATACTTGGCATTTTTTACATTTTATAAAAACTTGTATATTAAAGAAGACTAGTTATTTTGGAAACGGTTTTGTATTGAGGTGAGTGCTCCATATGCATATTACAATTATGACATGTCATTATCCATCTTTCATACAATCTCATGTACACGTATTTATTTTGATCACTTAGTACATCTTAATTAACGATGTCATCGTCCTCAATGCGTATGATTAAAAGAGAGACAGTCAAACTCATAAATCGAAAATAAACTGACAACGCCATGGCTGAAAATTAAAAAAGACAAACAGACAAACAAAAGCACACATGACACAACATAGAAAACCAAAGAATAAGCAACACGAACCCCACAAAAAACTAGGGGTGATTCCAGGTGATCCGGAAGGGTAAGAAGATCCTGCTCCACATGTAGCACTCGTCGTGTTGCTTATGTTATAACAAATCCGGATATAGACTAATTCGGTAGGTCACATTCATTAAAGGGAAGGGGATTGTAGTTACGACGTAAGGAACATATCCTATATCATTTGTGAAACGGTTCAACCAACTTGTGATGGCGTCCGTAAAATGTACGAAGGGATGATTTCAACTTCACCATTTGGAACTCTAGGTTTAATAGCTTCCTTTTGAGCAGCAACCCTCTATCAAGAAAATCGTGATAGGAAATGCAAGCACGGGAATATCGTATTAATTTTCTTAAATGGTTTATTTTATAATAATATATACATGTAGAACATGTATATTTGTGAATTTGTTTGCGTCAGTTGATATTGTTCTTACACAGCGTATGAGAACACCACAACCATGATTTAGTGTCATAAAACATGGGACTGGTTTTTGATATTAAGTTATGTGATAACATTCAAGCTGCCAAGTACAGGCTTACCGAATATACTACAACTTTAACTGAGAATTACAAAACTTTAAAAGGAAACAATACACAATGAATTGCATCGTTCTGGTAAATATATTATCACCAATTCGTAACTATTGAGAGACTGAAAGTCATGTGGGGTCCTTTTAATCAGAAGACATGAATTTATATCTTTTATTCCTGTTGCAAGTAAACTCGGTAATTTCTGATATTTTAAAAAGATTTAATAGAAATATAGTGTGTTAATCAGATATGATTTATGCAATTCGATGCCTTGTGGTGAAATATGTTTGTGCATATGTATTCATGTTATTTAATGTATGATACACCACAATATTAAAGGAACATTAATACAATCAATTTAAAGAAAACAGATGATAAAAACTTAAATTAAATGTATAAGAAAAGAAAGAAACTATTGTTACAATTTGTCAAAAGATATAACATTTTAAAAACTATTGATCGAGGTGTTTAGTGAATAATCTTGTTTTTAATAATTGATAAAATATAGGGTTGTTGAGTAACATCATGTTATGTATAGACTACATAAAGACATAAGGGGTTCAACAATATTAAATTAAAAGGTTAAATGACTAGCAATTATTATTATTATCATTAACGTTATACCAGGAAACTTGAAACTTTGATGAGACTAAGATTTTGTTTTCATATTGCTTGGTCTGTACAATCTTAGAAATCTTCAATATGAACTACATTTTGTTCATGTTAAACATGTTTATAAACATGTTAAACAAATTAAAGTATTCGCTGCGTTTAAAGTATCTCTTTGTGTGTATTTTCTTTACAAAAGCAAATGAAATAAAAGTAAAAAATTTGAAAAGAAAAGACAACAACATGACTCAACCATCGAAAGTCAATTTTGACTGAGGCGTGTTTTCCTTTTTGAAAAAATAACAAAACTAAATACCTGTCTGGCATGTTCATCTATATCTTTGAATTCGTCGAAGTCAAGTTTGAAATCATCAGATTTTGCTGACGGTTTTACTTTATCACTGATCGGTGTTCTGGTTTTGTCATTGTTCGATGTCTTTACTTTTGACGACTTTACAATTTGTGATTTATTGACAGCTGTTGCATAATTGGGATTTCCTCCAACTTCCTTAGTTTGAACTTTTTCGATTGACTGTTCCGTGCCAGATGACGAAGATGAACCACATCCCATGGCTACAGGTTAAATTATTAGTATCTCTGAAACAGTTAAGGTTCCCATTAGGATTTGACGGAACCAAATCGTTTAGACTGATAACATTATTTAAAATCAATTGCAATATATGTAAAGTTTAAATTCAAATATTTTGTTTCATTATTATTCTGCATAATCATGTATTTGTATTGATTTTTAACAGATTAAACTGTCATCATGCATATTTATATAGACAAATATATGTACGTGGAATAGATATGACTTACCTAAGATAGTAAAGGTCGTCTACATTACTGGAAACTTCTCGATATTGAAGTAAACGACGATCAAATTAAAAGCCGCTATATCTTTTAAATTTTGATGTTTATAATTATATATATATATATATTTGTTTTTCAGTTGTAAATCCTTAACAACTAAATGTGTAAAAAAACTCTCATTTACTTAAGTAAATATTTGTTAATTAGATCATGTTTTGAGATCAATTTAAACAGTTAAAAAACAAAATCGTACGAATTTAGATTTCGACTTGGTTTTTTGTTTGTTCAGGGATAAATAGTACGGTGTCAAGTAGGTTATATACATGTATATGTAAACAGAATAATAGAACGAACAGTCACCTATATTGTACATCACGAAAAACTTTAGTCTTGTTTTTAAGATAGATATCATGATATTCGATGAAAGCCTTGGATGAAGTGGTGTACATTAACATTGCCAATTAAAATTATAGTTAAGATCAATAGGGGTTTTTAAAAATAACACTTATTAACATTGAGATGAGTAATGCATACAACATTTAATGGAATCAAGCTCCGGAAATGTTGTTTAAATCTAGTGTGTTACGTTTTTTGTCTGATTACCAGAGCACGGTGACCTATACCCTTGCTTTACACACGTGAAAAATGACAAAATCTACAACAAATAGTTCCTGAATTTTATTCAATTTTAGATTGTGAAATGCAATAATATTTGACAACATGCATGTACATTTTAAAAAACTGTGATTAACATCAAATGAAAAAAATAAACAAGAAATGGGAACACTAATGATAAAAAACAATTTAAGTTTCATTGAAAAGATAACTATAGTTTGGAGGCGTAAAAGGCAACAGAATAAGTATAACTCATTTAAAACAAGAACAATGTCCATTTAATACCTTTTTCAACGTCGACATCCATGGCCACGTTTAAATGCACATAACTTAGGATATATTTTAACAATAGAAACACTTTTTAATAAATTTCAATGACATTGTCAAGTTAGTTGTTTTTTGTTTTTGTTCTAAAGTGTTACATACATTGTAAGCCAGCTTTTTTAGCCAGCTTTAGCCTATCAGGAAATACAAAAAAGAAGATTTGGAATGATTGCCAATGAGGCAACTGTCAACAAGAGACCAAAATGACACAGACATTAACAACAATAGGTCACCGTACAACTGTTTCTACAGACTTATAATCTTTCAATGCTTTTAACTGTGGCACGAAAAAGTGTTTATAATATTTCACTTCCTTTGCTGGTACGTGTACCTTTTTTAACGACCTATAGTTCAACTTGTTAATGTCTGTGTCATTTTGGTCTTTTGTGGACAGTTGTCTCATTGGCAATCATACTATATCTTCTTTTTTATACATACAAATTTCGATAACTTCTCTATTGTATCTTTTGCTGTTTTAGGGCATGAACGGCTAAATGTTTATCCTCTAAATTACATTTGAAAATGCCTGTACCAAGTCAGGAATATGACAGTTCTTGTCCATTCGTTTTTGATGCGTTTTGTTATTTAATTTTGCCATGTGATTATGGACTTTCCGAATTGATTTTCCTCTGAGTTCAGTATTTTTGTGATTTTACTTTTTACAAGATTCGTTGTAAGCTCTAAGATGTATCCAAAAATGTAATTAATCTCTGTCATACATAACAGATTGAAGTAACAGAAATAGTAAAATAACAAAAATACTGAACTCCGAAGAAAATTCAAAACGGAAAGTCCCTAATCAAATCGCAAATTCAAATGATAAAACACATGAAACGAATGGACAGCAACTGTCCTATTCCTGACTTGGTACAGACATTCTCAAATGTAGAAATTGGTGAATTTAACCTGGTTTTATAGCGCTAAACCTCTCACTTGTATGACAGTCGCATCAAATTCCATTTTATTTATAACGATGCGTGAACAAAACAGACATAATAGGTTAAATTGTCAAAATAGGGATACAGCCATCAATACCGTGTCACAATCTCCATCAGAACAAAACAAATATATAACAAAGAAGCACAAAAAGGACGATATAATGAATAAAGCGAAGAATTCGTGGGAGGTGTCATGAAACAGGGAACAAGGGAAGCGTAATTTCAATGTTTGTTTTCGATCGCCAGCTAAATTTTAGATTGGATGATTTATGTTTGATATTTCGCAGTCAAAACAATTTCGTTTGCATGAATGCGTATAATTTTAAAAAGAAACATTATATGTTTTCTTGATAACCTGATTTACATGTGCCCCGCATGAAACTTACTGTTTTATTAAAAAAAGAAAAATCACCGTTTGAAATCTATTTACGAAATATTTTCTTCATGTCTTGATCTAAGCTCATTTTAGCATGGGTAGGCATTGTATATGACTATAATTTACCAATGGCGTTAGCTTGTACACAAACTTTTATTTTAGCAACTAGAATATACATGTATTTATATATGTTATCAATATAAAAATGAAAAAAAACAGGAATGTAAATAGTAAGTTTTTGCGCATGTGTCACATATATTTTGTGCTAATTAAAACACGGTTTTGTTTACAAAACGATATATGGACGTCACATTGGATATTGGAATAGTACATGAGCAGTAACAACGATCCTTTAAGAAAAATAAATTTTACTATTGTATTAAGATGTAATTGAAATAAATGAATATGTGAATACTTCAATCTATCACATATTGGTATATGTAGGAATAACTGTTTACGTTGTTGTCTGCTTTTGCGGATACAGTTACGACACCTGAGTCATTAGTCTTTAAAGTGATGTCCCATAATTGATCATTTTCTTTTTTATACACCTTGCCATCGATTAAGAGTTCTTGAATCACAGGAGAAGACATTACAAAACGAACATTTGAATTGGACGGGATATTACGTGCAAGCGGCTCGATAAGATGGCAATTGTATTCAGCTGTAGTGGAGTATGTTTGAGGAAATGGAGTTGGAATTGTCGCTGCTTTTTTGTTCAGAACTAGAATATTCATTGCTTCACTATATGTGTCGCTGCCTTCTAACTCGCTAAAGAGTGTAATTTTGTAGTATCCCTTACTTACAAAACGTGCTCTTACACAAACTGAATTATTCGATTGTTCAACCATGACAAAATCTGAGCTTCTGCTTCCGTCTGTTTCAAATATATCTGCGGAACACTTAAATGTCTTATTCGTCTTCATTGTTAATTCAAATTCGCCGTTTTGACATATTTGAAAAGCTGAAATCGACTCGGAATTTGCAAAACCTCGAAGTTTACAATTATTTGACGGACCATAGAAACCACCATGTTCAGGATAAGGCATAAATTCGTTCTCTATAGACGTACATTCTATTGAATACTCTGTCAGATTAGGCATTACATGTTGTGATTCATCAACTGTACCAAATATCTGCAGCATATACTTTCCGGTTTTCCTTGGTGTGATGGTAATTGTGTAATTTGAATTATTGTTTTTAATTATTACTACAGATTCGTTGCATAGTTCTCTGCTACTACCATAAAGATTCACACTGACATTTGTCAAAGAGATTTGTTTCGATTCCATTGATATTGAAGCCTTTCTGTCAACTTTGACAACCTCATTTGTATAAGATGGAAACATAACACCCCATTCTCTTGCAACATGTGTTGTTTTCAAAGTTTTTGAAAATTCTTCAAGAGATACCGGTTTTCTAAGAAGTTGCCACTCCTTGCTTCCCTCTACGTCATTATTGATGTAAGGAAAATGATCTTCTATGAAATGTTCCGGTTTTGTTAAAAAATAGAAATTTGAAAATTTCTTTACGAATGTTCTTTTGTTATCTATATGACCAGCTCCCCATGTCGTCTCTATAAATCTCCATTTTCCAGAAACGAATACAATATTCCAAGCATGATCTGTTTTGTTTTGATGAGATAAGATAGTTCCAAGCTGATGACCATACCCTTTCGAGAATCCACTGATCTTTTGGCATTTTATGTTCTTTGCCCTGAAACAAAATGCTATATATACTAATATGTTCATCGAAAACAGGAAATAGAACAAGATTGTGATAAATGTTTATTCCCCAAATTCAAACATTCATTTGATATTAAGGTAGGTCACTACACTACGATCATTAACCTTTATTGTTTTTGTTGTATACATTATGATGATCAGCATGATAAGAGATTGAGGCAAACATATAAAATTTACTGTGTGAACATAATCAAAGAACATTTATAAAATTAACACGATGTGATAAATTGTATACAATGACTTGATTAAATACTATGTGTTTAAAATCAGAAATTAACATTATTGAATTACAGCATTTTATGTGCATCGTGACTAATTTAGTATATTTACGCTGTACATACACACAAAGGGCTTGGAAGAGCCTGGCATATCCTTCACAAACACTGCTTTTTGATTTTAATACATCACTAGGTTCTGTGACTGCGGATGTCCCACTAAAGAAAGCTGTTGCATTGTAGCTACAAGAACAGGTAAATGAAAATCTCAATATTTTAAAGACCTTCGTATGAATTATGAATAATCTTGATTTATTTGTACAAATAGAATATCATGCAATAATTTGTCTCTGTATAAATTATTTTCTCTGGCAATTTATAATCTAACCCTATCTAGACACATTGTTAAAAATAATTAACCAACGCGATGTCGTCTATTCCGATATCTCTGTAGTTGTAGTTTAAAGTACGTCACATCCTTTAGCTCTCGGGATAAATAGAAATGTGCGTTAAAGGTGTTACAAAATTGGCATCCTTATATGTGTAGAAAAATGAGATGTTGAACGCACTCGAATGGAATACCAGTTATCAAAAATAAAAATTATATTGGTTAATCAATAGGCAAACAGGATGTATCATAGTTATTTATGGGTTATCGGAGTTTTTCCAATCTCAATAGCTAAATGATCGATTTATAAAGACCTGGACGAGGCTCGGTTCTCAAAAATTCGAGAATTTAACTATCTCTATCTAACATGTCTAATGCTGGAATTCTCCAAGAAATAATGTGCTACAATTTACTTTTACTTATTCAATTAATAACAAACATAAAATGTTAAGATGGAAATTACTCCATTATATCCTCCCATGTAAACAATTATTACTACAATGGAACATACAAAATACAAGTATGTGTGACCTGTTTTACTTGACTGAGGTTTAGGGAATTCTCGAATGTCAATTCTTTCAGGAATTTTGGAAGAAAATATATGTACTTGTAAGCAAAATCAAGATTGGGTCCAATATTTAATTTCAAAACTTTATTACTGGCTATAAAATACATGATCCTGTGTATCACGATATAAACCTCTTCCTAACTATCTTAATATATTCAATTCATAAAAGTACTCCTATATCAAACTATAAACAAAAAGGCAGAGAAACTTATGCAGTTTTCATAAATGACTTTTTAAACAAATACGAAATCAACAAATATATTAATGCTAAAACAGCAAATTTTTAAATTATAAAAAAAGATACATATGATCACGAATGGCTAGATATAAAAAACTTTCATGTATAGAACATTTTAGCCAAAGTTGTTGATAATGCATCTGAACACGTGGCAATAAACCAAAACAGCATGCTTACTGAAAACGAATGTACAAATTTGTTGTCTCCAAACTCATGTATGCATAATTAATCAAATGAATGTTCAATGAGAATGTCGAGACTTACCACATACAATTTTAAACTAAAGTTTAAGTTTTTCGTGAGAATCAACAAAACGCATAAATTGTTCAGGACAATTGATCAATCAGCTTTAACGGTTTTCAACAAAAAGGTTAAGTTCAATTATCACAAAGTTTTAATCTTTAGGAACAGAACCGGACAAAACTGTACAATTTCCGTAATCATGGTACAATATATTTTGAAAAATGTATGTAATAACAATGATTTGTAAAACTAACAAACTATCCTTAAATATGAATTCACTGAATAAACTCCCTGGTTATCCAGTGACTTATGCACAGGGATACTCGGCCAACTACTGTCAAAACAGCAAAGAAAAGTGCAATAAAGATATTATTTTGGGGGGAAAAAAGAAAAAAAAGGAATTCTCTCTCGCTTTTTTTTGTTGAACTAAACTATACCTACCGTTCATCTTTAACATAGTCAAGGATTACATATTATGCATACCTTATATTATTACAAATCCAAACATAAAAAGATCGAATGGTCTCTAGTTCACTTTTGGCAGGTTTTGCTAGGTAGTCAGCAAGTTCGTTGATGGAGTTTTCAGCAGACTTGGGGGTCTACAGATATAATTTGTTCAATTAAACTAAATTAAAAATATGCATTTGTAGTAATCGATAATTTGTTTTCGTCTTAGACATAACTTAAATTGCAACCAACTAGTAATACTGTATGTAAAACATGTAATAAAATAAAAATTTGAAACTGGTACAATCTATACGTATTTCGGATCAGTGTGACCCTTGCTCCTATATGTTATTCGAAGATTCTCAAACACACACAAATCTACCATGTGTATAAAATTATGTCGTATTTGAAATGACAGTGTTTGGTAATGGTCTTTCTTATGTTGAATGTAATCAGCATTTAGCAATCTATGTTGACCAGACAGCGCCGTGCTATCCCGAGGAGACTGACACGTATTTTCCTGTACTCAAAGCAAGTGGAAATATATGATAATTACGTGTATAGTAAACACAAATACTGATGTAGTTGTCGTTGATCTACTCAGATAGCTAAATGTAGACATGCTATGGATTGCGTTTGGCATAGGAAATGTCTTATCGGGCATTCATTGGTTGTGATATTGTTTATGGTTTTGTTAATGAAGACACACGTCAGTGGAACACAAAATTAATGTGGCTTATGATCATATCAATAATTTAGACTATAAGGGTGTTAGAGAAAAAAATTGGTATCATCCATGATGTGTAAACTTTCGTCGTCACTGATAGTGTTGCCTACACGCTTACGGATATCATTTCAATCAGATGAAATATTTTCGGTAGAGGGTAAACCCCACTTGCACAGGATTTACGACAGTCGGTTTTCCATCGACGGCTTAAATGATATGCATGCCACAACCAAAGAATATACTTGTTAAGTATTATTACAGTTTGACATGGTTTATATCAGAAAAGACAGACATGCACTCCATATTTAAATTGTTTTCCAGTTCTTGCTCTAAATTCATTTTAAATAGCTTAAACGCATTTATAAATTCAGTATAGTTTAATACCTGCAAGGCATGATCGTCTATTGATTTCAAGTCATTATATGTGATTTTCAGATCAGAGGACACATATTTAGATCTGAAACTAAAATGAAAGATTTGTTTATGGTTTTATAACAGTAATTGCTGTAGTATTATTCGATGATCTGTATTCTTCTCAATTTTATTTTTCTATATTCAATTAAATGTAAGTTTCATTTCTGCTAATTGCTTGAACTTTCTCTGAATTTTTGTTTTGGCTTCGTGGTACTTTCACTACATGAATGATACAAAGTTTATATTGCTTGTTCCTATGGTATTGATTAGTACTTTACTTTTGCGCGTTTCCATACAGTTCTTACAACTAAATATGGGTTATTAAAACCAACAGAAATTTTGAGTGACTACGTCACTTTCAAGAAATTTGTAATTGATGTCTCAGCATATTATGCTCGGATTAAACTGAGAGAACGATAAACATTTGCAATAGAAAACTTGCTTTTTCTAACATTGTAGGATTTAGGCGTGTAACCTGTATACAACGTATGAGTCTCATAAAACCATTGTCTAGGCTATTGAAATGAACGGGGAAATATATCATGTAAAGGGATATGAATACATGTGTGTATGCATTGTAAATCGTTTTAAGTAATTGAATATACAAAATGTAGTTCATGTCATTACTTTTATTTTATGAATGCTTTCTAGCACCGCTCGATTAATTGAATTATTTAATGCATTTACCATTGATTTATTGTTGTAGTGAACATAGCTTGACCGTTTTGTATACCTTTACCTTTGAATATTGTTTTAGGGATCATAGCTTGATATACTTGTATACGTTTAGCTTTGGTGTATAGTTGTAGTGATCAAAACCTGAGCGTCTTGTATAGCTTTACTTTAAAATAAGTTTTTAAGTGGTCATAGCTTGACCGTCCTGTATACCTTTGCCATTGGTTATTGATGTAGTGAAGAAAGCTTGATCGTCTTGTATAGCTTTATTGTTGGTTTATTGTTATAAGTGATCATAGCTTGACCTTCTTGCATACCTCTACCTTTGGTTTATTGTTTTGGAACTGTATACGTTATTCTTATACGACGACCTTTTATCGCCAGCCAGTATAATCGCAGTAAATCTACTTTCAGTGCAAGCGTATAAAACCACAAAACTGGCTGTTTCATCTTACGCCAAATTGAAGTATACTACAAGGTATTCAATAAAGGAAAATTCTGCGAAATTTTATCGGCATGGCAACGAAACAAAGTGACGTCATATGTATATTTCTCCGTTAGAGATGGTATAAAGGGGGCAGCACAGCTATATATGTCAAGTATACATCCCATACACTAAGAAAGAAACAACCTCAAAATTTAAAACTTCTATTGCTCAAATAATAATAAACAGTGACATGGTCAACATTATAAGCCTATATGATGCATCAACAGACACAAAAGAAGATGATTATATAAATCCCTTGAATCAAATTGAAGGTACATTTATTATCTGTGGTGACTATAATGCTCATCATTATATCTATGAGGAAGTAATATAACTGACACTATAGGTAACTCATTGCACAATGCTATTAGAAACAATAATATTATAGTTTTAAATGATGGATCAGGTATTAGACAAAACCCCTCTGATCTACAATTGTCATGTATTGATATATCAATGTATAGTGTGCAGCTAGCACGGAAATTAACGTGGACAGTAGATAATGAATCCTGATATGGTAATGACCATTTTGTAATTCAATTAACATTGAATCAAACCTCATCATAGCGAACAAGGGTTGATTTGGAACTATAAAAAGCTGATCGGGATGCGTTCGCCAGCTCATTTCATTAACAAGAAAGTGAGAGCATGGTTACCGACAATATTAATGAATTATGTACTCATCTCTCTAACACTATCATTAAAATTGCTGATGAGCACACCCATTCTAAGAAAAGGAGGAAAAATAATAAACCAGAGGTACCCTGATGGAATGAAAACTGTAAAAAGGGTTGAAAAAGAACGCAATAAAGCTCGTAACAAAGTCAGACATACAGGGGTGGACATGATTATTTATCATACAAAGAAAAAGAAAATGATTGTAACGAACAACTAACGCTCAGGGTTAAATAATCGAATATAAATGCCAAAACCATGGTTAAATGAAAACACATTTACGGCTGCCATGAAATAATTCTTAAATAACTTACTTTTGACTTTGATCTACAGTAACTGGTTGTATCGTTGATTTTGAGAAACAGCATCCCATTTTTACGATTGCATTTAAATGGAGCTATACTCAATCAGCACTTCATTCAATGCACCGATCTGCCGTATCTGATTCACTGTGTAAGATATACAATTAAGCGGTAAAGTTAATTGAAATAACGATTATCAATTGTATTTAAATATGTCTTATTTATACTGACAAACGCAAAAACTTAAGGCCTAATTTATGTACAAAATATTGATCATAAAACAAATTTATAATACAGCAATAAACGACAACCACAGAGTTACAGGGTCCTGACTTGGTACAGGCAAATAAAAAATGTGGCGGGGTTAAACTAGTTTGAAGGCGCTAATCCTCCCCATTACCTGAGTGTTACAGTACAACAAAACAACAAACTATAAAATCAGTTGAAAAAGGCTTTACTCATCAGATGGATAAAAATAAATTTAACAAAAACACAAGTAGACGTGGACGGGTACATGTTCATCCGAACAACAAAAAGACACCAAGAACAGATCTAAGAGTACTAGCAGTTATTGAAAGCTAGTTCAAAGTGAATAACAACTAATACAAATAATCATGCATCTAAGACAAAATAATCAATCAGCCACATCCAACATCCAATAGATTTAAGCAAAGACGTCATAAACAGTCAGAGAAAAACATGACCTTATGCAATGCCAAGATATAGGTATTGATATATTGTAGAGCCATGAATGTGTATATGTATATAACAATAACATTGTAACTGAGTTAACGTTTTCACCGGTTTTGTACTTGAATAAGCAACACGACAGGTGTCACATGTGGAGCAGAATCTGTGAGCACCGGGGATTACTCTTAGTTTTTGACGGAGTTTTTGTTTCTCAGTCTTTAGTTTTCTAGTGTTGTGTTTGTGTATTGTAGTTTGTATGTTCGTCTATTCGTCTGTTAGTCTCTTTCTTTGTTAGATATGGCGTTGTCAGATTATTTTCGATTTGTAAATATCTCTAAGACATCTTGTACCTCTCTTTTTAAAGATTATAAGTGGTACTTTTATAGGTCCAAAACACAAACTTGCAAACAAAAGCTCTTTTTGTTGTATACACAAAAATTAGGAATTTACATTTTCCTGGAAATTTAAAGTTTTAACTATTTGAATATCTTTTGTACGGATAAAACATATATGATTTTGAAATAAGTTCATTTACAATCCAAAACAAGAATTTGAAATCTGAGATGGAACTCCCAAAACGTTATGATGAATGAAGAATTAGGAAGGTAGTATAAGTAACACTCATGTCTGATAAATTATGATATCGTTTAGTATTTGAAAGCTAGAAATTAAAAACAAAGATATTAGTTGAATATTCAAATTTATTTTTAAACAACATTCTTTAGTCGTTATAATTTTCACCACGAGACTAGTTAAAACATTATTTAACGACTTTCCAAATTGATTATAAATTATCTATTCGTTTGATGTGTTTTGAGCTTTTTAATTCGTTATTGATTATTGATTTTTCGTTTTGAATTTTCATCAGATATAATCAATGTATTAGTTTTAAAAGTAAAGTCTAGTCGGAGTTGTAAAATATAGATTTTATCGTTTGACAATATATGTAAGTGCACAAATATGAGTTGTTTTAAGCTCAATGATGACTTTGAATCTTGATTTCAAAGAAAACTTGCAATCTAAAAATTCTATATAAACTTGTCGATGGTACAACAGCCATTTTGTTTTTGTTTTTATGAATCTGGTGGTGACGAATATCATCATTTAATATGTAGATGTATTAAGAGTGTTTTTGCTGTATTGAGAAAGAAATACATTTCTATATGTTTTATCGCAGCTCATTTGTACTGAAAAAGGACGTTATCATTTAATTTGTATAACTGTTAGTTTTATTTAGCATATTATCCTGATTGAGCACGAAACTGTCTTCACTCATGTAAATGAGTACATACACAGTTTTGTAATCTATAGAATGAACATTTTTGTTTTTAGTTTACTAATTATTTGTCATTTATTATGTTCGATTTGTAATTTGTCTTTATGTTATACATAGTTTGAGTCTGAATGTAAATACAAAATTCATTTTTACAGATCAACTTTTTGTAGTTACTACAATCCCGAATTTCTACTTATTATGCACTTTGTGTTCAATTGTTTTCCTTGTCCAATCCAGTATTTGTTTGAATTCTTGTTGGATCGGTAATGCGTTTTTGTGCAATCTTTTGTTAAATAATGTGCGTTGTTTCGAATTCTTGATCATAGTATTGTCCAACTTTCTTCGACTGATTGTATTTGATTTTCCCCTTAGTAACAATTTTGTACTTTTGGTGCATTTATTCTTTCTTCATTTTCTTTAGCATGTTTAAAAAGTGAGCGAATCTTGCTTACATTATTATTACGATCGTTGTCTACTTAAGTTAACGTTAACATAATGTACAACATTCAACTATAAAAATAAAAATTATTAAATTAAAAGTGATTTTTTTTTGGATAATAAACTTCTCACCGGTTCATTTCTAGTAGATTTAACATTTGTTTTTATTGTATTGCCTTGTTGTGTACATATACATCCTTTTTTAACTGTTATATGTGTCATAGTTTATCTAAAATGCCTGTTATACGACGGACATAAAATTATATTTCAAATTCAAGTTGAACCATTCAAACCAAATAATCATTATTTAGAAGAAAAATATATTTAAAATTACTCCATTTCACAGTTCATGTTATTTTTAGGACATGGATTGTCTAATAGATTCGCCTCAGTTGTCTCTTGTCGGTATAGTTCAAAGAATAGTATATGTATAACATATCACATAATCATGTGTTTGTCCGGAATAGCATTTAATTCGCTACTGTACATTAAACCGCCATCCATCCGCCCATTGATTGTCTTATAAATAATTGTATTATTTAAGGAAGTTTGTCTTCTTATAATTAAGATAGTTTGAATCATATGTGGGTATTAATGTTGAAATGAAAGATATGAGACCAACTTCCCCAAGGAAATTACCTTCACATTAGGCCAATTTTTATTCAAAATCCTTTCAATTTTATCAAAACGTACAATAACAAAAATACTATACTCTGAGGAAAATTCAAACTGAAAGTCCCTAATCAAATTACAAAATCAAATGATAAGTACGGATATATACTACACAATAATTTATTTACCTTTATAAAGATTGGAAACACCACTATATGTCAGATAAATAAGTACTAATATTTTAAGTAAAATATATACCGTTATAGCTAAATGCATTTGCATATTTTACTTTGTAATTATAAGATACGGATATACTACCAAAAAATTTATTTACCTTTATAAAGATTGGAAGCACCACTCCATTTAACACAAATAAGTACTAATATAAGTACATGTTTTTAAATGACAACGCTTGGCATTTAAATTTATTTTGTTACAAATATACAGTCACATGAAATAAGTTACATAAAACAAATGAAAAATAAAATATTTATTGGTTGTAATCATACCTGTACAAGTTTAGTCGACAAATTGCATGACATATAATTTAACTGATAACGTTGCGATATATACAATTTTTGATGATAGTTTGACTTCCTTAGCAACCATGTATTTATAATCAGCCATGATATCTTGTTCCCAGCTGTAAAACAATAAATTATGTAGGAACAAAAAATTGAGGAAGTTTTTGTAAAACCGGTAAATATAGATTTCAATAGTTAAAAAAGGTTCCTTATTGAATTTTATCGGTTTAGTCTTTTATTTTGAATAGAGGTGTTAACATGCATGAGAACAAATTTTGATTTGTTTCAATTCCTATGAATGGTCCAAAACTAAGCTACTTTCTATTCGATTTTATTGTTCAAATGAGGGACGAAAGATACCAAATGGACAGTCAAACTCATAAATCGAAATAAAACTGACAACGCCTGGCTACAAATGAAAGAAGAAAGACAATAGAACACATGACACAACATAGAAAACTAAAGAATAAGTAATACGAACTCCACCAAAAACTAGGGGTGATCTCAGGTGTTCTAGTAGTTAAGCAGATCGTGCTTCACATGTGGCACCCGTCGTGTTGCTTATGTTATTACAAATCCGGTAAATAGTCTAATTCGGTAGGTCACATTCATGAAAGGGAAGGAAATTGTAATGACGACGTAAGGAACATATCCCATATCATCTGTGACATGGTTATTCCATAACGGTCAACCAACTCGTGATGGCGTCCGTAAAATTTACGAAGGGATGATTTCAACTTCACCTTTGAAACTCTTGGTTTAAGCAACCTTCTATCAAGAAAATTATGATAGGAAATGAAAGCACGGGAATATCGTATCAATTGGGAGATATATACCCCGTATGCAGGTGCTGCTGGAATGTTGCTACTTAGAAATGGAAAGTTCACAATTGGAAAGCTGAAATCATTTCTTTTGTCTTAAAGTTTTGTTTTCAACCGACCCTCATTGTAAATTTCTAGATGTAAATCAAGATATGAGGCCGACTTTACTGTATCTGTTGTATCCTTTATTTCTAGTTCGATTGGATAAATGCGTTCAACATAGTCACCGAATTTTGAATTATTTAGTGAAAGAACGTCATCTATATAGTGGAAAGTAGAGATTAAGGATATTGCTAACTTCTTATCTTTCTTCCTAAGAAGTTCCTGAATGAAGTCAGTTTATTGTACATGTACAATCTATATAAGTTTTGCTTTGTATCTGTTATACAAGACTTATGACATTTACCAAATTCACAAACGCATTATCCAATTTTAGCCTTATACATGTAATTGTGAATTGATTTGAGTTTTTCAGAATAAGTGAATACTTCAGTCCTTCAACGATTGTTTACTTTGTCTTTGGTCAAGATTTTCCCTTTCGCGCTTACGCTGTCCCATTGCCTGATTCCTATTGAAAGATACCATGGTTAAGGTCACTTGCTGCTAAAGAAAAGCTGTCAGCGAAATAGAGTAAGAGGAGACAATACATTCAATTAGTGTACTTTTCAGAAGATTTTTATAAGAGAAAGAATTGATTTAAATATCGTCTTTGTTCAAACGTTACATTCAATAATAAATTATTGAAAATCTGAATGAAAGTAAATGGCGTTTAACATAATTGGCTATGGTTTTATCGTAGAGTGGTTGTTTCGGACACACATTAAGGCTTAGTAAATAAGAACGTCTGCTTGCAATGATACTTGTATTGAACTCTGAAAAGCTAACGTCACAACAACGGTGACGTCATTTTTATATAGAGTGGTAGCGGGAACACCTCATATGCAATTCTTAACATTCTGGGTGCCCGCAAATGAATTTAATTACAATAAAATGAAAATAAAATATGAAAATTTCACTTTGAATTACTGTCTCTGAAAACTTTGAATAGCTTTAACTGTCTTTGATCATGAGCACGGATAAAATAAAATTATTTTACATTTAACAGTTCATAAAATTATACGATAGTCTCATTTGGTCCACATCTTTATCTTTTCCTTTGCATCGGTCTTCGCTCGTCTGGCGGGTAGTATTTCATCACACGGTCCTGTGTATTCATTAGATGTTAGTTCTAGAGGATATAACTTGCTAATAGGTCTAGACTTTTGACCATTTTTAGTCCGTAAAATAGCTGATCTGCTAAACCCATCTCGTCCTTGAATCAATTTGTCGATGATCCCTATATTCCAAGTTGTTCTTGAAGTTTCATCATGTATTAGAACTACCTCTCCAATATTAATATTCTGTGTGTCCACTCCTTTAGTTCGATGTTGTTCTCTAAGTGATGTAAGGTATTCACGTTTCCACCTTGTCCAGAAATTGTCAATGATATGATTTTGAATCTGTAACAATTTATTAGATGATGCTTAGGTTTTTTTTGGTGTGTTAAGGTTTTTTTTGGTGTGTTAAGGTTTTTGAATTTTCAATGTTTCCATCTAAAGTTCCGGTGTACGGTAAAATCGTAATTCTTCTTCCGTAGAGTAAATGTGAGGGTGTCAATGGTTCATTATCCGTTGGATCCGATGATAGGTACGTCAACGGACGATCATTAAGAATAGCTTCCACTTCTGTGACGATAGTTTCAAGTACACGTAAACTCACAAATGCCTTTCCTAAAACTTTTTTTATACAGTTTTTTGTCAAACCTATTAATCTTTCCCACCAAACACCGTACCATTGTGCACGTTTCGGTATAAACTTCCATACTGTTCCATACGAATTTAATTGTTCATTTAAAAACGGTGACTTGGTCAGAAACTCTATTTTCTTTGCCGAAGCTACATAGGTTGTACCATTATCTGATATCATGATTTTTGGTAATGACTTCCTGCTAGTAAATCGGCGAAACACTAAAATAAACGTCTCTTCTGTAAGATCTTCTACAATTTCTAGGAGTACGGCCCTTGTATTCGCACAAGTAAATAGGCAAATGTACGCTTTTCCTCCAACTTCATTTTTAGTTTTGATGCTCAATGCACCAGTAAAGTCAACGCCTGTTACAGTAAACGGCGGCGAATCTCTTAGTCTGTCTGCTGGTAGAGGCGGCGGGTCCGGAGTAGCCTACGGTCTTCCTGTAACCTTTCGGCAAGTAACACATTTGTGAATAATTGTTTTCACATATTGTCGGATTGGTGGAATCCAGTAAAACTGTCGTAAAGAAGTGACAGTACTTTCTTATCCAGAGTGAAGTAGTCTATTGTGGGCATCCATTATAATTAGAGTTGATAATGTATCCTTATTTGGCAATGATATCGGGAACTTGGCTGAAGCGGCAATAGGTGCGTTGTTTAAACGTCCGCCACAACGTATTAACCTTTTCTCGTCCAGGTACAATTTCAACTGCTTTACAAGATTATTTTTTGACGTTTTCTGTTGTAAACTGTGAAACACATCCGGGTAAATTCGAAGCTGTGAATCCTGTATCCAAGCAACGGATGCTATCTGAATTTCCTCTACATTTACAGGTAGCTCCGGATCCAAATAAGACGGATTTGAATCGGTAAACTGAGAGCTGACTTGTAGAGTCTGTAGGATCGGAAAATCAAAAAAAATCTAGTTACATCGCGGTCTTTTTCTTCTAAACCAACATTCAAAAGTTTCTGGTACGCTCCATACCTATCTATATCCATGGTTTTATTTATTCCCACTGTAATACTTGTCGCTGTATCGTTTGTGTTTGTTGATAAGTTATCTTTGGTTAGAGTTGTATATATTAGAGCTTCTTCTTTTTTCCACTGAGGCCATTTTGCAGTATCAACAATCCATCCGGGGCCTTTCATCCATCATCCATTCACAGCTGTCATTACCTCTTGAAAGTAAGTCTGCGGGGTTTGAATCAGTCGGAGAGTATCTCCAGGAAAATCCATGCGTAAGCTGATTTATTTCCGCAACTCTGTTTTTGACGAAAATCGGTACTTGTTTCTTAGTCATTAACCAACTCAGTGTAATTTGACTGTCACTCCAAAGTGTTGCTTGTGAAAAGCTGATATATGACTTCAAATGTTTCAGTAATCTACTCCCTATCATTGCTGCCATGAGCTCAAGTTTCGGAATTGTCATGTTTTTCAATGGGGCAAGTCTGTTTCTAGACATAATCAACGTAGACTGGTCCCCGCAAACTACATATGCACATGCTCCATACACCTTTAAACTTGCATCTGTGAATATGTGTAGTGAAATATCTTCCGTTGATCTCCTTTCTTTGAAATACGGTCTTAATATTTCAGTCTCTATACATTCTTTTGTGTCTCGTTGAATTTCTTTCCATTCCATTATAGTTTCTGACGATAACGGTTCATCCCAATCCAGTTTTTTCTCCCATAGGGTCTGCATGAACATTTTGCTCCTTACTGTTATCGGACTTATAATTCCTAGAGGGTCGTATATTTTTGAAGATTGTCTAAGAATTTCACGCTTTGTAATCAAATGATCCTCCATTTCGACGTATTCCTGTTTTGCGAAAGTAAGCGTGTCCTTGTCTGTATTCCATCTAAGTCCTAATACCTAGTACCTAATAAAGTTTGTCATTATCAAGTACATTTTCTGACGTTGCACGATCTTGTAAAGTCTTGTTGTTTGATACCCAAGAGCGTAAATTAAAACCCGCTTTTTTAAATAAGGTACGAGATGTGTCAAAATATTGTAGTAATTGGCTCTCGGCTGGAAAACTTGAAATTATGTTGTCAACGTAAAGATCCTTCTGTATAGCATCAGTCCATTCACATGTATTTCACTTAGGTGCTTTTGAACAACGGCATTTAAAATAAATGGAGAACAGGTAGCTCCAAATAAGACGGATTTGAATCGGTAAACTGAGAGCGGACTTGTAGAGTCTGTAGGATCGGAAAACTAAAAACATCTAGTTACATCACGGTCTTTCTCTTCTACCCAGGTTGCAGTCTTGTAATTGATTGCTCCATAGGCTTACATGCAAGACAGCTGATCTTCAAAAATTTTTTATTCAAAAATGCTACATAGAAAAAATATTTAGTCTACATATCATGCATTTAGTAATGTTATACTATGATTTCATGCAAAAAAATGGCACCTTGCCACGAAGAATAAAAAGTTAATCAACCTCAATGTCAAAACTCCATTTTTCTACTTTCTGTTTGCTGTTTTCATCCGACCGCACCACTTCTAGTAAACATGAGATCCTTCCACCTTCCTGTTTTAATTTCTGAAAAAAGATGCCATATTTTTGTTACATTTAAATAGTACTTTCAATTCATCACAAAGTTTTAATTAAACAGTTAATAGGCAGTGCAGAAAAAAATTCAGAAAAATTGGGACTATTTTATTACCCTCCATGTTTTGACATGCACCGGAAATTGAAAATGTAATACAAGACTGGTACCTACAACCGATTCAACATTGCTCGGAAAATTACTAAAAAATTATTTAAGAAAGAAGAACCATATTCTGACTTGTATGCCAAATTATTTTTGTATTACTATTAAATTGCGGCTAAAATTTCATTTTTTAGACTTGTACCCTTTTTGGGATATTTCAGATTTTTTTTCTTTTTTTAACTATAGGGTCAACTCTAGTTTGTGCTTATAAATTTTTTCTATAGAAGATTTTAAGCTCAATGTGTGATATTTTTGTTCATTATATATTGATCTTACTAATTATTAAAGAAAAAACTGTATATTTTAATATTATGTAATTTTTATGTATCTTTAATTACTGTATTGTAAAAAAGTTGCTTTTTATCAAATAAAAGTTAGATTGTTTTCTTGGTGTTAGTTTTAATTCTTCATAATTAGATGACTCTGTGTAGCAGAATGTGTGTAGGTTCTTTTGACTGCTTGATGGTTTTATGGTACTTCACACCTAGGTTAGAATTGGGTCTTTAATGTCATGTGGTGGAATTCTATTGAATTGTCATTATCATCCCTAAGGTTCTAAGAGGCTGTAATATCTGGCATTTATATGCAATCAGGTGCATTTTTGTGGTGTTTTGACTTTTGACACAGTTGATTGATGATGTTGGAAAAGTATAAATTCAGAAGAATTTTCAAAATAGGCATCAGAGTTCAAAGATGCCATATACAAGTAAGTCCAAAAGTGTACCGTTTAAGAAGGGAGATGATGATAGGAGACTAATTCCTGTTGTTGAGTGGGATGAAAAGACTGAAATTAGAAAGAAATATGTCAGGCCAGATGCTGGCAAGACCAAAGAAGAAAGTTTGAATGACAAAGCCTTGACAATTTTGAAGGAAAATGTAACCAAGGTAGATAACTCAAAAAACTCAAAAGTAATATCTGTACTGAGACCAAAGCCTGGGGAATCCAGTGTGTTTGAAAGATATACAGACAACTTAATCAGAGGAGATAGGAACACCTATAGGTTTTTGCATGCAGATAGAACCTGTAAACTATTCACTAGAGCCTTTCATGAACATTTGGAGCAGTCACCAGGCTGTTATGGGAACTTTCAATTTGATTATGATGCCGAAGAGCAGAGAACCATGTGTTGGAGAGAAAAAGTGGTTTGTACCCTGTGTAATTACGAGTCCTTGATGTACCCCTTGTATGAGGAGATAGAGGAGGAAGGAAAAAAGGGCAGGAAAGCAGGTGCTCCCAACAGAAGGTTGCAAATTGGACTTGCAGATACAGGTATTTCAAATACTGCATGGTGCCAATTGATGCGTACCGTTAGCCATCCAGCTCCTTCAAGGACCGACATGCAGAGACAATCCAATGAATGTGGTGATATGTTGGTCGATATGAACAGGGAAGATATGAAACAGCAGCGACAAATTGTAAAACAAGCATTCTAATGCAACAACGTTTGTAACGTTCATTTTGATTGGATAACGTCACTTTCTTACATGGCATCAATTGACAATTGATGCTATGGGACGTACGCGCAAGCGCAGACGGCATATGACAGATTTTAAATACATGTTTTAACGTTGTTTTCTGTCAGTTTCATTAGAATGGAGATAACAATATTGTATTTTAAGCTCCGACGGCATCAATTTGGGATTTGATGGTCGCAAATACCCGTTTACTGTCTCCGCTAACGCGTCGCCAGTAAACTTAATTTGCGACCATCAAATCCCCACTTGATGCCGTCGGAGCTAAAAATACGATACAGTTATCTCCTAATTGGAGCGGTCAGGGTTTTCCAACTGACACACCGATACCAGCAGAATGTGACACTCGATACAACAATCCGCTGTTTGGATCTCGAACGAGGACCCCGTTTCAACCTGGGACACAAGCAACAACCACCATTGTTGAAAATGTGACAGCTAGGAAGAAGATCATTGCTGTACATGGTGCAAATAAGCTCTGCAAAACAGCCAGCTATCTAAGGTCAACTGGGGAAAATGCAATGTGTCCGGGACACAAAGGCCACTGTTCTGCAAACTTAAAACCATGGGACTCTATTGGTAATGAGGAATTGTATGGTGAATTACTGGCAGACCAATTAGCAGAAGATGAACAGCCTCTAGTTATTGGGCAATTAACAACAGATGGGGACAGCCATGCCTCCAGAGGTTTCAGCAAGAAACATAGTGAAAGTGTTAACCTGACACCAGAAAACTTGCGGGACCCACGACACTTGGCGTCAACACAATTGTGGAGCATTGATAAGGCAGCTTTTAGTGAATTCATGTTTGACGGAAGGACGAAAGCAAACCGTGAGAAGATTCACAGGAGATTTTCCTTGGATTTAACCAACAGATGCACTGTAGAATATAACTTTGCAATCAAGGAGGCTGCTGGGAAATTGGATAAACTTGTAAATAGACTAAGTTATGTAGCTGATTGTATTATTGACTGTTACACAGGACATTGTGGAGAGACATGCCGTGCCTATTCGTATATTTGTAAAGGGACAGAAAGTGATTTCTGGGGAAACGAGTTCTTGCCTGAACATGCCAGATGCCTTTATATGACAGAGGATGATGAAAAACTAGTGCGTGACTGTATGAACATAAGATTTGGGAGGAAAAACTTGGAGAAAACGCGATTGGGAACAAGTACCCAAAAATGTGAAGCTACAAACAGAGGATATAATAAGTCAAATCCTAAGGATATTACCTACCAGAGAAATTTTCCTGCTAGAATTCACTCCACTGCACATAGAATTAATCATAGACCTGGAGAATCAGCTGTTTTAAAATGTGAAGCTCTTGGTGTACCACTTTCTCCAAATTCACGTCCGATCCATCAACTGAAAAGGGAAGACGAAATTTATGAATACCACCAGTTGTGTAAAAAAAATCCTGTTGTTAAACATGAACGAACTGTTTCGAAACTTGAAAGATTTGAACTTTACGATGAAAAATCTGTAGAAAAAGAGACATATCAGAAAGATCTGTTGGATTCAGAGAAGACTTTAACAAGTAAACGGAGAACTCGTGCTGATTTTTCTTATACAAAGTGATATTTCTGTATTTTACTTACTTACTGCAACTAAATTATGCATTCTGGGTACATTCCATGTGTCTGACAGGTTTGTGGAACTAAATGTTTACATACTTGTCTGCTATTATTTATATTGGGAGGTTCTAGAGACAAATGTTCAGGATTTATACACAAACTATTGTGACATAGGTGCGAAACATGTAAATCCGCAGCCATCTCTGTTAGATCATTTTGTAACATAAACATGAATCTATGGGCCAGATAAAATTTTGTTCTTCCATTTGGCCACTTTACTTTAAGGCGACCATATTTTGGACCACGAGTTAAACCCCTTTCTCTTTGATTGACCGAAAATAATGTCGACCAAAATTGACAACCCTTGGAATTTTGGACATTTGATCAATTTTTGAAATTAAGCCTGTTAATTGCACAACTTTCCACTGAGGATCCATTTTAAAAATACCATGAGGTAGTATAGTACCCAGAATATGTAAATCAGTTGCAGCATCCTGGGAAATTTGCATTTTTAACATGAAAAAAAATTCCAAAAATAACTACCCAGGTTGCAGTCTTGTAATTGATTGCTCCATAGGCTTACATGCAAAACAGCTGATCTTCAAAATTTTTTTATTCAAAAATACTACATAGAAAAAATATTAAGTCTACATATCATGCATTTAGTAATGTTATACTATGATTTCATGCAAAAAAAATGGCGCCTTGCCACGAAGAATAAAAAGTTAATCAACCTCAATGTCAAAACTCCATTTTTCTACTTTCTGTTTGCTGTTTTCATCCGACCGCACCACTTCTAGTAAACATGAGATCCTTCCACCTTCCTGTTTTAATTTCTGAAAAAAAGATGCCATATTTTTGTTACATTTAAATAGTACTTTCAATTCATCACAAAGTTTTAATTAAACAGTTAATAGGCAGTGCAGAAAAAAATTCAGAAAAATTGGGACTATTTTATTACCCTCCATGTTTTGACATGCACCGGAAATTGAAAATGTAATACAAGACTGGTACCTACAACCGATTCCACATTGCTCGGAAAATTACTAAAAAATTATTTAAGAAAGAAGAACCATATTCTGACTTGTATGCCAAATTATTTTTGTATTACTATTAAATTGCGGCTAAAATTTCATTTTTTAGACTTGTACCCTTTTTGGGATATTTCAGATTTTTTTTCTTTTTTTAACTATAGGGTCAACTCTAGTTTGTGCTTATAAATTTTTTCTATAGAAGATTTTAAGCTCAATGTGTGATATTTTTGTTCATTATATATTGATCTTACTAATTATTAAAGAAGAAACTGTATATTTTAATAATATGTAATTTTTATGTATCTTTAATTACTGTATTGTAAAAAAGTTGCTTTTTATCAAATAAAAGTTAGATTGTTTTCTTGGTGTTAGTTTTAATTCTTCATAATTAGATGACTCTGTGTAGCAGAATGTGTGTAGGTTCTTTTGACTGCTTGATGGTTTTTTGGTACTTCACACCTAGGTTAGAATTGGGTCTTTAATGTCATGTGGTGGAATTCTATTGAATTGTCATTATCATCCCTAAGGTTCTAAGAGGCTGTAATATCTGGCATTTATATGCAATCAGGTGCATTTTTGTGGTGTTTTGACTTTTGACACAGTTGATTGATGATGTTAGAAAAGTATAAATTCAGAAGAATTTTCAAAATAGGCATCAGAGTTCAAAGATGCCATATACAAGTAAGTCCAAAAGTGTACCGTTTAAGAAGGGAGATGATGATAGGAGACTAATTCCTGTTGTTGAGTGGGATGAAAAGACTGAAATTAGAAAGAAATATGTCAGGCCAGATGCTGGCAAGACCAAAGAAGAAAGTTTGAATGACAAAGCCTTGACAATTTTGAAGGAAAATGTAACCAAGGTAGATAACTCAAAAAACTCAAAAGTAATATCTGTACTGAGACCAAAGCCTGGGGAATCCAGTGTGTTTGAAAGATATACAGACAACTTAATCAGAGGAGATAGGAACACCTATAGGTTTTTGCATGCAGATAGAACCTGTAAACTATTCACTAGAGCCTTTCATGAACATTTGGAGCAGTCACCAGGCTGTTATGGGAACTTTCAATTTGATTATGATGCCGAAGAGCAGAGAACCATGTGTTGGAGAGAAAAAGTGGTTTGTACCCTGTGTAAATACGAGTCCTTGATGTACCCCTTGTATGAGGAGATAGGGGAGGAAGGAAAAAAGGGCAGGAAAGCAGGTGCTCCCAACAGAAGGTTGCAAATTGGACTTGCAGATACAGGTATTTCAAATACTGCATGGTGCCAATTGATGCGTACCGTTAGCCATCCAGCTCCTTCAAGGACCGACATGCAGAGACAATCCAATGAATGTGGTGATAGGTTGGTCGATATAAACAGGGAAGATATGAAACAGCAGCGACAAATTGTAAAACAAGCATTGGAGCGGTCAGGGTTCCCAACTGACACACCGATACCAGCAGAATGTGACACTCGATACAACAATCCGCTGTTTGGATCTCGAACGAGGACCCCGTTTCAACCTGGGAAACAAGCAACAACCACCATTGTTGAAAATGTGACAGCTAGGAAGAAGATCATTGCTGTACATGGTGCAAATAAGCTCTGCAAAACAGCCAGCTATCTAAGGTCAACTGGGGAAAATGCAATTTGTCCGGGACACCAAGGCCACTGTTCTGCAAACCTAAAACCATGGGACTCTATTGGTAATGAGGAATTGTATGGTGAATTACTGGCAGACCAATTAGCAGAAGATGAACAGCCTCTAGTTATTGGGCAATTAACAACAGATGGGGACAGCCATGCCTCCAGAGGTTTCAGCAAGAAACATAGTGAAAGTGTTAACCTGACACCAGAAAACTTGCGGGACCCACGACACTTGGCGTCAACACAATTGCGGAGCATTGATAAGGCAGCTTTTAGTGAATTCATGTTTGACGGAAGGACGAAAGCAAACCGTGAGAAGATTCACAGGAGATTTTCCTTGGATTTAACCAACAGATGCACTGTAGAATATAACTTTGCAATCAAGGAGGCTGCTGGGAAATTGGATAAACTTGTAAATAGACTAAGTTATGTAGCTGATTGTATTATTGACTGTTACACAGGACATTGTGGAGAGACATGCCGTGCCTATTCGTATATTTGTAAAGGGACAGAAAGTGATTTCTGGGGAAAAGAGTTCTTGCCTGAACATGCCAGATGCCTTTATATGACAGAGGATGATGAAAAACTAGTGCGTGACTGTATGAACATAAGATTTGGGAGGGAAAACTTGGAGAAAACGCGATTGGGAACAAGTACCCAAAAATGTGAAGCTACAAACAGAGGATATAATAAGTCAAATCCTAAGGATATTACCTACCAGAGAAATTTTCCTGCTAGAATTCACCCCACTGCACATAGAATTAATCATAGACCTGGAGAATCAGCTGTTTTAAAATGTGAAGCTCTTGGTGTACCACTTTCTCCAAATTCACGTCCGATCCATCAACTGAAAAGGGAAAACGAAATTTATGAATACCACCATAATGGCCAGTTGCGTAAAAAAAATCCTGTTGTTAAACATGAACGAACTGTTTCGAAACTTGAAAGATTTGAACTTTACGATGAAAAATCTGTAGAAAAAGAGACATATCAGAAAGATCTGTTGGATTCAGAGAAGACTTTAACAAGTAAACGGAGAACTCGTGCTGATTTTTCTTATACAAAGTGATATTTCTGTATTTTACTTACTTACTGCAACTAAATTATGTATTCTGGGTACATTCCATGTGTCTGACAGGTTTGTGGAACTAAATGTTTACATACTTGTCTGCTATTATTTATATTGGGAGGTTCTAGAGACAAATGTTCAGGATTTATACACAAACTATTGTGACATAGGTGCGAAACATGTAAATCCGCAGCCATCTCTGTTAGATCATTTTGTAACATAAACATGAATCTATGGGCCAGATAAAATTTTGTTCTTCCATTTGGCCACTTTACTTTAAGGCGACCATATTTTGGACCACGAGTTAAACCCCTTTCTCTTTGATTGACCGAAAATACTGTCGACCAAAATTGACAACCCTTGGAATTTTGGACATTTTGATCAATTTTTGAAATTAAGCCTACTAATTGCACAACTTTCCACTGAGGATCCATTTTAAAAATACCATGAGGTAGTATAGTACCCAGAATATGTAAATCAGTTGCAGCATCCTGGGAAATTTGCATTTTTAGCATGAAAAAAAATTCCAAAAATCACTACCCAGGTTGCAGTCTTGTAATTGATTGCTCCATAGGCTTACATGCAAAACAGCTGATCTTCAAAAATGCTCATAGAAAAAATATTTAGTCTACATATCATGCATTTAGTAATGTTATACTATGATTTCATGCAAAAAAAATGGCACCTTGCCTCGAAGAATAAAAATTTAATCAACCTCAATGTCAAAACTCCATTTTTCTACTTTCTGTTTGCTGTTTTCATCCGACCGCACCACTTCTAGTAAACATGAGATCCTTCTACCTTCCTGTTTTAATTTTTGAAAAAAGATGCCATATTTTTGTTACATTTAAATAGTACTTTCAATTCATCACAAAGTTTTAATTAAACAGTAAATAGGCAGTGCAGAAAAAAATTCAGAAAAATTGGGACTATTTTATTACCCTCCATGTTTTGACATGCACCGGAAATTGAAAATGTAATACAAGACTGGTACCTAAACCAACATTCAAAATGCTTTTTCAATATCTGTTGAAACTGCCCATTGGTTTAATCGAAATCTAAGTAAAATACCTGTTAACTCGTTTGGATCAGGTGGTGTATCCATTAAACAGTCGTTTAAGCTAGGAGTTTCTTGTCTTGCTCTACAGCTACAGTCAAACACTATCCTAATAGGTGTAGTCGACGATTCTTTTTTGACGGCATGATGCGGTATGTAGTGTACTGTGTTATTAGTCGCTGTGTCTTCTCCTATCTTCTCTATAAATCCTATTCTTTCTTGTTCACCTATTATTTCTCCGTATTTCTGTAATAAATGCGGTTCCTTCTTCAGTCGTTTAATTACGTTTTCTGTTCTGCAATGGGCTATTTCTTTGTTCATTGGTAATGGTGGATGCTCTTCTTTCCAGGGTAATGTAGCAAAATATCTGTTGTCATGGTAACTGATACATGTCTTCTCATATACTTCTTTTAATTCCTTGTTCCCTGTTTCCTTCTCATCTATTTGCTCAATTCCAAGTGTTTCTAACTTCCAAAACTTCTCCAGGTCGCATTCTTCTGTCTTTCTTGATGTCATTACATTCATCATAGATGTTGGCTGGTCATTGTAACTTAGTGTACCGTGAAGTGGTCCTACAGTAAATAACCTATTTTTGATTTCACGGCAGTAGGTTCCTCACCTCTAATGATATCGTTTTCTATAATTGACCAATAGTAGTCGGCTCCTACGAGTACTGAGACTTGGAAATTGTCGTTCGCGGTAACTGGATGTGCGAGTTTTATCTCGGATAAATATGACAATTTAGCAGCTTTGCGGATGTAAGTTTGGAGTGGTGCGGCGATTTCCGATACTATCAATACTCTGATCGGCAGTTTTCTTTCGTCTGTGAGCAAATAAATAGTTCCAGTTTTTAAGTGTCTAATTTTCGTACTTTCTGCACTGTCCCCGAACCCGGATAAATTTTTCTGTGCCAGTTATTGATAACTGCAATTTAGCGGCTAAGTCTTCTGTGATGAACGACCTCTGTGCACCTTCATCAAAAAGAATGTTGGCTTCTAAAGATTGTAGTCCTGAACTTACAGGGTTTATTGCGGTTTTGAGCATTACATTCGTGGTTGCCTGTGAATGTAAAATTGTGTCCGTTTCCTTCGCGCTGTGTTGAATGGTACTTACGTTCACACTATCTTCTTTATCTATTTGTGCATTATCCTTACATAAACTCGTGTGATGACGCTTATGACATTTTCTGCATGTTTTATTTGACTTACAATCAACCAAGTTATGATGTCCTAAACAGTTGAAGCATAGGCGGTCTCTTTTTACTATTGACATGCCGTCTTTATATTCAGTTACTTTGGTACAATTTACAGAGGCGTGTGATTCGTGACAATAATCGCACTGTTTAGATTTGAAGTTAGTGTTTTGGTGATTCTTATTTTGGTGGCTGTGACTTGCTAGGTTTTTTCGAATTTCCCCTGGTAGTTTGTTCAATATTATTGGCACTAACAACGCTCCGTATGAATCATCAGTTTGTCCTAGTGATTCTAAACCTCTTATGTAAATTTGAATGTTGTCATAAAAATGTCGGAGGTTGAAAAGTGTGTACCTATGAGACGTAATATCAATAAGTTCCTGCATATACCTCTGTGTAATTTTATGTTGCTGACCATATCTTTCTTGTAATAGGGAAATTGCCTTTTCATAATTTGCATTAGTGAGGGCAAAACCTGTCATTGATTTTAGAGCTTCATCATGAAGTAACGATTTCAAATAATTGAATTTTTGGACGTTGCTTAAGGTTGGGTTCGTATGCACGGCTGTCTCAAATGAGTCCCCAAATGATTGCCATTGAAGTATATCTCCATCGACAGTAGGGAGATTCAACTTGGGTAGTTTGTTGTATTCACTAGTTGAGCTAAAGGATGGGCGAAATTCTGACAAACGGTAATTTGAGTTGTTCTGGTGTTCTGAATATGAAGAGTTTATAGTATGAACGGGTTAAGTAGTTTCTATTCGTAGAGTAAAAACTTTCTGCGTGTGTATTCAACGATGTAGTTTTGACTAAGATGAATTTGTTGACTTCACGAATTTTACCTTCTAAGTTAAATGCATACTCATCTGCTTCAACGATCTCTGTTTCAATATCTCCGTCGTCCAGTTCCTGTACTGTGTCCTAATCTAACTTGCGTAATATTTCTTGCTTCCGTTTCAGACTATCCAATAAGTATGACAAATCCTCCGTGTCCACGGTTTCATCATCTTCCTGTTGAACATCTTCAAATTTCTTTATCAGTCTGGAAACTGCACTTCTATGTCCTGCTCGTATCGAACGTAGCTTCAGATTCATCCTGGTCTCGGTACCAATATCGTAGAGTGGTTGTTTCGGACACAAATTAAGGCTTAGTAAATAAGAACGTCTGCTTGCAATGATACTTGTATTGAACTCTGAAAAGCTAACGTCACAACAACGGTGACGTCGTTTACATGGAGAGCGGTAGCGGGAACACCTCATGTGCAATTCTTAACAGGTTTAAATACACTTTTTGAACTTCTGAATGCCACAATCTCATTTGTTTTATTCTTTGGTTAACACTGGAGTATGAAGTTCACAGTGTAAAAATCATAAATTTGGTATCTTGTACTGACCATCTCAGTTGTTGGTCACATGAAGTTTATGATATAAAATAAAGTTTACTATTTAAATATTTGTCTTATGTTTTCTGTCGTTAGATGGTATTTATTTCAGCAATAAAATAAGACAGGTATATATGTGATCTCGCATTAATAGTTCATGACAAAATTATGTTGTTTACAATGTATGTACCTGGTCAATAAAACAAATGTAAAATGATAACTCAAGATGTTTAAATTTTAAGCGCTATTACTGTATTGACTAACATTTTTCCATGGGTCGTGTCAAATTTTCATATCACTTAGAATACTAAAATTTGCATCTCAATGACGATATATACACAATGAGTTCAGGTAAAACAAAATCAGTACTAAACTCATCTGAGGTATCAGACGAATAAAACAAGTGCTTTCAAAACGAAACGCAAACGAATCAAGCCATCGTTGATGGTAAATAAAATTAGAGAGACAGTCTTTGATATTTATTTAGTCTGAGACTAAGCAAAGACAACATTTCCTACAACAGGATTTTGGTTAGATGATTAACATTTTATAGCCGTTCTTTTATTTAAACTCTCAAATGTTTAATTTTCTGTTTTTAAATTTATATGCATTTTAGAATAAGTTTTGCATTGTTTTCATAATTCCTTTTTTATTCTTCCGTTTTTTTATTTTATTAAAAGGTAGGATTGTTATTAATTTGACATTTTTGATTTTCATTTGTACTATTTGGTTGAGGTTTATATTATATACTTGAATTCAAAGGAAATCAGAGTTGGTGGGAAAAAATAAACTGAAACATTATCTTAAAGATTATAAATATTGAATAAATGGGGACAAATAATCAGAAACCGAAGAAAGACATACACCTGTCAGTTGTAATATGATTATTTAAGTATTTGACTCAACATCGTGTTATTCTTTTTATCAAAGTCAGAATTAAGCTACTTTTTTCTTTATTTACGACTGTCACTTTTGGTTCATTATCTAAATGTTATGATATACACTAACTTTTTTTTAATGATTAAACTCATTGGAGTTAAATAAACTTTTTTAGTGAAAATAATTCCTACTTCAAATTTTCTCTATTTGAATTTAAACGTTAAATCTATGTTCCTCAATGCAACATATATAGGCTATATGATTTGGAATATTTGCTCAATTTGTTAAGTTACAGGTCTACATAAGGAGAAATAGTTAACTTTTTCCCTATTCTGAAATAGACGTGGGTTATAACAGATACGTGTGCTCTGTGACTTTTGTCATGCTTTTCCCTTAGATCTATATATTATTCTTTGGAGGCAGGCTTCGAAAGACGGATTGATGATGACAATGATCATGAAGTCTATATTTTACTCTTACCTCACTTTCAGCTATATACATATATGACCTTAAGTTATTATTTGAATTGAAGTCTTTTGTAATAACAACAATCCCATTTAAAACAAAACAAATATAAGGTCGGCTTCTTATTAGCAACTGAACTCCTTTGTTGAAAACTGACCTTATAACTCAGTTTTATATTGCTGTTGTAAGCTTTGAAATTTAAAGTTGTGACATGCCAGTAGCACCTGTATGTCGAGGACCTGTCTTCAAATTGATAAAATAATTGCTTACGTGTTTTAGGCTGCAAGTTTGAACCTTCATGTTTTAAGAAATGATTATACTTAATATCCATGTATTTTTTTGTGAAACATTGAATGTTATAATAGGGCTAATTTTCTGTATAAATCTATTATCATGTAGACTTCGGAAATCCAAGCTTCTATTGCCTTTTTTTAAATACGCAAATGATTTCGAAAACTGTACCAATACAGAACAAAATGTTATAGCAAACCTTTTGGTTGAAAAATTATTATGCTCTATTGCAAAACAATTAACTTAACATATCTATCATTTCTTACTCATATTAGTTATTATGATGTGGACCGGCCATTGTTTTAAAAACAAAATCTGTCCCTCTATAAATCTATCATAACAAATGATTCCTAACAAAAGTTGTCAGTCTATGAAGTCAAATTTGTCAATCTGCCTTTTTTTGGATCTGTCTATTTTTGGACATCAAAATTTAATACAATCGTGAAAGAGTCAATTTTGTCAACCTAACAAATTCTTTATAAAAAGTGTAATAGCATTTTGTTAGGGAATTCAATGTTTGCTATATCACGGTTGTGTTCAATGCAATTAATGATAACGCCACTATACCCATCCAAATGCTTTTTCAAGAGGCATAACATGCAAATATATATATATATTTTGGTATCCATTGTACTTAACTTTGGCAAAGTAGAGGAAATATATATATTTTTTTTTAATTCCGTACCATTTCAAGGACAATAACTCTTAACAAAAGACATCTGACAATTCCGTCTCTGCTCACCAATTTTAAACTAAGTCTTGCTTCTCAGATCTCATGTAAAGTTGTCAACTTTCTGTAATATCTCTTTTTTTCAAAATTAAATGCAACACATACACTAGGGTAATCATTGTAAATATAAGACACTAATTCGTACAGCAACAATTATCTATATTTACGTATACGTAGATCTTGGCTTGTTGGTCAGTTTTGCTATTTGACGCTTCTTTCTGTCGATTATGGTTTTAAAAATATTTGCCGATAACAGAAAAATTATAAAAATCAGCAATAACTTCCATTCGAAGTAAACTGATATATATATATTTTAATGTTGACTCATTTGTAGATGTTATCTTGCTGATCTTTTTTGTTAATATATAAGGCTTTTGTTTATTAATTTTCATGTTTAAGGGGCCGTTGAATATTTATAAGATGGATGGGCCGGTGCAAAATGGGGCAGGGCAACCACTTTTTTTGCGGAAATATTTGGATGAGCAAGATCATATTTTATAGGAAAAATGTTGCTATCAATTTTATTGGTGTGTAGGATATTTATTTTGCGGGCACTCAAAACATGTCTCAACAAACTGGTAGCTTGGCTCATTTCTGTCAATTTTAAGAATTTAATTAAGGAATAAACCTTTCCATACACAATTGCAATGAATATTAGATAACAACTAAAATACCTTATAGCAAATTTGTTTTAGCAAAACAGCATGGATTCTGTTTTTTCATTCAATTTTTCACCCCAAAAATAAAAAAAATCATCCTAAAATAAACTGTTTCGATAAAGTGAAACACTTTTAAAAAAAGAGGGTAATTTTTAACTTTAAAAGAAGTATTTTTTCAAAACAATCATTATTACAAGCATCAAAACTATAATAAATGAATATAAAATACGAAAAAAACATGCCTGCTTTAAGATAAATATCTTTTATTACCCAATATAAGTTAAACAATTAAGTTTTGTACACTAAGGATACGGTTGGTAAATTGACAACAAACTCTCTAAACACAGACTGGTATGTGGCTTTAAAAAAACATTTTGTATGTTAAACCATGCATTACAAGGAACACAAGTCATCACAGAACATATACACAATTGTAAGTATTTTGGAATACTAAAACTGCATTGTTTTCTGTATTTTATGCAGATTTCTGATTTGTAATTCCAACGATACCACCTGAACCCTTTGAATCTTTTATGATGTTTTTTTCAGTGCCAACATCACTCCAAATACCATTGAATGTGCTTTGCTTTTGTCTGATAGAAAACTCTCCTAGTTTAAAAGCTGATTCGATCTTTGCTGGTTGTGTGGAATAAACTAAATAAGTCGTATATGTACTTTGCGTTGTGTTTACTTTGCGTATAATATTTACAATGGCGAAGCTCATGCAAGGTGTAAGAAACGTCACAAACATGTGAACGTAAATACGGGAAACGTAACGTTATAACTTCGAACTATTCTCAACATACTGGGGCCCGCAAAGTGTATTTATGTACAAAACAATAGAATATTACTTTAAATGTTCATCAATAAAGAAAAGAAATTTAATTTTACACTTGCAGGAATTACTGTCTCTTCAAAACACAAAAATAGGAATCTACATTAAACTTTAACGAGTCCATGATTTTATTCTTTCCTTTGCACGAATGGATGCCTTCCGCAAGGGCAATGTTCTTGTCGGTATTTCTTCGTTGTTTTGTTCTTCCACATATTCATCAGATGGTGTTACTTCGTTTATTTCTTCTTGACGGGGTGATGCGGGATATAATGTACAATACCTTTACTAATATCGAGATCCTTAACCTTCTAAATAAATCCTCGGCGTTCTTGATCCTTGATTATCTGTCCATATACCTTAAGCATTTCGGGATCTTGACTTAATTTTCGAATGACGTTTTCAGTTCTTCGTTTTGTAACGAAGAAGTTGGTAGGCAAGGGTTCGTGATCTGGTTTCCATGGCAACTTTGCTATATACTTGTTTTCTCGAAATTCGATTGCTGACTTTTGATATGTTTCCATATAGTCTACCGTTTCAACATCTGTCGTGTTGTTATCTATTCCTAACGACTCTAATTCCCAAAATCTTTCTAAATTCAACTCCTCTGGTTTGTGCGATGTCAATATGTTGTACATAACTACATTACTCTGTTGACGATCAGACAACAAATAACCAAGTTTTGACTTTACGGCGGTTGGACCATTTCCTCTTAATATTGTATCCTCTACGAAATCCCAATAGAAATCAGCTCCAATGAGCAAGGAGATTTCAAAAGAAGAGTTGTCTTCTGTAAACGGATGAGCTAAACGTAATCCTTTCAGGTACTTTAATTCTCGTATACCATTACCGATGTAATTGCTTAAAGGGCTGGCGATGTTCGGTACTACTAGAACCTCAACTGGAATTTTCGTTCTATTTATCGACTCTACGTATACGCGTGCTCTTGACAAATGACGGACTTTGCTGTCGGTACTTTCAAATGCCGATAAATGTATGGTTTCTGTTCCTAGTATTTCTAAATCTATTTTCGACGCTAACTCCTCGGTAACAAAAGAGCGCTGTGCTCCTTCATCAAACAAAATGTGCGTATCAACATATCGATTTCCCCCAACTGGTGCAACGGCAGTTTTTAGAAGCACGTTCGAACGGGATTTTTCTTCAGACGAATGAAAACTTGCGGCGATCAATGTATTTTCGCTATCATCAACTACGGCATTAACTGACATTTGCTGATCATTAGTACATGTATTTCCATGGCAAAGACTTGTGTGGTGCTTTTGATGGCACTGGCGGCAGCGAAATTTCGATTTACAATCTACGGAACGGTGTGATCCTAAACAGTTAAAACATAACTTCTTTTCTTTGACGATTGATAGGCGTGTATCGTGATCTGTAACATTTGGGCATTTTGCAGGGTCATGTAAATTCTGGCAGAATATGAAAGGTTTTTGTCGAATATTTTGTGTTTGTCTCTCACGGTTATCGAATGTAACTACTTTACTCGGTTCACCTTTTCTATTAGCGCATGTCAAAAACGATGCGGTCATTGTGGTAGGCTGTATTGAATCCATAAACGACGACGAGCGTTGTCCAGCTTCAATTATAGTGATTTCTTTCAAAATTCCACGTCTCAAATCAATCAATTCCCAATTATCGGAACCGTTTTCACGAGCTAAGTGTTGTCGTATTTCTGACGGAAGCTTGTTCAGTATTATCGGAATAAGTAATGCACCATACGATTCTCCGGAGCGGCCTAACGATTCAAGACCTCTTATATATGCCTCTAACTTGTCGTAATAAACACGTAGACTGAGTAGGTTGTTTTGTGGTGCTCTAAGTTCCAGCATAGCTTGCATATAAGCATTTGTAATGTTATGCGATTGTCCGAAACGCTCCTTTAAAAGTTAAATAGCTTCCATGTAATTTGAGTTTGTGAGCGGTAACCCGTCAATATAGTACGGTGACCGAGTGAGGAAACGTCGCTTATTTAAGGAGTTTAATTGTCATTCGGACTATACGGCTATAAATCACAGTATTGGTAGTTCAAAGGTTAAACTTAACATTTTGACTTGTCGTCAAAAAATCGTACGGTGCAATTTTCGTAAAATGGGCTTTGAAGTACGTTAATTAACTTGAACGAAAAATCGACTAAGAAAAGTTTTGAGGTCAACATTGTAAAATAACATCTGTGATATGATTTCTGTTATTATATACATTGTTGTTACACCTTATTCATATTATTTTAACGATTTCAAAGAAAAGTTAGCAAAATTAATTCGTTATTAAAGAGTTTTTTGTAAAAGTTTAACACTACGAATACTTTGCATTTAATAGAGTGTTCCAATTTAATTTCCTGATTTCTTTTACGCAAAATGTAAAATAATTAACATTTATATGTTATTCCATACATTTGTACCTTTATTAATCAATAATATGAAATTAATTTGTCTCAGAAGCACTATTTCAGCAATTCAAGCCAGACAAAATTCATAACGCTCATATGACGGAGCTATTCGAAGCTCATATACAGCCTCTTATAGATACATATACGCTATTTGGATGTGATGTATTACTTACATTTACATACTGGGATATGTTCCCTGAAGCAGTAGACATTTAGCAGTCAAATGTTAGAGCAGAACGAGAGGGAAATTGGTCTCTTCCTTGAGATCGTCATCTCAAATGTAAAATTATATTTTTGTAACCAACCGTACTCCACGAAGGTGGATGCCATTTTACATACTCGATATGCTTCAATTTTCTGTGAACATTTGATCACCTTTTATTAATGGCCACTTTGCTTTTTGGACAGATTCCTGGACATTTTAAAAGTACTATGACATGGCAACAGAAAAGACCGTTATAAAAGCCTAAAGGGGATTAGGTGGCACTGTAGACCTAACAATTCAAAAGTCTGCGCTTGTTGGATGGGCCCTTACTAGACATTTCATAGAATCCATTAGTCGTGTAATACTGAAAAGGGATGGAAATGCTGAAAATTATACAAATTCACAGTAAGAAACAAAGCCAACAGCAATGAACAGAGATGAAGAACATGTTATTGCCATTGTGAACCATCTAAATGATTCATGACTGATCCCTTTGGTGTGGAATCCCACCCTCAATGTCTTATCAATATCTCTTCTTAAATGCATGCTCAAGACATATTCGAGGTTCTTTGCTCACAGTTGTCGAGGAAGGCTTGAAAATGTCTAAACATTTTATCAATAGTGCTCTTTCTTAAGATTACAAGGAGTTTTTATAGTCCAATATCAAACACAAACCTGAAAAATAAATCGGGGGAAATACTTTCAGGTCGCATAAATCCATGACTTGTAATTAGACGTGCACTTATTTCGGCAAAATGTAGAGATGATGTTATCATAGAACATGTGTTGTCGCACCCATTTCATTATCCCCTTTTCAAAATGACGGCACCATGAGAAAATCATGCAAGTCGGATTTTGTGAAGCAATTCGAATCTTAAGTCTCTTGTGCACTTTCCCTTCCTCCCTTAATATCATCGTTCACAACTTACATAAGAGATGGTATGGCATTGGTTCAATTTATTAATGCTAAGAAAGGTAAAACATGCGGCGACCTTGCAGCTTACTATTAAAAAATATGTCCCAATGAATTTCTATGGCGCACATAGTAACACATGTTTTTGACCGCTACGACACGAACAACTCTATAAAGTCTGCCGAAAGAGAACGCCGCACAGAGACTACAGCTTACATCAAAGTGTATCAGATTATAGAGCGGAGAAGTATTCCTGACTGGAAAACCTTGACAAATCCGATAAGATTCCACCTGATGTGAGCTTTACATAGTCAGAACGTTTGAAACTTAGTTAGTTTAATGTGACAGAGTGGAAGAACAATCACACAGACCTCTGATACAATTGTAATTGTTTTGTGTGTTCGCTACTATAAAAATAGGACACATACAAGCGAGTTGTGGTTGCGGATGTTGAACATTAGCAGTGTAAATAATGGGCGGAGATTTTCACCCATTCAATAACTATGTGTCTGTCTTTCCCCAACAATTTGTAAACTATTGCCTGTTGCACATGTACTTACCGGATGCGACGCAACTTCGTCTCTATTTGGAGTAAGTATACAAATTGACATCAAGACTTCGAAGGACACGCACGACTATTTCAGTTGTGTTTAGAGTTTCGGTAATATTGACAATGATAAAGCCCTTGTTTTTGGCATGAAAGATAATTTCAAAGGTTTATGATCAGAACTATCTCTTTAAAACCACTCCATCATAATAATTATTCAAGTTTATCACAAGTAAGATGTAAGTTTAGTCAGGTTACCTTCCTGCGAGACGGCACTGAAACAGTTTGTTTTACGTACTGCGTTTCAAACTTAAAATTTGAAACGCATTACACATTGCTAAACCCCTATCCGGTCACCTTTAGAAGACGGTTGGCGAGAGTAAAATGATTCATTACACCCCGTGTATTTTAAAAGGCATATTTCAGCAGAGTTCTTGCAGGATCTTGTGTCTTCATTGAAGGAAAATCTGCCTGTGAAAGAGTCATGTGTTTGTTCACTACAAAACCTTACATGTCCGGGGCTTTGGTCCTGTAAAGGGTCAGAATTATGTAGAAATTTCAAATCATGTTCCTTGACAATTAACCAGAAGATATAATTCTTTTGTGTGGATCTCTTTCATTGGAATGTTGAATTGTAACTATTTTCGAATAATTGAGTGCTTTTTAGTTTTAATGAATTCCATGCAAAATATACCTTCATGACAGAAGGATGCAGGTAAAAATAATAATCATCATTTATTGATGAGGTTGGATGTTAGCCGGCAAGGTAACTACAGTAATTTTAACAGACTATGTGTTGATCTTGTGTAATAGAACAAATATTTGAAAAACGCCAATTTCCAGAATAAATCGATTTCTTTTTCATTTTTTTTTTTAACATTTTCGAGATGATTCATTGAAAATTGATATAAGAAAATGTATGTATCTAGAATTTAACCTAAATTGTTGTATATTTCTTCAAATTTTGAAAGTATAGAAGAAGAAAAAATCAAAACAGAATTTGATCTTTGACCTCATTTTATGCAAAACTGTTACCACATTTATTTTTGACGACATCGATATTTCAATAGTACTCATTTTTCCGAATCCAATGATATATAATATAGCCATATAGTATGTTTGACGATTAAATCTAAAAAATATTGGGTCTGGTCACCGTACTAATAGTTCTTGCAGCATCATTAACAAGCTGAGATTTTAAATAACTAAATTTCTGTGCGTCTTTGAGTGTTACATTGTAATGGACGGAAGATTCAAAAGAGTCCCAAAATGTTTGCCAAGTCAAAATTTCTCCGTTAAACATGGGTAGTGTAAGTTTCGGCAAATTGTGATTTTGGTTGCTAGGTTGCTGAACGTGAGAAGGTAATGCGTGATCATGCGGTGGGATATCATTATCAGTACATAATTTGTTTGCGAATGTTTTCCGTAAATGTCGTATTTTGGTGTTCAGAAAGAATTTGTACTCATCTGCATTTAAAATTTCTTCCTCGATGTCCTCCTCCTTTAAAGAATTTATAATATCTTCGTCCAATGCACTTATAATTTTCTGTTTTTGAATTAATGTTTCTAAAAGTTCAGCACTTTCTTCATTGTCCAAGTTTGAAAAGAGGGACGAAAGACATCAAAGGGACAGTCAAACTCGTAAATCTAAAACAAACTGACAACGCCATGGCTAAAAAGGAAAAAGACAAACAGAAAAACAATAGTACACATGACACAACATAGAAAACTAAAGAATAAACAACACGAACCCCACCAAAAACTAGGGGTGATCTCAGGTGCTCCGGAAGGGTAAGCAGATCCTGCTCCACATGCGGCACCCGTCGTGTTGCTTATGTGATTACAAATCTGGTAAAAAGTCTAATTCGGTAGGTCAAATTCATGAAAGGGAAGGGGATTGTAGTTACGACGTAAGGAACATATCCGATATCATTTGTGAAACGGTTATTCCATAACGGTCAACCAACTCGTGATGGCGTCCGTAAAATTTACGAAGGGATGATTTCAACTTCACCATTTGGAACTCTTGGTTTAATAGCTTCCTTGTGAGCAGTAACCCTCTATCAAGAAAATCATGATAGGAAATGCAAGCACGGGAATATCGTATCAATTGGGAGATATATACCCCGTATGCAGGTGCTGCTGGAATGTTGCTACTTAGAAATGGAAAGTTCACAATTGGAAAGCTGAAATCATCTCTTTTGTCGTAAAGTTTTGTCTTCAACCGACCCTCATTGTCAATTTCTAGATGTAAGTCAAGATATGAAGCCGACTTAACTGTATCTGTAGTATCCTTTATCTCCAATTCGATGGGATAGATGCGATCCACATAGTCACCAAATTTTGAATTGTTTAGTGAAAGAACGTCATCTATATAGCGGAAAGTAGAGTTAAAGGATATTGCTAACTTCTTATCTTTCTTCCTAAGAAGTTCCTGCATGACGTCAGCCTCATAATAATAAAGAAACAAGTCAGCAAGTAGAGGGGCACAGTTTGTTCCCATTGGGATGCCGACAGTCTGTTGAAAAACACGTCCTCCGAACGTAACAAATATGTTGTCAATCAAGAAATCAAGCATCTTGATAATATCGGTTTCAGAGAATTTTTTGTTTGAATCAGAATGATTCTTTACAAAGTATGATTTATCCCTCCCTAAGACAAGATACTTGTATCTACGTTGGCCATTCTTTTTTATGAAGCAAAGTAATACCAACTCTTTTAATTTGTCTTTTAGTTTGGAATGTGGAATACTTGTGTAAAGAGTAGAAAAGTCAAATGTTTTAATACTGTTACAAGATGAAAGAGAGTTAGATTGTATGTACTCTAAAAGATCTTTGGAATTTTTAAGTATCCACATCTGATTCACGCCAGCTCTAGAATAGGCAGTTTCACAATAACTTTGAAGCCCGTCTTTGATTGCTGATAAAATGGATGTTAATAATTTAGAAAGGGGTTTCGTGGAGCACTTGGAAGACCCAGCAATATACCGTTGTTTGTAAGGACACTTATGTAGTTTAGGTATCCAATACAGTGATGGAAGATCCAGTTCTTCATCTTTGGTTGAAATACCAAAGGAACAAAGAACAGACCTATGATTATCCAGGATTTCCTCTTTGGTAAGTGTCGTGAGGGTATATGTTGGGTTTCCAAGTGAATTGTCTATACCTAATTCGTTTATCAAGCAATTAATGTAATGACTTTTACAGATAAAAACGATGTTATTTGGGGCTTTGTCTGCGGGGACAACAACATATTCATCATGGAGGTCAGATAGGTGTTTAGCAACATTTGGATCTTTGAAGATTGACGTAGCATGGGCATTGATGGACCCATTCAGTTTCTTAATTCTGATTTGTATTAACGACCTCACTGCCTTAATCCATTCGGATAGAGTGTCTACGTCTTCCTTCTCGCGCTTAGCCCATTGCCTGGCATAATCCTCGACTGAATCCATCAAAATTTTAAAGTTTTGTTTCCAATTGATGGATTTAGGCTCACGATATTTCGGACCTTTCGATAACACGTTTCGTAGAGAAGTGTTATTAACAATGTTAAGGTCACCGGTAATAACGTGGCCAGCAGGATTATATGTGAATTGGGAACTAGCACAAGTGCAATCAGGAGGTTTAGACTTGAAGTCGTCAATATCGAGATCCTGCAAAACGCGTTTGTAATTGAAAATTTTAGTTGCAATAGGTTTGGTATAGGTATAAGAAATTATTGGTACAGACTGGTCTTTGAAATAAGGAGGTATTTTCGATTGAACTGATTTATGATGAAGGATATTGCCTAGGTTGACGCCATCGAGACCTTTGTTGGCAAAGGAAAGATTTAGAAAAGATCTTTTCTCTTTTTCATCTTTTCCAATGCGAACTGGCTTGAAAAGTCTGTGACTAGCAATATCCGAAATTATAGCTTGTAGTTTGTATTGGTTTGAATGAGGGTTTGTTACAGTGGATTCCAAACATAAATTGAACAGAGAATGAAGTTTTGAAAGGGGTAATGAATAAAGTTTCGTGCGAATGTGATGAATACCTAACGGTTTTTGTATGCATGGCAGCAAGTCATTAATAGAGACATCATGCAGAGAGGGTGATGTATAATGACGATGGCCATGACTACGTCTACGTCGAGGAGTCGAGTTGAAAATATTCATCACATTCACCGAGTTACACGAAGGACTAGATAGAATACCTATACCATCAATTTTGTCATTGCAGCCATACGGTGTTGCAGTTCCCAATTGTCTAATCCAGTAGTCTTCTTTTTGTCTACGGAGAGTCGTTGAAAGATTAGGATTGTTCGAGCTATGGTATATTTTTTCAATAATTCGAACTGTCATAGAAACGATGGAATGATCGGGCTGATTGAAATGCTGGTATAGAATGTCGTTAGCATTGAGGTTAATGTCTGATCTATGACCGCACATACGTTTGTTTAGCCTTCCTTTCGTTTCACCGACGTATACCAAGCCGCAAAGATTGCACTCTAATCCGTAGACGACATTTATCGATTTACAATTCAGATCATCGTAACTTCTGGTAAAATATGACTTCTTGGTCAAATTGCTAGTGAATTCAGCATCTGTAATTAAAATAGCACAAGTTTTGCAGCCTTTGGTCTCACATTTTGAAATGCGACAGTGTTGTACTGTGTCGTAAAAGTCTCTTTACTGCACTTTTGTGACCAGCTCTGACTGCTTTTAGCTTGCTGTCCATCTTACCCAATGGTTACGACACCATAAATGTGTGGAATAAACTAAATAAGTCGTATATGTACTTTGCGTTGTGTTTACTTTGCGTATAATATTTACAATGGCGAAGCTCATACAAGGTGTAAGAAACGTCACAAACATATGAACGTAAATACGGGAAACGTAACGTTATAACTTCGAACTATTCTCAACACTGGTAGTTCGAGCATATCAAGAATATATACAGGCATCCGTCTAAGGTAATTTGTACGGTTGGTAATGTAAAAATAGGGCAGCATTTTGGATGAAGACATCAAATGTGCTGACCAATTACCTTCTCGTTCTGTTCGTACATTTGACAACATAATTTGAACGGCAACGAGGAACATGTCCCATTGTTTGACAGTAGGTGATGCATCGTGACCCCATTCTTTGAACAGACCAATAAGAGGCTGTACATGGTCTTCAAACAACTTTTCCAGTCTAGTTTTAATGTCTGAGGCTTGGTCCGTTTGATCACATATACATGTATGAAACTCTAACAACACATTCCAAAACGCAGCTGGTATCTGATCGAAGTAATCAAAGGTCCTACACCTGTGTATAAATGCTAGGATAAAAAGAACTTGTAGGGCTTCAAACACAAGCGTGAACCCTCTGACAGCCCTGTTAAACTCTTTACCATTCAACATAAGTTCGGCTGTATTTCCAGCATACACACCAGAATCTACCAACAAATCGCAAAGACCACATCGGCCCAAAGTTTCCCGATAGAGGCTAAGAAACACGACAAACTGTAGAAATCTCCAAGCCTGAGAATATGGCGATTAAAAATGTCAGGCTTCGACCATTTGACTTGTTGTGCGATTGCATAGAGTTGCTGGTCAAATGTTTCAATAGCGTAATCCTGTCCGGCATCATTAGACATGTCATGACATTTCTGCATGGCTGTATACACTGTGGCCATATCATTCGATTTAGAATCTATAATTGGAGGATATGCTATAACTGTAACATCGGCGCCCTTTTTAGACAAAAGACAATTGTAACCTGTCCAAAAAGGAATCTTTTGCTCATTCACTTTTATTTCCATTGGGAACTCTATACCATTCCTTGACAACAGTCTAGAGAACATCCATATCTGATCAACATCATTACTCTTATTTTAATCCCATAATTTAAGTTTATCGAAAGCATCCGATCGTCGTGGAGGTTCTGATCTACATTTTGGTTTAAGGTAAGGAATGGCATCGGTCAATGATGCTGTTGTATCATCTATAACCAAAGATCTCTCTATTCCTCGTTCTAAACCATAGTCACGAACGCCAGCTGATCTGGTTTGAAATACAGCCCTAGCAAGAGAATTGAAGGTGGTTTTTCCATTTATTGTCTCGGCGTTTATGTCAATATTATCAGAACCCTCTTGAATCAATCGACCTCCTTCTGAAATGGGACGAATACCTTCTGGGATGTATCGATCGCCACTGATACGACTTATCTCATGGTTTGCAACGCTGTTAAGGTATCTCCGCAATTCAGTAACGCAAAACCCATGCGCGTTCAGAATTTCAATAAGGCGCTTCGACCCAAACTCGTGGTAAACTTGAATTGCAAGACCAAGATGAAAAGGTGTAAAGATACTGCGGCTAGTTGCAACAATACATTCCGTTAAAGCTAGCCAAAAATTTCCTCACACTTTCTATTTTGATATTAGAAGGAACAGTGCAAGTGCTAAAGGCCTTTTCATCCGTAATCAAACTAAGTAGTTTGACCAAAGAAACGGGCATTGACTGTAAAGAACTTTCGAATGATATTACCTCTGTTGAAGTTGGGTAGTGTTCTTTAAAAATTCTTACTTTTTCAATGTCTCTCCGAATTATACACGCTATTGAATAAAGGAGTTTGTCATAATTTGTTCGCTATACATACGTCTCGTTTGTTTTTCATTTGACCATTTTAACTCAGTTTTCAAATTACTGGTTGCTTTGATCGCATCCCCTAGTGGTATATTGCTACTCATTATGATGTTGGACTTACCCTGACCTTGTTGTGATTGAATGACAACAGAATCATCGTACTTGTTTTCCAAATATCGCTGCAGTTTCCTTGTTGTAAAGCTTGTAGGCATATTTTCTGGTACGTATGAAACAAACCTCTCAATTAAAGAGGATAATAGAAATGCTTTTTTATTCTTTAATAAATCATCCTTTATGCTAGAGGTTAATTTGGAAAAAACAGCTGGATTTATGGATTCACATTCTGAAGTTGAGTTACCAACGATCTTAATATCTTTTTTTTTAAATACGTTAGATATTTTGTTAAGCACTGGTTTATATGGTAAAAAGCTTGTTTTTTTTTAATTGTCTTAACTAATTTTATGTAGCAAGTTTGAATCACCGTTAAGGTTTGCAGCGTCTGTAATACGACTAACCCTTTCATCCGATTCTATTTTCAAGTTTTTTGTCTTGCTTGTAGCTTTTCTTATTTCAAAATATACAAGCACTCCAATTGATAGGAGAAGACAAAGATCGAGTTAAGATACTCGTGACTGGACAGGACTGGACTGAACATTCCGCTACTTCATCATCTTGTCTCTTGTAGCAATTTTTCCAAACTGTCATTCGATGATTCATTCGGTATATCACCGAATGAATCATATTCACTAATCAATTTCAAGTAAATATCATCTTTAAGCTTACCAGCTGCAGCAAAAAACCGCGATTTACTGTTATGTGTAAATAAAACTACTGTTTCATTACTGCTTTTCTGGCAAATTACACATTTTTCTAATTTTAAACTTGGTTTCAGCCGCTTTGCAGTTCTTGGGCAGTGGACTCCCCTGTTGTGCCATCTTTTGGGGTTAGGCCAGACCTCAATTTCTAAAAATAACTTCCAACTAAATAATTTATATTCCTCTTAAATAAATTAAACCTAATCAACACAACCTCAAAACTGAACAACCAACAAATAAAAATATCTAAAAATCCAAAAACTTGACCAAACACAAGTTATATCAAGTGATAATTACTATATAGTAATCAAACATGTAGTGCGCTCGAAGTTCAAAATCAATAAGGTTTATGATATCATATCACCCGTACCTGACACGACTTTCCGGAAAATGAAGTAAGATTGTATTTTAATAGTGACTTTTTAAATGCTATTTTAAATCTTTTAGTGAAATTTGTTATGATAAAAAATTATGTCACTGATAAGAGTTTGCTGAATTTTCACATTGTATAAATTAGTTTATAATTTTAAGATACGTGCGTTTTTGCAAAGTATTGAAATCCGGTGAAGCGACAAAATGTCCAAAGTTTTAGAAATTTGTATTTCCATATTTATTGAACAAACGACTTATAATGTTACTTTTATTGCTTAATGAATAACGTATTATATGTGCTATTTAAATCCTTTACGAAATACATATATTTGGCAACGATTTAAAAAAAAATGACGAAATTGCATGAATCGTAGAGTCCACATTTCGTGTAATTTTTGCTAACAAAACGGCAAATTAAAAAAAATTCTCCACTGTACGACTTTTTGATGACCAGTCTAAAATAAAAGTAAAATCATTTCTCTATACGTATATCAATTTGTAGCCGTAAACCCGACAGTGAAATTAAACTCTGTTAATAATCGCCTTTTTACTATTCCGTCACCGTACTATATGCTCTAGGCTGGTGTTTCTTTGACATTTACAAAATTTCTTTTTTTTTAATTTTAAATTGCATGTTTATGTGACTTAATATCTAAACAGACAATAATTGAAATCACGTAATAGATTATCGTTGCCTCAAGTGACCTCATATTAGTTCTACTGTGTCCGCTTATTTTCATTTGTTGCATTACCGAAGGAAAGTAATCACTGAACTATTATTATTATTATACCTTACATATATTACAAACAATTCTAGTGGATAACAACTTATCACGTGTCATGGAATAATTCGGTAAATTTACATTTAATTGCAAGGTAGGACAAATAACCCCTAGAATTTACACCAGCGGTTGATTACCTATTATTCACCGGCAAATAACCTTTTTAGTGTCTAGATTTGCACTCGAGATACCTCCCATGAAAATGACGTCACAGACGTAAATTCACAAGATGGTAGCGTTCACGTTACACTGACAGCCCATCGAGAGACGAGGAAATAAGTCTTTGGAATTGAAGAGTGCCAGCAGCCGATGATATATCTTATAAACGGTCCTTTTCAAGGCCATTAGTATTTTACAAAACGATTCTACCTTTGTTGTACATCCACGAAATTCTAGAACACAAATGTATTTTCCAGAGTTTTTTTCAAACGTGAGCTTGTGTTTGTTATGTAAAACATATAGCAAGTGTTTAAAAGGCCCTTCCCCTGTTAGTTCGGTATAATAAAACAATTGTTGCCCCTTAGAATCGATGAATATCCAAAATTGTCAACCCTTTAAAGTTATTTCACTTCGGGCTAAGACACATTGAAATAACCTTCTCGTTTTGACAATTTTGTATAATCACCTTTTCAACGGGCCATAATTGTATATTATTCGCAACACATTAAGTAATACTTTTAATTCAGAAGCTGTTTATCCGTCCGGAGCACATGAAGAGAATTTTGTTTTTTTTTTCTCGCTGAAATTTTACTTTTTTCTTTACTGTTTTGTTCACTGGTTTGTTTACTGTATTTTTTTAATGTTGGACTTGCGGGTTTAAAAGGCGACTATTTGCACATTCTTCGTTTCACATATTAAACATTTCAACTACAACTGTTACAATGATTGTAACTACTTCATGTTTAATGATCAATTTCTTTTTGTATTAAATGATAATAATAATAATAATAATGATCTTTATTTACCAGTCATTACAACTATAGACATACAGCATATTAACTACCCAATGTATACATATAAATAGCAAAAGGTAGTGTGAAATATATTGCAACACGTTAGATCTTAATTTGTGTGCATGGAATATAAATTTACTCAAACTACATAATTCTCTAAGATAATTAGAACTCATTAATGGTATATATACATAAAAGGTTTTCTCCGATAATATGCATATGGTTTGATAAAACATGATCTACATGTAAGACATTTTAAAATAAAATGCTTCTCATCTACAATGTTATATTTTTACAAAAACTACATAGTCTATTATCTCTTGGAATCGCAAAAAAAGCTATACAAAGTATACATATATGTTACCATGTTAGATCTAATTTTTTGTGCATGAAATAGATATTAATAAAACTACATGATTCTCTAAGATAATTAGAACTCATTAATTGTATACATTAATACATAGGTTTTCTCCAAAAATATGGTTTGATAAAATATGATCTACATGTACATTTTAAAATCAATGCATTTCATGTTCAATGTTATTTTTACAAAAACTACATATATTATCTCTTGGAATTGCAAAAAAGCTTCCATGTTCTAAAGATTCATTACTACAAAGTCTAAATTTGGTAATACATGTCTTATAAATAACTGGTCCGAGACCACAGTTATTCCGTAGTGCAAATCATAGAGACAATAAATGAATTAAAAAATCTAATCTTTCTGAATAATATTTTAAAAATGTGTTGTACTACTTTTGGGACAAATTTTATCAGAGTTTTAGAACACTGCATCGCTTTTTACTCAAAATATGGATGCATTTATGTTAAAGGAGCCTTAAAATCTGTCTTACAGCTTCCGAAATGCTAATTGTTTACTTTTAAGCTGGACCAAATCACTACTTTACTTTCGAATTTATGACCAAATTTATTTTCTAAAAGTGTAATTGCATTATATGTGAGAAATAAACATGAAGAAATGCATTTGGAAGGGATATGTGAGACATAAACATGAAGAAATACATTTGGAAGGGATATAAAACAAATTGCAAGTAACACACAGTCAACACTAGGGACTGATTATCAGTAAACAGTACTGGAGAGGTTACATGTACAACTAGTATCTAAAAGTTATCCTTGGTTATACCAAACTCATTTTCAATAAAATACAAATACAACCAATTTGTCTTATGACTAGGCCATTTTTGTAAATCAGCATATAAAAAAATGTTAAATCTAACAAACATGAAATTCCTTATTTTCTTTATAACACAATTCGTTAGAGATTTAAGCATGTTTGATCCTGTGTTTCAAAATAACCTTTTAAAGACAATAACACATAGAAGATGATTAATGACAGATATTTAAAAAGAAGAAAAATATGTAAAGGTCAGTGTCCATGTTTCCTCTTGATATTTTCTCTCGATATTTCATAATTTTTACATTGGCATCTTTTGCTTTCACAAATTATCACGAAATAACAAGGATTTAAAAAAAAAACTTTTGAACTATTTAAATAATGTTAATAAAAGAAGAGATTATTGAGCAAAATTGGTATTGGCAATACATAGATAAAACTAGAGGATTCTAGATAACTGACAAAACCTATAGAAGCAAACAATCCAAAAAAAGGTTGTCTATTCAATATTAAGAATGAACAAATAACCATGATAATGGTAAATCGACTTGGAAAATGATGGTTTCGAGAAAGAATCTTTAAAAACTATTAACCAAGTCTTAAGACAAAAAGAAAAATACTTATGTATCCCTACAAAACAACAAATTTCTTCATTCTTTGTTTTGTTTCTGATAAGATTTTCCCTGAATGATTGATAAAATTAAATAATAACTAACAGATGAGCATATATGTTACTCAAAACTGGCTTTTATTTCAACTTGGAATTATTTTTGATTATGAAATTTACAAATTTTCTTTTGTTTGAAATGTTTAATAAATTACATGTTTATTCTGTTCATAAATGTTTTTTGCTGTACACAACACTTTCTATTACAAAGAGGATCAAAAATGTTCAATAGAATGCACTGTAACACGCACAACACTATCTATACAACATACATTGTATGGAAAGTGTTAGTGAACCGCTCAAATCATTATACTACCAAATAAACATGGAATTTATTAGAAATTTCAAGCCCATTAAATTATACAAATTCCATAATTAAAGATAATTCCAAGTTCAAAAAATGATAGCCTGTTGTAAGCAAAATGCATATCAGACTATGATATATAATTAACAGTCCTGTGTAGAAATATAATATATTTGTAACCTGAGAATCTAGAATTTCAAGGAGACTTTCTGTTAAAATAGTCCTACAAAATACATGTATTAACATCTTTCTTCTAGAAACTCCTTTCAACCAATTACTGCCAAATGATGTTTTCCAAAACGTAATGTGATTCTGTCTTTTAAAGATCACCCTATGTATCATTTTTTGTACACATACCAATAAAACAACAAGCAAACTTAAAACAAAATAATTACGATTCACCCGCTTCGTGTGGACGAATCTTTCCAAAGTTGGCGGTTGTCTTATGTCACATTAATTTATTTCATTTTCTAATAAATCTTTGACAGATCTTTGATAATATCTGTTATGTTTAATCCAGTACTGGTAGTTTTCATCAAGGGCATACGATACAGATTTGATCCCACGGAGATTTTTAATACGAACATATTTACCTAGTCAATTTAAATATACAATAAACAACAAACCTGCATGTACGTCTTTAAGAGATACATGGGTCGAATATTTTGGACCTTAATACAAATTTTCGTTTATTTGAACAGTTCCATCCTTTGGATAGACAAACATTACTTGTTTTGCTGAAAATATTAACACAAGTGGAGTTTTGTAAAAATACATATTTAAAATCTTCTTTATATAAGTATGTTGTAAATTTGCAAAACTGTTCTTGAGAAATAATTAATTTTTATCAGAGTTTCATGACATTAGAAAATAAAATCATGTTTACTGTATGCATTTATCTGATTGATAAAAAAAACTAATTAATCGGCGACTTTTTCTTTTAAAAAAAATGGTACAATAATCTTCACACGAAATCAAACGTTATGTCATGGTAAAAACGAGGGGTCCATGAACTCGTTTTTCAATTAAAACAGTCTGAATGATAAAAGTCGGCCGAAAAATACATCTTTTGTCGATATATCACCGTATGATGTCGCGAAAAATAACATTTTACGTTAGCAATGTCATTACCTCCCCTGGAATTGTTTCGTATGCCCTAAAATGTTGGTCAATTAAATACATTAACATTTATAGAAAGCATCTCATAAATATAAGCTGTTTGCTTATTTATCGTACTTTCACCATGTTTGAAAAGGTGGAAGGTTATCTGTATGGAAACATATTGTTTGTCCATTATTCTTGAATGATGCCCAGCAAAATATTTTTTTTGCAGATACTTTGTGACCAGTGAGAACTCCACATTCACTACACAGGTGGTAAAGTTCAGGATTTGAAAGCTGTATATCAAATGTAACCGTTTGATCATAAACTATAAGCTTCTTATATGGATCGTAGTAACCATATTCTCTCCCGGACAGAATTTTCACTATAAATCGTGTTGAACTGCTTTTATCCGGAGGAGTTCCTTTTCCTATGCCTACTAGTTTTGGATTGTATGTTCTTAGACATGCCCCATATGGCTTTTCATGTTCTGTAGGTCTTTCAAGATCATTTGGTTCTGTATCACTCATTTGAACTTCAACAATATATGATGCATTTAATAGCTTACACATGTGTTTATGGTGTATCCAGTGGTTAGTCTGACACTCTCTAGAACAATATTTTGCCTTCTTGCATCTTGAACAAAATTTCAAGTGCTGAGATATTTTTCTACAAAAACAACAGGTTTCGGTCATACAGAATATGTCCTGTGGGTGTAGTATTCCTCTTTCGTTGTTGTTTAGCACATTAGTACTAAATATAAAAGGATTTCTTGATTCTCCGTCCTTTTCACCATCTCCTACAAGAATGGGTTGTATTTTCAAACATGTTTTTAATGAGTTTTCAATAGAACTAACTGTATAAATTCCTGGACCAATATGATCTCGTATGGTGTTTCCATTAATAAAAACTGCTGCAGTATAGTTGATTCCAATTCTAATCCCACCACATTTGTTTTCAGAAATATCATTATCTAGAATATAGCTGTAAGATCTCGATTTCACCATCATCCCCCAGAGCCAGTTAGATATTATTTTATTTCCTTTGACTTCAAAGTAACCGCCATCGAGTGAAATGCCTGACAAACCATTTTGTCTGATAATATTATCACAGAGAACAGCTCTAGAAGCACCTTCTTCTTTCATTTTCATTGAATCATCTTGTGTATAATTTCCACCACTCCAGACTCCTTCCGCTCCATTTCCCTGAATTATATTGCCACTTATATATCCATATCCATTTGGTCCAATAGCAATACCATGAGTCTGATTGCCTGAAATTATATTATTTATAGCTCTGATTGTACCACCTTCTCTTGTTTCAATTCCTACTTGCCTCATATTACGTATAATGCAGTTCCTGATTTCCGTTAATGATCCATTCCCGCATGACAAAATACCACCACCGCCACATCTGTCTAAAACACACGATTCTACATATGCAATTCCACCGTCTGATATACAAATACCTGCAAAACCAGTTTCTCCGACACTTTTATTAGCAAAGGTCAAAAGGCCTAACTGATAATTCATTTTGCATAATGATTGATTTATGCACCCTTCGTCCCCTTTGCATCTAGGAAAATATTCACAACCTTTTTGTCCGTTTGAAAACTTGCATTTGTAAAATGATGCAACAGAATTGTTGCTTACTGTTATCTGACACCCTCCTTTGAGAAATTTGATATTTTCAAAATGCGCATGAATAACTTTTTCAGGTTCAATATCTACTGTTAAAATATCCTCGGGTAGTCGACAAATATTAAAACTTTCTCCTGTATCAATTTCAACACCTTCTTCAACGCCAATGACTAAAATGCTTTTGGTGGTGGTTAGTATTTCTTTAATTTCATAAAGACCTCGTCTCAACATGAGGGTTGTAAATGGTCTATCTATTAGGGACATTATTTCGTGACATAACTGTTCTGGCTGCTCAATCATTTTATAATTTATTATTGGATAACAAATTTTCATCTTATATTCACAAAGACAAAGTTTATTTTTATATACTGCAATGCAAGCAGAGGCTAAGCCGATAGCTTCTAAATTTGAAGAAAGTAATCCTGTCTCTACCAATCCGGAAACTGAATAAGCTTTCCAGCAGTATCCTTTCCAATTATCTGGTGCAATCTCAATGCATCTACTGGCGTCGAGCAATGCATGTTCATAATCTTTGATATTAATGTATGATAAGCTTCTATTCGCGTAGAGTCTACTATCAATATTGTCTGTAATACAAGACCGTATTCCCTCAGTATAATACTGAATAGCATCATGGTACCTATGTTCTTCAAAAGCTTTATTTCCAATCTCTCTTAATGTTTCTGAATTGTACATGACAACAGATGATGACGAATCAATTATTTCTTTACTGTTCTTATGTATTACGGACGCCAGACATTCTAGAATCATCTCCCTGTCTTTCTGTAATAATGGAATTGTTACGCTCGTTGGCTCATGGAAGTATTTAGTGTCAAATTTTAATTTTGGAATAAGTTTAAACATTTGTTCTTGATCAGCAAGTGCTAGCGCTTGTCGCTGATTTATACTATGGTAAAGAGCTGTTGTTTGCAGTATCTTTAACATTTGGTCATTAAGGCATATATTTTGCCTCATTTTATTGTATTTCACAAAATGTGACAAATGTAATTTAAGTGTATTGGCATTGACTGCTAACTTTCTCCATTTAAACAGAGATCCGCGTGTCGTAACTTTGTTATTATCCAGTTGAAGTACGTGATTTGGAGAAACGCTTGAGTCTATTGCTTTTTTAACCATACGTAAAGCATGTTGAAGAATACAATGACGACGGTTATTATTCATAGTGTCTCTTATTAGCTCTTGAACGAGTCTGTGTATAGAAATGCTCTTATCTTTAACAAATTTGAATAATGAGAATCTAGTTAATATTTCAATAACTTGTCTGCATCCAATATCATCATAGAGTTCTTCTTTGAGATTGCAATCTGCAACGACCGTATGCCCAATATTGAACATGTCTGTCGGGATATCATCGGCAAACAAATAAGATGCTATTTCCATGACGGTTATAGCAGCTGATCCCAATATTTCAATTTCTGATATGTATTCGATATTAAGTTGCCAAGTAGTTGCAACTGCAAGCTTATCCTTGCTTATTTTCTCCAGAGGTGGAGTTGTTTTTAGCAGCTCCATTCTTTTTTTCTCGAATTTATTGAAATAGTTAGCAAATGAACATTTTATACTTTTAATATGAGCAGCTGCTTGTTCTAATGCTAACGGTAATCCACCAAGCTGATCAACAAGTGATATGACTGTTCTGTCTTCTCTGTTGTCACTTTTACTTGCTCTCATCTTTACAAATTCTAATGCTTCTGTTGTGTCAAATAAAGGGAGGCGAATACAGTCTTCCAGCTTGACCATCATTGACTCTAAAATTTTCTTTGCGTCTAGTCTCGTAGTAATGATGATATGTCCATTAGTATTCACTCTCCATTGTCCTACCAATAACTCTTTTGTATAATCAGAAAGATGTTCTTCATCTGCATTGTCAACGATCAAAAGCCATCTTTGATTTAAATTTGAAAACCAAGTAAGAGTCCTCTTAAATGTTTCCCTAAAGTCTTTCCCTGATGTGCTTACATCAATTGAAAGTGTTGTAATCGAATCCAATAAATAATTTTCAGATTCTGCAGACATCCAAAAAACACCACCGTCATAAAATTCTTGAGATCTCCATGCAAATTCTGCGGCAAGCGTTGTTTTGCCACATCCACGTACTCCGCATAAAACCAATGTATGGCTGCTGTTTCCTTTTTCGACAAACCTGCGGTTAATTTGACTCATTTCTTTTTCGCGAGCAACAAAATATTCTGACCGATTGGGTGGGTAAAAAAAGATTTTACCCATAGGTTTAGTTTTCGACATATAGATTTGAAAATCGCCAATGTCCTTTTTCATTGCAGTAATGTCACTCTTAATATTCAATATATCTTCAGTTGTCTCTATTACGTCATCTGCAAGTTGTTCTACTATATTCATAACTGGTGTGTCCTTAATGAGTTTGTCGGCACCTTGAGTAACATCTGGTATTTTGGTTATTCTACCAAGACACTGGCCATGTTTTGGCTTAGTATTTTCAGACGGTCGTTTATTAAAGATGGTAACAGCTTTATTCATTTCATTCAATGATTTGATTTGTTCAATTTGTTTATATTCAATATCATCGACACGCTGACAAACAGAATCCATTTTACCATTTATTCTTAATAAAGCCTCGTGTACTTTCATGTATGTTGAGTCCTGACCTGATCTCATTTTGACCGCGTTTTCTGTAAGAACCTGTGTTTGTTGTGTTAGTTCAGTAACAACATGTTGGTCAACAGCATTACCTTGCAAAAACATAAACCCTGAAATAAAACCAAAATCATCAAAAGTCCATTGTCTAAGTGAAATATCTGTCTGATCTAATTCAAAGATATAATTATTATCGTTTTGCATAATAACATTACATTAGTAGATTGTGAGATAATATAACAACCGTTAAAGAGAAATAAAACTTTCATAAGAGGGCAAAGTAACAATAAATTGTTCCTTGCATATAAAGCAATATTATCAAGTTTGCTGATCATTTAATTGAATCAACTAATTACGAATGATGTGGCTTGATGTTCCTGCACAATATTTTTGGGAAAAAATGCCAATATTATCAGGAGTGCAACACTTTTTTGTGAGAATTTGAAAAAAAACCTTTTTTTAAAGGCACAGGAAATTGTTGTATGCAGGTATGAGATTTAAATTCTTGTTTGTTTTACAACTATTATGCCTAAGTGATGAAAGAGTTTATAATGAAGCCTTTATATTAAACCGTTTTGATACAGATGTGTTTGAAAAAAAAGCCAATATGTTGTTCTGTTGTGTTTTTTTTTCTTCTTCAAAAGATACACGATTGCCCTTCATAAAGTACCCTGATAAGACAAGGATTTTTTTCTGTTTGAACCATTTCTTTGATGTCACGAGTGCATCATTTTTAAAATGTGATTTTCTTGGACTTTGGATTTTAAGAGAATCGCTGCTCCTAGTGACCTGTTTATATCTTAACATGTTTTCGTACCATTTAGACTACATGTACATGTATGAGTTAAAATAAATTCATAAAGGTGAATGTCAAAGCAGGTCTTATATCTAAGAATTATTGTTTGTCACAAGCCAAAACATCTCAATGATGAATTTACAAATTATTTTCATATTATTACAGCTTGTTGTTTTAATCTTTCTTTTTTTACTAGGAAATAATCATAATTTAATTTAAAAGTTTTATTATGGTTTTATGTAAGACTCGGCAAATTGTTATAATTGTAACAAACAATTAATTTTGTTGCACTCCTGACATGAATTTACCATGACAGTTTTTTACATTTGCAAGTTAAATATTTATGATCTAACCTTTGCACGAATGAGAGATGGGAAAGATGGTTGTGAAAGTGAACGTAGAGCAAAAGCAGACAAGCTAAGTGCATACAAACCTATTGTAAAATCATGTCAGGAGTTCAACACAATTAATTGTTTGTTATTGCAGTTATAACTTAACTAGTATAAAATGACATGCATAAAACCATTTTGTTTTTTGAATTGAAATATGGTTATATCCTAATCAGAAGACAAAGATTATGACAAATGGCTTTCTAAATTTGAAAATAAAAATGCATCATTCAGATATTATTGCTTGTGACAAACAATAATTTTGGATCAAAGTCCTGCTTTGAAATTCACCTTTAACAATTTATTATAACTCATACATGAAGCCTCAATAGTAAGAAAACATACTTAAAGTCAAGTAAGTCACTAGTAGCTGAGATCATCTTAAAATGTAGGTCAAAGACAATAACATTTTAAAAATGTTGCATTCCTGACACCAAAAAAATGGTTCAGAAATAAAATACACTTGTCTATCAGGCAACTCTTTGTGTGCGATCTTGTATCTAGTGTAGTATCTTTTGAAAAAAATAACAGAAACGTATACTGACTTGTGTATTTATGCAATGTGAGTCTTTAAACTTCAAAGTTGCACTCATGGCATTTAAAATACTTTCAAACATTATGTATATCAATAATCAGGTTAACAGTATTTATTATAGAAAGGACATAGGTGTTTTTTACAGGATTGACTTGGGTTTATGTTAAGGTGTGATTTACGATATACCCATGCTTCCATTTCCTATCATGATTTTGTTAATAGAGAGTTGTTGCTCACAAGAAAGCTATTAAACCAAGAGTTCCAAATGGTGAAGATGAAATCATCCCTTCGCAAATTTTACGGACGCCATCACAAGTTGGTTGACCGTTATGGAATAACCGTTTTACAAATGATATCGGATATGTTTCTTACGTCGTAACTACAATCCCCTTCCCTTTCATGAATGTGACATACCGAATAAGACTATATACCGGATTTGTTACTACTTAAGCAACACGACGGGTCCCACATGTGGCGCAGGATCTGCTTACCATAAAGGAGCACCCGAGATCCTTATTCTTTAGTTTTCTATGTTGTGTCATGTCTTCTATTGTTTTTTGTTTATCTTTTTCATTTTTAGGCATGGCGTTGTCCTTTTATTTTAGATTTATGAGTTTGACTGTCCCTTTGGTATTGTTCGTCCCTCTTTTACATATTATATACATCTGTGGTACTAACTATTGTGTTCACTTGTGTTGACAGGACAACACTTTTTTCAAAACACATCGGTATCGATCAATGGACAGGCGTCATTTGTAGCTAAAATCATCACTTAGACATAATAATAGTTGTGATATGAATAAGCATATATGGCACATGTCATCATATTATAAGTTGTTGGGTCTTTATAAAAATGTCAAGAAAACGTGTTTAACTCCTGACAATTTTGGCATCTTTTTTTACATCATTTCTCAATACTTGAGATTTTCCAAAGATGTTTTCGGGATAAAAAAAAGGTTCTGACTGCTGGGCTGGTGATAGTATCACCAGCCCAGCAGTCAGGACCTTTCCCTCTGGGAAATAAATCTCCACCAGCAGTGGCATCGACCCAGTGGTTGTAAATAATCTCATCATAGATACCAGGACTAAATTTTGTATATACACCAGACGCGCGTTTCGTCTACAAGATTTAGTTTTTAGTTTGGTAACTTAAACTCATTTTAATAGTAATGTGTCAGAAAAAAAAACCAATTTAAATATGATCTGAAATGCATAAGATGTACAAGTTAAAATAGAAATAACATTCAAATGACAGATTTATGTCTTTATAAACCAGCAATGACAACAAATTTTAAAAACTCATGAGCATTTTGCTGTAGTTTCGGTAATTAACGTTTGTGTTGTGTATAATATATCAGGAGTGCTACATAAAGAGGGGACATTTGATTAATGGTCTCTTTGATATATCTGCTTAATTTTAAGATTTATCAATCAATTTCTTACCTCGACGAATTTTAAAAGGGGTTAACTCTAATATGGAGAAGTGTTTGTTATCAACTCATTGAATAATTACTTTTAATCAAACTTTTTCAATCAACTTTAAATGAGTTGATAACAAAATAGCCAAAGACATATAAAAAAATGATAATCCGACAGAAGATTAATAATCTCTGTATCAAAAGTAATGTTTGGATCTCTGCAATCATTTAGGGTGAAAAAAAATTTGACAGTGTTCATCTTAAATCACATTCCAAATTATGTATACTTGATATGTATTTTGGTTATTGGTTTATGTCAATAAAGCCAAATAAGGAATAATAGAACAAACTTCAAAGTCTCCCGCCTCATAGATACTTTAGATATATTCAGGGCCAATAACAGCAACAAAAAGAGATTTTTTTAATAATATCTAAGAGAAACAAAGGCTATAATGACCTTTAGTATAGTCGTTAACCTTTATGTTATTTGGTATCAGGTTGTCGTATTAACAATCATACTACATCGTCTCTCTTTTTTATATGGACGGCATATGCAATGCAATTTCTATTTTAAAGGAGCATACCTATTCTCAAAAATAAATACATTGATTTTCGAACCCGTCAAAGACATTGCCATTATGAACCTATGATATAAGGTTAATCAAAACCAGCATATGTACACATGAAAGGACTAATAATGCGATTTGCAATATAATAGATATTTAGAAGAGGCATAACTCTCTCAAAAGAAGTTGATCAGCAGTGATTTTCGATCTTATCCGAGACATGATTGTTGACATAAAAATTACGCCGATTTGTTACATTTAAATAGATTTATGACTACTGGATACTAATATTGTCTTTATATATATTTGATTCAAGTTTTGTAGGAATCTGGCAAGAATTTGTCGCTAGAGAGCCCTACAAATTAAACTTTTCATAAAATGTTACAAGATCGTATATTCTAAAAGAAGAGCACGATACAATTTAGTAAAACCATGTCCTGTGCATACAAATACAGAGATATGGTATGTTTGGCAACGAAACAACTATTCGAGAGCCGTGATGTAGTGGCTAGTGACCTAATGCATCATTATTAAAAAAAAATGTTTAAACTAAATGAAATATCTATCCAACAAAATTCAGAAAAGTGGATAAAAACTGTTGTAGACAATAGTACGACCTTCAAAAACCCATTCCATTATGTCGGCTAAAACACGTTATTGTCATCGGTGAGTATTACCGTTGTCATTCTTACCTATGTTTTTTTTTAAAGAAAACAAAAACGATTAATGCCATGTAAGCTAAGACAGGGAATATGAATTTACTGCGGTATAGATGTATATGCATAGCTTCAGATGTTGCTTGGTTACTGTCTCATTGCTTTATACTTCAATTATTTGTATTTAAAGATATATTTTTTACCATCATTCGAAATTTTACACGAACAGAGTATTAAGAAAAAACTTACCATTTGTTTCCCATTTAGTTAAATCTTCTAACACAAGTTTTGTGTCTGGTTCGTTCAAATTCAGACATTTTATGAGCTGGTGCATTAATTGAAAGGACCTCTGATATGTAACAGTTACCCATTCGTCAAAGTCACAATGTGCCCAAGGATTCCGCACATCTGAAAGAATCTGAAATTAATTGGTACATATAGTATAGCTTTTAAGAACCGAACATTAATGATGAAAGTAGATGATACATGCATGTAGCATTGTTTTAAAGATACGTTAACTAATACAAATAGTAATTGTACAGGATTTATTCATAATGCAGGACCACAGGTTATATGTATAAGCAAATTCCTGTGTAATAGTACAGTGACCAAAGACGTAAAAGGCATCTTAATTTAAAATTTTATGTAACCAAACAACACATGACCAAATACTATATTTCAACGGAAATTATCATACTTTTAGAACAGTCCTGTCATGAAAATTAAATAATCACGGTTTGTAATTATGGTTGAACTTAAAATTTAAAGTTTTAAAGTACCCAAGACAATAATGAATGACAAAAAAATATCGAATTATATTTCTTGAATTTGAATAACAATCGTTAAGTCAAAATGAAGTTTCAAGCTTTAACACATATTTTATATATGTACGCGTTTCTTACTATCTATATTTATATTTGTTTGTTGGTAATCTGTTTCGTTAAAAAACTTTCGTATGTATGACACGGCGACATGGATTAACTAAACACATGAATAGACAGACCTATCACAAAGGGTAGGTATCGAAATGCTAGCTGTACCACAAACTATATCTATCTGACAGTTATAATTCAAATTTGTTTTTCAAAATTGTGTACTGGATTCTGTTTTGGGATCATCAATTTTTTGTATAAATTTCATAAAATTTAATTTCAAATTGACAAAGTTATTGATGTCTAAATAACTTTAAAAACAGACTGAACCTAAATATAAACGACACCGACTCCACCGTCGAATATATAAAAAAGAAGATGTGGCATGATTGTCAATGAGACAACTATCCACAAAAGACCAAAATGACACAAACATTAACAACTATAGGTCACCGTACGGCCTTCAACAATGAGCATATCCCATACCGCATAGTCAGCTTTAAAAGGCCCCGATAAGACAATGTAAAACAATTCAAACGAGAAAACTAACGGCCTGAAGTCTGAATCTAGTAGTTTGGTATCACCAGCTTAGTATTGAATCTTGTACATGTACATATACCGTATATTTAAGAGATAACTGAATTGTATTTGAAGCTTTAAGGACGTCCATCGGTAGTTTTACTGTCGTAAATTTAGTTTACCTGGCGACGCGTAGCTTCAAATACAATTCAGTTATCTCTATTATAATGCAAAACAAGTTCATAATTAAATTTTAATCATTATTTCAGTGTAAAATCTTCATTGTTGTCTTTAGAAAAGATGTCATCTTTTTTGGTCCCTAAATTAGGTGACGTCATAGTTCTGCTGCCGGCGTCAAACATAAGCACCGTTTTCTGGCTTCTGGGCCGCTTCAGAATGACATAACATTTGATAAAAAAAAGAAGATGTTAAGGTGCAACATGTAAGTCTTTTGGCTTATTTTAAAATGTAGAAATAACATGTCAATACATTCAGAAATTAAAAATGTCGGCTACCTTAGTTACAGACAAGCAGATAGAGAATTTTACGCTAACTCTCTTCTAATCAGAGCCATTGATACAAAATAATTGCATTAGACAGTGAGATAGACAAATGATGGGGAATTAACAAAAACATGTTATTGCAGAATATGAAAGAAAATAAACACGTTTGTGTTATGGCAGAAATTTTTCATGTAAGAGTTGCACAATTTCGTTAGTTATTTATAACAAATTAAATGTAATGATTACTTAAATCAATCTAAATCAAAGAACATAGATCCACTGTTCCTTTCGGTGCACATATTTGATCTGTCCAAAGCCATCACGAGAAAACAATTTCTCGTTTTTTTAAGCTTTTTATAAATATCTTGTTGCATTGAATAGCGTTTAAAATGCGTTTGACTAGTACATAATTGATTCCAAAGAACTTAGCGCTTTCAATAATCGATGGCTTCATCATGTTTTCGAACCCGTCCGAGACCTTGCATAATTACCTCTGATCTGATATATGCTTAATAAAAATTCTGCATCAATTGTACACGTGTGAGCCCAAACAAAGTACACTAGTAGGGAAACGGAGAATGTGTAGAACAGACAACAACCAACAAAGAGCAACGAAACATCCCAAAGACACAAATGAGTCTTCAACACAGCGAGAAATCCCACACCCCGCGTCTGGCTTCAGTTCGCTCCTACACAAAAACGTTAACTAATTCAATGAAAATAGACCCCACATTTAACTCCGAAACATTTAAATGGACCGAAATATAAAAAGTAATATACCCGAATAACAGTGACCGGCGATTCCTGGCTTGGAACTGGCGGGTTTAAACATGTTTTGTGAGATTTATTTTCCAATACATGAACCTGTATTTAATTTTGATTGAACAAACACGCAGCAATATGTAGAGTAAAATTTAGTTTAAAAGAAGTCTTAAAAGATTAGTTAAAGAAGTCACACTGAGGCCCCAATACGGAGCGAAAACACTTTCCACCTCTGCAAGTTTAAGACGGTCCCTAGCACCGGCTAAAACGGAATTCTTTGCAAAAATAAATTGAATAGATGTGGTTAGATGTAACACCAACTTATCGGGCATGGTCTAAAAAGAAAATACTGTGAAGTAGTACATATTTAAAACAAGATAGTTCCTTCGCACAGGTGAAAATCTAAAAGTAGGTATATATTTTAGTAATCAAGGTTGCAAAAAAAGGTGAAGGACTGTTGATCCATGAAGTGCACACAATTTACTGACATTGTTTAGTAATACAACAATATACGATTCACTTTTAAATTGAGAACATTTATAGCCTGTTTCTCAGACATCAAATGCCTGTTTTAGTTTATTCTATTAACCAATCCAGTACCAAGAACAGGTGGTGTGCGTCTTATTGAAATTTGAGCATACACACTGTTCTTAAATAGATAAAATAATGTGTCACACATGAAAACAGTTATCTCAAGAATAAAAATACCACAACTTTGAAAATACAGGAGACCATGCGTGTCTAAGACTGTTTAAAAATTATCAATTAGATTAGGTGAATGACGACATATTTGTGCTTTGTATATAATATATATTACAATTAAAGATGTAATCGAAAATACAAAATTTAAAGATGTCTGCATTTTGATTTGTTTACGAATGAAGTCATTGTATCGATGAAAAATTTAAATATTACTTTGGTTGCAGCGAACTACATCGATTTCTCAGTGAAATAAAAAAAACAAAGTCATGTGAAATAAATATAGATTCTACCACTGCATCGAGTGTAATACCATATGTATCCACTCCACTCGACACAGTTAACTTATAAAATTTATAAAGCGAGGCTTGCCCGAGCGTTTCAAATATTTAAAGTTTAACTGTCGAGAGTAGATAAATATCGTATTACACGAAATTTGGTGGTGGAATATGTTTCTCTAATGATTTTCTAACATTATGCAGGCAAACTTTTTCTTTCTTTTCGAATGATATGCAAAAATATGTGTTCTTCCTATGTGACGTCATCAGGCATTGTCGCCTTTTTTCATGCCGTCACAATAGGAAATTCAGAGGAAAGTAAAAAAATTCGACGTAATAATCGGATTTTAACCAATAAAGCACTGAGCTCAAACGAACCACACGTTGATTATTTTCTTTTAATACAATGGGTGCAGAAAGGGATACATTGATGAAGAATTAGAGAAACGTGGTTATCGCACTCCTCTGAAGTCATACAACAAAAGACGTTGTCATGACGTCGGATCAGAACAAATTGTGAATGCCTAGAAAAAGATATAGTCTCTAACATTTTATACTTTAATTACAGAAAATAAGCCATTTTCAAATGTAATAAAAAGAATAACTAATCAAAGAATTCAAATATCAAAAATATTCAACTCGTGACCGATCAACACTGATCATTAATTCAGGCACATTCGTGAATAAATGTGTTGTTTGGTCACTCGTTGAATATTTTTCTCTTTTTTAATACTTCGATAAGTTATTCTATAATTAATGTTTTAACAAGTTTTTGAAAATGAAAACTCTTGTGTAATAATTAGTCAGTAGTAAAAATATTTTTTTCGTTAAAATCGGATGCGTTGTTTCAAACATGACCAAATTGAACAAATTAAACACTTTAATTGATAATTAACGCACATAAACCGATTTGAAAAATGTCATAATGTTGTAAAATACAAAAAAAGCTAAAATACGTAAAATACTTTCACAACAAAATTCCAAACATAGTTTATAAATCGAAATTTGTCCTTTGTGTGGTATGTGTTACAAATTTTAATTTGACAGGCGTTGTGCATGGTCTTATTTACAAAAACATGTACTTTCATCATTTTATCAGTTAATGATAATGTCCAAATTTAATGTAATGGAGCTAAATAAGCTATTTGATTTTCCATTAGGCTTTTAATTTACAATTTTCCAATAATATGGCCTCAAAAGAAATAATGAGACCTTCATACTTATTTTAACTGTTGTGTCGATTACTCTGATGGTAGATTGATCAGTCCTTCGTGATAGGTAGGATATTACAAATTATATGCGTTAAAAAGGTTTTGCTTTAGCTTATAAATGCCTTGATATTTTGAACATTTTACTTTTTGTTACTTGCGTCTGGTTTAAAGATTTAGGGTAAAATATCTTACATTCCATTTAACATCTTTTACATTTTTAACATTGAAACATTGCGATCATATCTATTGTTTGATATGTATTTTATAACGTACCTTCAATGCTACATTCTTTACGGACTGCGGGAATGTACCGATATTGATAATCAAACTAAGAAGTGCAGAAACGTCACATGTTTCATCGAAAGACGTATACTGAGCCATTCTTGTTCTCAAAAACAACTTTGAAAACTCTATATGATTCCTCACTCTGTAGTCATATTTAGCTACGTCTGGTTTCTTGCCAATTTGTGTTATATGTTGATTCTTGTTGATAGCTTCATAGTTAAGCTGGCTTCTAGAGTTTGGGTAACGTTTTAGATGATTAGGGTATGTTTGAGTTTCAATTTTGTTAGAGAGTTTCATGGAATTGAAAAGGTTGAGTACAACTGGCTCTGTGAACTTTCTGAGGATAGGGGATACAATACTCTGTATACAAATCCCAACAAGTAGCCATCTTTTCTGATTGTCGTCCAGGTCAGCCTTTATTACTGAAAAATGTAGATTACTTTGATATTTTACCTCCTTGAAGTAGATACATAGAATATAATGACGACTTTGAATTATGAAATCTTAATTAGAATAGTTCATAAAGTTAATCACTAAAAATATATCAAAACGATTGTAAACAATCAAAATGATTTCGAAAAAGTTCAATGTTTCAATCAACAACAAGAGAAACTGCCAATATTGTAATTCTTATAAAACCAACGGGATATCACATCCCTATGTTTAAAGAAACTTCGTTTATAGATATAACCAATAATAATATTTAATTTTAGACTGTAAATTAATTTTGTTTAACTGTATTGAGACCTTTTGTTTGTTACATCCACGTTATTTGATTAAAGTATATTGCATAATTGGCAGTCTTACCCACCATTTTTTCCTTTACAAATATCCTGTACCAAGTCAGGAATATGGCCATTGTTATATTATAGTTCGTTTCTGTGTGTGTTACAATTTAACGTTGCGTCGTTTGTTTTCTCTTATTTTTGAGTGTAAATTGACATTGCGATAAGACGTGTCACGGTACTTGTCTATCCCATATTCATGTATTTGGTTTTGATGTTATATTTGTTATTCTCGTGGGATTTGGTCTGATGCTTGGTCAGTTTCTGTGTGTGTTAGTTACATTGTAGTGTTGTGTCGTTGTTCTCCTCTTATATTTATGCGTTTCCCTCAGTTTTAGTTTGTTACCCCGATTTTGTTTTTTGTCCATGGATTTATGAGTTTGAACAGCGGTATACTACTGTTGCCTTTATTTACCACGTTACCTTAACATCGGCACATTTAAATGAGTATGAAGGGATTTTATCCGAAATTCCCGAGAAAATATATGCCAAATCCTGACTTCTTGTTATACATGGCTATTCCTGCATCACGAAATAATTAAATCCATAATTCCTACGTATAATACAACCACTATTTTTTTTATATAAAAAAGGTCTTTTTCTCCTTTCGATAGGATTTCACAACCCATTTTACAGGTATTCCTTCTTGTTATCCAAAAGACAGATGAAAGCAATAAACCCAATTTTGTTAAACGCAGATACATGCTACCACATCTTCTTTTTTTATATAAACTCATCAAATCGATACAAAGCAGAAAAACATCTAAACAATCCCACATCGAATGTGGCAGAGAATTGTCAAAAAAATTCTCGACACTTGCTGTATCATCTGATAAGACTGTTGATTAGTCTTGACCACTTCTTGGATGTCTCAAATTTGTCTCGATCAGTCTTGACATATTCTTGACATTCTTAATAATATCTAAATATGTCTTGACATATTCTTGACATTCTTAATAATATCTAAATATGTCTTGACATATTCTTGACATTCTTAATAATATCTAAATATGATTTGACACATTCTTGACAGTCTTAAAACTGTCTGAATATATCTCGACACATTCTTGACTGTATTAAAGATGTCTTGGGACTATCTGAACTGTATAAATTTACCCTGAATTTTGTATAGATATATTCCGCACTGTTTAAACACTTTCTTTTACTGTTATATACTCATTTTATAATTTCGACACTAATCTTAAAATTTAGAATACAAAAATACTTTGCTAATTATCAAAAAGCCTAATTTTGTTAGAATTCCTGTTTATTTACAGAATTAACATTGAATATTATGCATGAAGAATAAAACCTGTCGACAGAATGATTTGTTTTAATCTTTTAGCAATTATTTATAAGATTTATGAATCAAAATTTGTAATTATTAACTAAAACAACTTGAAACAACTGTATATTATAGAAATAAAGATAAAGATAAAATCATATGATGTATTTTGGTTCTAAAACTTAGAATTGTCAAGTAAATTTAATACACAATATTCAAAATATTTATAAAATGTCAAGCCATTACTGAGAAAAAAAAATACAGATGTCGAGAATTTGTCGAGACATTTCAATACCGTATTTAAATGTCAAGAATTTGTTAAGAAATTTAAAGGCCATATTCAAAATGTCGAGATTTTTGTTGAGTACATTTCATTCAAATTTATTATAAATCAGAATAAGTGAGGAAAATCAAGACATAAGCACTACTTTTAGAGAATGTCGAGTAATTGTTCATGCAATAAGGCAATAGTTATCAAAGGTACCAGGATTATATTTAGTACGCCAGACGCGCGTTTCGTCTACATAAGACTCATCAGTGACGCTCATATCAAAATATTTATAAAGCCAAACAAGTACAAAGTTGAAGAGCATTGAGGATCCAAAATGTTGTCCCAAATACGGCTAAAGTAATCTATGCCTGGGATAAGAGAATCCTTAGTTTTTCGAATAATTCAAAGTTTTGTAAACAGGTAATTTATAAAAATGACCATATTATTGATATTCATGTCAACACCGATGTGTTGACTACTGGGCTGGTGATACCCTCGAGGCGAAACATCCACCAGCAGTGACATCGACCAAGTGACGTAAATAGTTATCAAAGGTACCAGAATTATATTAAGTACGCCAGACGCGCGTTTCGTCTACATAAGACTCATCAGTGACGCTCATACCAAAATACTTATAAAGCCAAACAAGTACAAAGTTGAAGAGCATTGAGGATAAAAAATTCCAAAATGATGTGCCAAATACGGCTAAGGTAATCTATGCCTGGGATAAAAAAAATCCTAAGCTTTCCGAAAAATTCAAAATTTTGTAAACAGGTAATTTATAAAAATGACCACATTATTGATATTCATGTCAACACCGAAGTGTTGACTACTGGGCTGGTGATACCCTCGGGGACGAAACGTCCACCAGAAGTTGTTTTTTCAAACTTTTGAACTTATTTTAGTGATTCCCAATGTAAACATTGAACGGACCAAAAAGACAGAATTTACAAAATATCGACACGAACTATTCTTAAAAATTGACAATTATTTGAAAATATGATCTCCCAGAAATATAAATTCAATTATACACTTTTTTGCTCAAACAATTTATGGCTTTTGAACACTAGTCTACTAATGTTGCCTTTATCTACAGTAACACAAATGTGTACAGTTATTGTAGAAGATGTTAGCATTAAACTGAACCCATATAAACACTCACCTCTATCTTGTTTATATATTATGCACTGGGCTTGAACTGTTTGTGATTTCTGAAACAAACAAATGTCTTGTGAAGAGTTGGTTTATTGGCAATTACAACACATATTCTTTTCATAATTATAAAAGAGGGACGAAAAATCCCAGAGGGACAGTCAAACTCATAAATCGAAAACAAACTGACAACTCCATGGCTACAAATGAAAAATACAAACAGACAAACAATAGAACACAACATAGAAAACTAAAGAATCAGCAACACGAACCCACTAAACCTAGGGTGATCTCAGGTGACAATATGCTTATATCATTCTTATAGACTTATACGATGCATGAAAATGCACATGCAAACGGACAACATAACCATGTAGTCCAAAACGCACATGCGAAAAAAAACTAAAACACCAAGTAAATTAACAGCAATATTCTGATTTTAGCCTTTTTATTGAATGTTCATTCCATTTATTTGGAATCTATTTTCCCAGATTACAACAAAATGGCAAGTAAGAACAAAATAGACTTAAAACCAGCAAAAACAAACACCAAATAACGCTACATCTTGGTTTTATTGCACTTCAGTGTTCCTGTTGTTCCCAATGTTTTGTCTTATAGTGTATTTGTATCCCTCGATTGAAAACTTTTAACCACCATTATACTACTGTTTCCTTTTTTATAGCATGCCTATTTGTCCAAATTTGATAGGCATCTTTTTAATTGTGAATAAAGTGATAGTTGCTTTACACACAGACACATGGCTATAACAACGATTCCTTACGAATTCCTCAACTAAAAAACTCATTTTGGATAAAAAAATATAGTTCTAGTATAACAGAAAGTTGAAACACAGGAAATACATAAAAAAAAAACTAAATTCATTAGTCGAAGTTACTCGTGAAGTGCAAAGCGTTTATTTTCCACTAATTCATTATACTAGTAGTGTGTAATCAGCATAAAGTATTGAACTTTTCGGTTGAACAGAGTAGTAAATGGTCCAGTACAGCAAATTAAATTTGAAGTTATAATTGTGAAACAGTCTTTTTCTATGTTTATATTACGACTTTCACGGCTAAAGTACTTACGTCTTCCTCGCGCAACACTGTTTCCCTTAAAGATCGCAAAATTCTTGCTCTTCTGTTGCATTCCTTTTTATGGGAACTAAATACATCTATTCTGTTGAACAATTTGTTACACCTTCCACAGCAAAAAACGTCCTCGTCATCGTCCTCACATCCTACAGAAAATTTAAAACAACTATTTTATTCATTATATCAGTATATTTTAACTGTCTTATGTTGCTTTTTAATGGATTTTCCGTTTTGAATTTTGTTGTAGTCTAGTAATTATATTTTACAATGTTTGAAACAACAAAGCATAATAAGTTTGAACTATAAAAATCAGCTGGAAGAGACTTGCTCTGTACGTAGCCAGTAAACAAAACATAAAAAAGAAAAAATGTAAAAGTTCAAATATAAGAGTACTCGTAGTTACTGAAAATATGTTTAAAGCTAATTACAACTTATAAATCAATAATGTTTTATAAATCATTACAAATTCACCAGATATAGTGTAACTGTAGTTATGTCATTACCATTTAGATTAAGGGCACAATTGGTACTGCCAAAATTCCGAGTGGCAAAATGTACAAGTAGAAATTCAGTGTTCGTAATTGCAAACTTAAATATTTTTTATTACGTTTTAATTTATGACAACAAAATCAATGTTAGATAAATAAAGGCAACAGTAGTATACCGATGTCCAAACTCATAAATCCATGGACAAAGCGACAAAGACATAAAACACTAATAAATATATTTTGATATATCCACATATATAATTTGTAATAAACATGTATTATCACAGAGATATGTCTCGCTTTTTTGTAATTTCGATAATGCAAATGTTGAAATTAAAATAGCAACACTTTAACATGTAAGTTTTACAAATATTCAAAGTAAATGAACCATGACTTAAGGTACATGGCTCAACAATCGCCATGGAACATGAAAGGTGCCAATGTTAATACAACTACATAATCAATTCCATTGACTTTTCATAAGTACTTTACTTTAACATACCCAAACACAGACAACTACATGTAAACTAAAGACATTTTCAAAGTCACCAAACCATAACTGAGCGTGCAGGGTCAATGATAGTTCAACTGCATACCAAATATCATTGACCTAGCACTAGTAGTTTCCCGTATACCGATCTAATCACAAACTAATACGTAAAAACGACATTTTAAAGCCAATATGAGATCTGCCAATGTTCATACAACTGAATACCAATTATCATTAACTTACCACCATTGGTTCCCCATAATCTAAGCTAATCACAAACTAATACATGAACGCTAAGCAAACGTTTTATAGTCAATAGACAATGACTGAGGGGGATGAGATGTACCAATACTAATACAACTGCATACCAAAGATAGTTGAACTAACACTAGTGGTTTATCATAAACTAGACCTAATCACAAACTATAACATTGTTGACGCCATCGCCGCCGACGCAGGAAACAGCATACTTATGACTCACGTATTGACTCCGTCAGTCGAGACGAAAACTAGTATTATGAACCTTACCTTCTATTTCTTTCACAATATCTAGTTTTATAGTACATTTCGTTTCTTTTTCTGAATTTGGTGGACATGTTTCGAACATTTTTGCCACAAACTCTTCCATACATTTTTTGACTAAGTCTCTATCTTTTGTGACTGATCTATCCATTTTACCCCAAAGCACTAAACTTCCTTTTTCGTAGAAGTCGTTGCTGATGTTTCTTGATGTTAATTTATCTGCATTTTCTTTTATCATCTTTAGAATATCATTCATAAACTGTTCATTGTCAGTGCTAAAGGTATGTCGAACTGTTAAACAAACAAACGAATAGTTATGTGTGTGATACAATTCATTTCAAACTATATGGAATGTAAAGAACACCAGACTTGTACACAATTCTTAATTTAATCTTTTCCTATCTAAATGATCATAGGAGCTGCGTAACATGAAACATAATCGCTCTTCAAAAAAACCAAGTCATTTATTTTTATAACAACATTGTCAAAAAATATTTAACACATAAATAGTTCATACAAATCATCAATATCAATTAAAAAAAACGGCTGATAATTTTGATGGTTGCAAAAAAGATTCGATTTTCCGAACATTTAGTCTTCGTTCAAATCAGTTTCTCAATTTGATTTCCAATTTCTAAGATATTTTACAATTTTTTGCATTCAATTTTCTGCTTTCCGTTTATGTTGATGTACAATGGCTGGTTCACAAGACTATTCGACCGTTTTCCTTTTACAGTGTGAATGTGATGATCATTAATAATGACGATGATAAACTATATTATGTAGTTGGTACTTGATCAATCCGCATCAACTTTAGATTTAAAGTAATGCAAAGATTGTTTATTTTGCAATATGTATTGAAACAGATTAGTTCCATGAGGAAAACATGGTACAACAGAGATACTGTGTTCTATTGTAAGATTGCCTTCAACTGTTAAGTATTATAGATTTGTTTTTGTTTATATTTTTTTCCATGCATTTATGATAATAGAGAAAACAAGTGACAAATGGGTGTAGGAAGAATACAATGAGAACTCAACTCAAACAACAAAGTCTTTGAAATTGTATAGTTGTTCCTAGATGTAGAAAAAAAGAAATCAATGTCATTTTTTTCACACAAAATGAGTTTCCGTAACTATTATTTTTCCGATATTCGTACCGACAAATGCCTCGGAAGCCATATATACAGTTGGAAAAAAGTATTGCAACACCAAATTGAAATTGAAATTAAAAAAACACTTTTCATTTTTTGGGGATATAATTTGGTAAAATATAATTAGTTAAACATTATTTAAGTATCAACTGAGTTTAATCAATAAATATCGACTCGATATTTTTTTATCTGCACATGCAGCTACTGTACCCGTAAACAGCAAAACAGTTGTTTTTATCCTCTTTGTTTTCAACCCTTTAAATAACCAAATTTTTAAAGTTATGTGATTGACACCTTATAATGGGTCCTTGACAACTCTTAACTGCAGCCAGATGGCAGATTATCAGCACAAGGGAAGCAGGGATGTCGATGTAAAAACTGCACGTATTGTTGGTCATCACCATTTCACTATAAGTCGTTTTGAGAATAAATCAGGCAATAAACGCTGTTAAAGACATTTCAAGATAATGAAGACCCCCTATACCATTTGCTAAGGAAAATCAAGCATAATGAAGGTTGGTCAGAAGGAAACCCATTGCATACAGGACAATCCTAAAAAGAGAGTGGTGGCCATACAGGAGCTTTTTAACAAGAACTGTTCGAGATCGACTCATCGCTACTGGTGATCGTGCGATAAGACCATTTCGGAGACCTTTGCTAACGAACAGACACACAGTTTTCCGTATCCAATGTAGTGCAGAGCTCGCCAAAGTTGGAAATTAGCATCGTGGAGGAAGATTCAATGTTCAAATGGAATTCGGTTTATCTTCCATGGCACGATCGTAGCCCGGATTTCAACCATATCGAGCATATTTGGGACACTATTGGGCAGAAAGTGCGCGAAAGGACAACCCAGTTCAAACACAACATGAAATAAACAATGCCCACATCAGAAATGGTTGCTGCTACCTTAGCAACAAATTAGTCGATTTATGGCAGGATTCAGAAGACGTTTAGATGCGGTTATCCGTTTGAATGGAGGCTGCGCACAAAGTACTAATTACGATCAACCATGATATGAACAGTCATCTAAGGATTAATTTTGAAATGTCTGACATTGTAAAGTTCGACTACAGTAAAAGTTGTAAATACATTTTTTGGTACAAAAAACACTCCATTTTGGTATTAAAATTGTGGTTATATAAATTATTTTTTTTCAAACATTTTTTGTTCGTTTCAATGCCAATGTTATCATAAACTATGTTTCAATAATATTGTACACATATTTTATTATATTTCATCCAAAAAAAGAGGCTCATTTTTCAAATTTTAAAAAATCAAGGTGTTGCAATACTTTTTTCCATGTGTATATATATGTAAATATCCGAGCCGTTGCTTAGAAGAATTGATACATTGAGTACTACTAGATACTATTAATAAAATAGTAAAATCTTACACTGAGTTGTCAAGTCTTCAGGATCAAAATCAGCTCTTGTTATCTACATCGGGAAAGAAAAAGATTAACAATATCTCAAACACCTAGCTACAGTAGTTATAGATAATTAGTTGGTTATTTTGAATCATTTTCATTCCAATCATATATCTGCTTTAATTCTGCAGATTACATTTTGATGAATTTTGATAACATTTGCTATGAAATGCTTATTTATAAGGTCTGTGTCACATTCACATTTGACAGCTTTGTATCCTTCACACTTACAATTAGAAGCCACTGCTGGTGGAGTTTTTAAACCACGGGGTTATCACCAGCCTAGCATTCATCACTTCCATGCTGACATAAATTATCATTCACATGGTAATATCTATAAATTAATTGTTTACAAACTTTGAATTTTTGGAATACTTGGGTTTTTTCTACCTCATGAGTCATGAGGAATAGATTACCTTAGCTGTATTTGGCAAAACTATTAGGAATTTTGGTCCTCAATGCTCTTCAACTTCGTTCATTTTTTGGCCTTGATAACTTTTTTGGAATCGAGCGTCAATGATGAGTCTTTTGAAGACGAAAAGCTCGTCTGGTGTAAGTACAAAATTTTAATCCTGGTACATTTTACATCAAAAGTACGCTATTTCAGTATGAATAAAAGGGGTTGTGGTATATACTTTACCCACTTATAAAATAAACAAAAAACGTTAGTCTTCAACAACGAAACATGTCCATTCCGTATGCCATTAAGCCAGTCTTAAATCGTTCTGAATCTGGAAACGATACGTTAACCTATACATTATAATAATGATTAAATGTTGTATGATTCTCAATGAGACTATTATCAACCAAAGTTCAAAAGACGTTGATATAAGCATATTCATGTCGGTATACGGCCGTCAACAAAATAAAACTAGCGGCTCTAAAGAGCCTGTGTCGCTCACCTTGGTCTATGTGAATATTAAACACAGGACATAGATGAATTAATGACAAAATTGTGTTTTGGTGATGGTGATGTGTTTGTACTGAACCTTCTTGCTGCTTTTGATAATCTCTATCTATAATGAACTTACCGGAGTAATGTAAGTGGAAAATGTTAGTTGAAATTTACAAATTTTATGAAAATTGTTAAAATTTGACTATGAAAGACAATTACTCCTTAGGGGGTCAGTTGACCATTTGGGTCATGTCGACTTATTTTTCTGTCTTACTTTGCTGTACATTATTGCTGTTTACAGTTTATCTCTATCTATAATAATATTCACGATAATAACAAAAAACTGCAAAATTTCCTTCAAATTACCAATTCAGGGGCAGCAACCTAACAACGGGTTGTCCGATTCATCTGAAAATTTCAGGGCAGATAGATCTTGACCTGCTTAACAATTCATTCCGAGTCAGATTTGCTCTAAATGCTTTGGTTTTTGAGTTATAAGCCAAAAACTGCATTTTACCCCTATGTTCTATTTTTAGCCGTGGCGGCCATCTTGGTTAGTTGGATGGGTAACCAGACACATTTGTCAAACTAGATACCCTAATGATGATTGTGACCAAGTTTGGTTAAATTTGACATAGTATTTTCAGAGGAGAAGATTTTTGTAAAAGTTAACAGACGACGACGACGATGGACGCAAAGTGATGAGAAAAGCTTACTTGGACCTTTGCGCCAGGTGAGCTAAAAAAAACTATACCGTAAAGTCGGATTAAAAGCCCCGCCATGAATAAATTTTTAAAAATTTAAATGAGAACGATTTGACACCCTAACCTATAACAAATAAAATCACGAACAAAAATTTAAGGACAAGAACCAACGATGACCAGTAAAATAGACGCTCCTGACTGAAACACGAACCCCACAAAACACCTGGGGTGATCTCAAGTGTTCTAGAAAGGTAGGCAGATTCTGCTTAAGATGTCGCATTCGTTGTGTTGTTCATAAAAAGTACTTGTCTGGTGATAAGTTAATAAAGGTAGGTCACATTTAATGAGTTGTAAACAATCTCAGACACAAATGACCTTGTACGATACCAAAATAGAAGAAAGCAAAATCGACCCGATAAAGAATCGTAAAAGGTAAAATAGTCATATGTGACATGCCTTAATAATGTATAATAGAATATGATGTTTTGTTAAAAATAGTAAGAAAAAAATCATTATATTTCAGTCATGTATGCACATGTATAAATCTAAATATTGGAAACAACTCATTTTTTTGTTGTTTTGTAAATTAAACCTAGATGATTCGAATTTGAATACTTGACCAAACCACAACACATAAAGAAATAGTCGAACAAGTAAGTCCTAAAGTTTCATCGACTTGAAAAATAAATAAATAAAGAAGTGATTTAAAAAGAAATGAGATTTAGAGGTATTGCCTGAAAGTGATAATATAAATATATATTTTAATATTCTATAAAGGGTATACTTCATCAACCAAATCAACCACGTTGCACGTAGGTAGAAATTATTTTGCATAAGTCTAAGATATTCCCCCAAAAAAGTGTCAAAAAAGTGTCAAAAAACTTAATTTATTAAAAGGTCTCCCGGAACAAAATACAACTATAGTCTCTTATTTTTAATATAATATGAAATGAAGTTTAATATAATAAAATAAACAGTTCTGACCAAGTCTTGGTTTTGTTACTTGTACCTTCTTATCAGTTCTTTTTACTCTACAATATATCTTGTGATTCATGAAACTGTCTAGACTTTTAAATGTCTCTTTACATCGCCCGCATTCATGTGAGTCATCTATATCTTCGTCATCTGTAAGTGCAAAGTGCAAAAACGATGCTACTCAATACAAACACATATCCCTCCCCTTTCTGTGCCCTAATATTATCCAACATTGTATATCCACCGCGATACTGTTTTAAAAAATATACAATGATCGTGTAGGTTCTTAATTGGTTGTTTTGTGTAGCCTTGTCTCTCTTTCGTTGACTATTGCTTAGCATTTTTCCCTTTTTACATTTGCTCCACTCAGTATTTACTTCATGACAATCTTATAAATAATAAGTTTTCTTGTACTTGCTTCGTTTTGTCATCCCGAAAATTATAATCGTTATCATACATACGTTTTACGCATACAGTAAATTAAAAGCCTTTTTCCACGCACAACGGTTTTATTCAAGTAATGCTGATACAATACATTCAATATGATGTTAATAGTTTTAAGCTAACTTACCGACACCATATACAAAATGTTCTAATGATGCTTCAGGTTCAACGTGTGTCATACGTTGTCTTTCTGGCCTTTGATGATCAGCATTAGAGTCTTTATGAAATTATCCAGAATATCAAATAACAAATAAGTAAAAGTAAAACAATATATGCCTAGTATTAAAATCATATTTGCTTATAATAATAATGTGTCAAAATCGGTTGGTAAGTGCTCCATGTTAAGTAAATTTTTACTGATTTGGTTTTAATATCTTTCTTTTTTTTCTCACCTTTTTGTCAAAAACGTAAAAATATGGACTTTTGGTATAACCCGATACTTTTTAGTTCTTTGATGAATGTATGACACTTTATACTGTGATTATGTTACCAAGAACATTTGAAATAACAAATTGTTCGAAAATTTTTTTTTAAAGACTTAAAAAATTAAATTAAAGTGACTTTCCGTAAAATAAATGTCTCTTCGATTCATGCTGTTACAGCAAATATGTCGACCAGAATTCAATATAATTTAGAATTCATAAAACAAGAGGAATTCCGAGTATATGCATTTTGTCAGTAGGAAAGCCATGTAAATATAATTACCACTGCCATTGAGAAATTCCTGTTCAAACATGCATCTAGTATACCAGCTAAGCACAGAAAGGTACAACAGGAAACCTTTCAGTTCCTTGTAAAAACTAATCACTTCAAAATATTTGGTAATATCGATCGTCTCGGTATGGTTAAAAGAACAATCTGGAAAAAAACCCAAAGAAATCATCATAAAAGTTATTCGTACACTACAGAAGTCACTTAAATGGTATGATTATATGAAAATAAAGGAACAGTGAGTTGAAAATCTTTACTATTCTTATTTTTAAACCTATTTTTACCTGTATTAACCACTTACGAAGCAGGAAATAGCCTTTTCTTTTTAAAGTAAAGCCAAAGTGCAACTTGACCAATTGCGTTCTCATTATATGCAAGATTTAAAAATTTGTTTTGGCTTTTTTACCCTGTAATCCTCAATATATCTGCAGTCCATTCCATTTAATCTACATCCCAATCAGAGTTGTGAAAGAGTTCTAAACGATAAGAGTATGAAATACACAAGGCTTTGATTTCACGTCCACATTCTGACCGGATATGGCTTCGAATTAATACGACCCACATTGCCAAACGGGTGCCTCGCTTCGTTCATAGAAGACTAAAAATGACCATATATCTATACTAGAGTCACCTTTAAGGATCTAAACATAGATATACCCATTTTATTTGTAAAAAAACGAGTGCAAGACGTCATACGAGTATACAGCATTTATGCAGAATTCACTAAAATCTAACTTAAACAACATAAAAGGAAAGTGTGATATACATCAATGAGACAGCAATCATAACAAATTAACTCATCATAGATACCAGGACTAAATTTTGTATAAACAATACACACATACAAAAATCCATCCCAAAGATGTTCCTGTGTCTGTCACGTACTGATTCTTAATCAAAGTCACTTCAGAGAGTTGACACAGAGGAGAAAAGAAATTAAAATAAAAATCATGTTAATATATGAATACAAAAAATAATAGTTAATTTAAATGAAGCTTAAATAGACCAAGGTGCATTAGTAAAAGTGAGATCGGTATCCTAAATCGGGACGTGAAAATATAATTAATTGAAATTAAATTAAAAAATAAAATTCATATTCTACCAATGCATCGAGTATGGAATATTTATTTACTCGAGACAGTTACAAAAATACGCGTTGTTCGCCAATATGTTTTAGATATATGACATTGTACGGTGGAATCTGTTTCGCTAATGATTTGAAGACGATATGAAGAGAAACTCCATCCTTATTCTCGATTGATCTGCAAGAAGCTTTGTGATTATTTATATGTGGGGTCATCAGGCATTGTAACTTTTTTTCTTGATGTCATAATAGAAATTAAGAGGAAATCACACAAATAAAGAACTGAGTTCAATCGAACCACACGTTGAATACAAGTAAATATTTTCTAAAATAAAAATATAAAATCTGTCATGAAATTTACGAAAATTTTGCACATAACAGATATAGCACATCAGATGTACTGTGGAGTCATTTATTTTCGTTGGTATCAATTTTCATGGATTGACGAAAACTTGCGTTTTTTGTGGATATTTGATTTCGTAGTTTTGCCAATATTTTGATACAAAGCCTATGGAAAATCTGTTATTCGTTGAACATTTGAATTCGTGGTTGACCTATACCCACGAAACCCACGACAATTGGTATTTCAACGAATATAAGAAATCCCAAGTAGTTTAGTGGATAATTAATAAGTTTGTGCCAATGCCAGATTATTTGCTTACCATGGACTTCCCGAATTTGTCCTTTACAATAAGTAATTTCCAGTTCCATTTGCGCTACTGAAAGAAATTTAAAAAGACATTAGTTTAGTTTGTGTGCATTTAAAAGATATTCTATGCGTAGTATACATCAACAACATAAAAAAAAAGTACAGTCATGTTAATATACTAGTAACTGTATTTATGACTTTCAAGAGTATATTTTGAATGAAATCACATCTTTATTCCAACATATCCGTTTGAAGAGTCAACTCTTTATGGATTACCCATGTAGATGTTGAAAAGACTGAATCGTGTTTCAGGCTTTAAATCGGATAGGCGTGAATAAGAATAGCATCATTTTACAAAGCTACATGTATGTCATCGGACATATATTGGGGGTTACGGCTGTTGTATTTACTTTTTAAAGAGGGTTTAACTAGTGCTTTAGTATGCAAAAACCCTTTTTAATCTCGTTTAGTTGAATAACAGAATGTATTAAGAATGACGCATAAATAAGATCTTTTAAGAAGGCTAAATAGTAGCTTTGTTCTTCAGATGTACTGGCTTACATTTTAATAAGATCTCAGTCTGTCGTATTTAATTATATATCCATGTTAGAAAACATTTTTGGTGGGTTTGTTTCATAATGTAAAACTAATAAGATAACTTACATAATTAAACTGTTTGAGGAAATTTACCTGTAAAATCTAGATTTATATTCTTTGGTATCTCTGGTACTTCCAGCTTTGCTTTATCTGTAGAGCATTCTGAATCAAGAATCGGTTCATTTCGTCGGCATATTATTTTCTTGTTATTGTTATCTTCAGTGATGTAGTTATGAGAAGTCACTTCTAAAATGTATTTAATGTATATTGAAATGAAATGAAAATGTTAAAATGTCAAAATGAACCTGCAGAATCACATCTGTCTTCGATTCAACATTATGGATATTACCCAAACGATTTACTGATAATAATGTTAATCATAATTTTAAGGCGAAACGGAACACAAAATCAATCGTCTACATGGACATCTGATACATATGTTGAGGCATTTGAGCATATATATGAAAGATCAAATACATGTTTGTGCATCTCCTTATCACGTCTGTCGACATTGTTCGGAATATAGAGAAGAACGAAACAGATCGTTAGGGATAAATAAATGGTGGTTCAGTTAGGCTTGCAATTGGATCTTGAGGAAATCAGGTATAGGATCGTGATTGCAATTTTAAGGAGATCCAATCTTTGAAAAACTACGTTGTATTATCAAAAGGCGGGAGAAATTAGCAAAATAATATATATTCGGTTAAAATTGTCCAAACTTTTATTCAGTATCTAACAAAAAACAACTGCGCCATGAGTGCATGATACGCCCGACGTCTTGTGTGGAAGTTTTATCAATAATCATCAATGCTTTCTGAGAAAGTTTTAAACAATAACCATTTATTGTTTTTGAGACGTGGCGGGACATGTGAACCCCCACTCCCTTCCCCCTGTGTTTTGTTGTTACAAAAAACTAAATATCACTAAAATGAAATTTTGAATCAAACCAAAATATACAGATCTTTAGATTAATATAACAAAGAAGTCTGTAAAGTTTTAAGCAATAATCATAAATCGTTTTTGAGATACGGCACGACATGTAAAAAAAACTTCACCCTTTTTTACAAAATACTCAATAACTCAAAAATGAAATTTTGAATCATCACCAAAAAGTATACAGATATTAAGATTAATATAACTAGAAGTTGTAAGCAATAATCAAGAATCGTTTTTGAGATACGGTGCGACATGTGAAAAAAAACACACCCCTGTTTAAGTTACAAAGTGCCGTAACTCAAAAAGTTTTAATCTTATTTTTACCAAAAAGTATACAGATCATTTGACCATCATAAGAAACAACTGTATAAAGTTTCATGAAATTTGTATAAGTCGTTCTCAAGTTACGGTGCGACTGGATAAGCCGGGCAGACAGACGGATAGACGGGCAGACAAACGGACGGACACATGACATTTGTTTACCATAATACGTCCCGTCAAAATTTTGACGGGCGTATAAAAATTAGAATTACGAAGTTCTCCGTTGTAAATATGTTTGGTAATCTATGGAGGTGAATGACTACATGTAAGTTCTAAAAACATATAGGATGCGAAATGTTTGAATGTATAAGATGTCTATAAAAGTTATATACAAAAAAACTTTTTTTACATATTATGTACAATGTTTACCTTGTTTCCTATAAACTTTGCTTTCTTTGCAATTGGTTATCTTGTGCATGTCATTCAGAAACGTTATGCACAACTTTGTGTGATTCAAACTTTGTTTTGTTTCCAGTTCCCTCTTCTCTTTCTCTTCTCCAATATATCGTAGTAGATTGTCATGTTTTTCTTCAATACATTTCTGAAATCTTTTATCGTTTTCAATACATATGTCTATTTTAGCATCTAAAACTTCTATTCCAAACTGCATTGCTTCTTTCGTGTCCATGAGTTCATGAAGTAACTCCTGTACAGTAACCAAAATATGTCAAAGAAACTAATTGCCAAAAAAATGTTTAACTCGAAGTGCACTTCTATCTTGCATTTTTCGTCATTAGTGAAAGTTTTTCAGTATTTCTATTATGCAGATTAATTTTTCTTGTAGATTAATACCCAAATCTACTGGTAAGCATCGTTTGTATGTGCATCCTGAAACTTGGATCTCAGAAATACTGCCCTTTTCAATCAAAGATACTTCACGACATTAACCTTTTACAGGTGTTGTAAGACTTACTGATTTGTTTTTAAATGGACAACAGATGTAGATGCGAGAACATGTTGCATTGCTTTCAAATTATTTGTCTTTTCTTATTTTCCTTTATCAGGATAAATTATATAGTGTTGGTCCGGCTGGTAGCGCTTTTTTTTTATTAGTGCTTCAGTTTTATGATATATGTTCTAGATAGGGACAGGGTGTTTGTGCGCACGTGGCTGGTCTAACTAAACCACATTTTATGCATGTACCAACTCGGGCTATCTTGATCATGTGTTGGTTATTGTTGTATGTCTGGGTTTTAAGGAATGTGATTTCTTGTACTCCATGATATTTCTGGTAATCCTCTTTACGAATTATTATTTTATTTCATGATAAATGCTAATTTTGAAATTGGTGGATATCATATCTATACAACGAACATATAATATAAAATTGATGTTAAACAACTGATACTAAAAAGAAACATTGAACTAATTTAAACCATATTGCAGTGAAATTTATTTCTCCGAGGTTTTTAGTTCTATAACAAAGCATCAAATATGTGCGTTGTTATTTTTAGTCTGCAGCGGTTTTACTGAAATCATTATTAGAAAGAACTGGAATTTAAGAAATTAATCAACCCTCTTTCTCTTTTTTTTTTTTACTATCTACATGTATGTACACAGAATTATATTTATAGTTCAGTACTTACTTCTTTTTGTTGAATTTCAATTAGCAATTCTGTGTGCCACTGCTTACACATTTTCATGTCCAACGGACCAGTTTTTTGATGATATATTTGTCGTTCTGCTTCTGTTTTAAAGCCAACTGCTTCGGCTATTTCAAGTATACAGTTTTCCATACCTTCCCAAAGATGGTTAAAATCGTCGAATGGAATTTGTGCAGATACTGTATGAGCTACAACATCGTTTCGACGTTCTCCTAAAGTTTCAATGCAATTTCGAAGTGGACAAAAATAGTTTGTGAGAGAATTCAATAAGGTAACATCTCTTTGTGCCACGTTCTCGTGTGTTAAACCTGGCTCCGCTTTATATGTGCACGAATGAATTTGATGACTTGGAGTAAGGCACACATTTGGGATTTTGATAAATAACTTTCTGAACTGTTCTTTGTTTATGAAATTCGCATGTGGTGGTATGTACCCAGTTCGACAAATACAACATGCACAACTTGGTCGCCATATGTGAAACAAGTTATGTTTCTGTCTGTTCAGGAAATTTTCGAAACTATGTTGATAAGAAACAAGAAAACAACGCCAAAACTCATCTCGACAAAAATTTATAAGAATAAATTTTAAAAGAGTGAAATCAAGGTCATTAATTCTAATATTCCTATTTGCAAAACAACAACACAATTGTTTGTTTCTATTATGCTTATGTCCGTTTTTACGCTGTGCTTTGTCGTCAGTTTCGAATACTATCATAATTTGCTTCTTTCTGAGAATTGATTTGGATGAAGGATTGTCTAAACATATACAACACTTTTTATTGGAATAGAAATGAAAAATATCATGTTGATGGTCATCAATGAACTCGAAAAATGTTTTATTCATACGAATAAGATATTGTTCCATCAATTTTCCACATATAGGTGTCGCATTGTCATGTAGCAATCCAGATATTCTGTTATAGTTATCTCTTTCATTGTGTTCATGCATTATAAACTATTTTCATCTGTGTTCAATGTATCGGCCTCACTCATTGAAGGTCTGCAACATATGAACGCAACATATACATAAATAACATCATATGTGTACAATTATTCGGTATGCAGGAAAATATTCCTACAAAAAAAATAAGACTGTCTGAATTCGTGTGTGAAAATACGGCATCTAACTTACATAACTAAGTATACCGATATTTTTAATTCCTAGCTTATTAAATTGCCCTACTCTAGATAAGTTACAAAAAAAAACGGAAAACACATATTAAAAGATATTTTCGTACACAACAGAATTTCTTAATGTACATAATTATGGATTTTAGTTAACTTTTACAATCATCTGTGAACCTGTTGCTCTTGCAATTCAACATGTTAACACCCAATCATAAAAGAAAAGTATGTATCTTTAACTTTAAATAACATGAAAAAGGGACAGGCAACACATTGTCCTATTCAAATAAAAAATGTATCCGTAGCTCTGAACTGACAGGATAAACTCATCAAGGTTATCTTTGTAACCAAACTGTTGTCTAATGAAATTCATTATCCCAGCTTTTTTAGCTATACTTCAATTATATACAACTGATTTATAAAAATCTTTTTAAGACTTGTTGTTTTGAAACAATGCAGTCCAGTCAGCACCCTTGGAAAATGATATTAGTACATTGCAACTGCTCAACTCACTGAAACTCACAAAAGAACTTGGTCTATATCAAAATATCTTACTTGAGCAAAATTATAACTTCTGTTAATTCACTTGACCCTTAAAACATACATAGAATACTTTAAGCTTTAGAGTAATGAATATTTAGGTGAAAATATGTTAAAAAAATCTTGTAAAATATAACTGTGCAAACGTGTCAATATTTCATTTTATATGTCGCATGTATACTACTGAATAATGAGGTCAGTGATGTAGAAAACGACGAATCAAAGATTTCAACTTTATATATTATAACTAATATAGAACAATGGTGTTGTTTGAAAGTTTAGGTTAAGTAGTTCAAACATCAAATTTTTTTCTAAGTAGGTTTATTAATTTCGAAGTTAGAAACTAGGACAGCAAAAACCAGAAAGATTTTATTGTCGACAAAACTGTTCACCTTACAACTAGTATGACTTTCTCAGATAATAAAAAGAAAAATCAGGGCCAAAATAACTAGAAAATTAAAGTGGCCATTACTGTTAAACTAAAATAAATAAAATTAACACGAGAAATGGTTAAGAATAATGCCTAGCTAGAACGGGACAGAAAAACTGTTATAAGGCCACACATTGGCATACATTTTTGAAATGCATGTAATTTTCTAAATTAAATGTATAAATAATAGTGTGGATAAACATTTTTTTTTCGTCATTTCTTGCCCTAATGTCCTTTTTTCCTTCCTGTCGCCATTTCTTCTGAGTTGCCAAGCTATCCTGAAAACCCTATCTAGACACGGCACTTGCCTCAGGATTTTTTCTCTATATACCGTAATATATTTTCGGATACAAGTGTCTAAGGTATACAGGTAAATTGTTTTCTGATACAAGTGCCTAAGGTGTACAGGTAAATTGTTTTCTGATACAAGTGCCTAAGGTATATAGGTAAATTGTTTTCTGATACAAGTGCCTAAGGTATACAGGTAAATTGTTTTCTGATAGAAGTGCCTAAGGTATACAGGTAAATTGTTTTCTGATACAAGTGCCTAAGGTATATAGGTAAATTGTTTTCTGGTAGAAGTGTCTAAGGTATACAGGTAAATTGTTTACTGATACAAGTGCCTAAGGTATATAGGTAAATTGTTTTCTGATACAAGTGCCTAAGGTATACAGGTAAATTGTTTTCTGATACAAGTGCCTAAGGTATACAGGTAAATTGTTTTCTGAAACAAAAGCCTAAGGTATACAGGAACATTGTTTCATGAGACATTTCTGAGACAAAATCCTAAGGTATACAGGAACATTGTTTCATGAGACAAAAGCCTACGTATACCTTTTATATCATGTGCTACATGTATAAAACAGTTACGACGCTAGATAAAAACTGACAAGGAAAGGTAACATCCGACCACCGAAAGCTTGATTTTGGTCGAGCCTAGGTAGTCTAGCGCACCGGGCATAGTGCAAGGCGGTTTTCTGCCACGATATGTCAGTAGCAGGAGTACGAATCACAGCCAGAAAAGAACAAATATTAAAAAAACTTTCTATGTTGGGCTGTTATTTATCAAATATATATAAATATATATGAAATTATTTTTTTGAGATTTGAGGCCTGTGCATCATTATTCAAGGTTTCAGTTTTGGTTTTTTTAGTTCATTATCACTTCATCTTGTACAGTCTTCTGCATTTTTCACATTCTCGCCTTTTATGTTTTGGCTTTCGTATAGTATCTTTGCACAAACATAATAGAATGCAATATGTTTTTTCTCCAAATTTCAGAGCCCATAAAGATCGTATATATAAATATATATATAATAAAATTGATACATTTACAATAATAAAACAATGCAATATAATATTATAATATTAAATAAATTCTAATAAAACAACTGTCGTATGAGGCTTTAACTATTTATCTTGAATATAGTTATTGAATCGTCGCAAAATATGCAATAGGTTATTGATTTTTTATTAAATTGTGTTCAAATAGAAATAACATATTGATTTTGACAAACTCATCAAAACTATCTAGTACGTCATTCTTATTGACGGTTGTTGACCTAGATATTCTTTTAACTAAACATGTTCACATTCTTAAGCTTTCCACATTCTTATGTGAAGAGACATAAAATTTAAAATGACTATTTAGGGTGAATAAGCACAGATCAGTATTCATTGTTTGCCAATCATATGGACGATTTATTGAAAGTTGTTTACTTGATATCTAATAATTTATCAATAAACACAGTAATTTTGAAAGTCGTTCTTAATGTTAAAAGACTTTACAAACCTGTTTCCTTTTCACAAGTACTAAAAGTCCGTCGTGGTAAGGAGCATTATTCAAAGGTATGTTAAAAGAATACGGAAGCTACACAGTCTCCATTAATTATACGTAACTCAACACGTGATCACAGGTTTATGTACTCTATGAGGGTCTCAACTAACGAACTAACTAATTTCATTCAGTATAAAATCCAGTACAAAAGGATCATCGCCGAAACACATGAACACATAAAAAACATATACAAAACAAAGCAAAAATAAAACATAACATAACGGACCAGGGGCGGATCCAGGATTTTCGGTATGGAGAGCGCAAACTTAAATTTTCGACGAACGGAGCGAGGCGAAATTGTTTTGGAGGTATTATTTTCGAAATTATTGAAATATTCTTCTAGAGAGGGTGCAATGTAGATATCTTGCCAAGCGTGGCGAGAAATAAATATTTTGTGGTAAAATAAGCGAGAAATTTAAGTTTCAAGCTAAACCCGCATAAATCCACCCTTGACAATCTGTAATCACTATAATTAATAAGAAATCTGCGAGCTTCTATTCATTGACTCAATAATAGCTCACCGACAAATATAAGATTTTGAAAACAAGAATTTCTACTTTTGCCAGCGATTTTTAATTGTCTTTTCTTAATTTTTATTTTCTTCTATTTCCGGAGGTCGTGTCAAACTTTTTATATACATTTCTACCGCAAACCAGTAAAATCAGAATCAGGTCCTTGCGAAGATATGTTCATTTTCGTGAGATCCTATGTAATACGAGGGGGGCAAGGGGTTTAGCTGTTATGCTGTTATGAGGCATTTTAATCCTTTGTTATCTGTTATTCTGAAAATATATTTGCTGTTAGCTGTTATTGTCTTATTCTTTGTTAGCTGTTATTGGGTTTTTAGTTTTTTTGTTATCTGTAATTGTGATAATGTATTTGCTGTTAACTGTTATTGAAAATTGGGATGTTAACATTTTTGAGACAGCCAAAATTCGGTAGAAATTGAAGATCATTGGACATTGGAGTCTACCACTACTTATATGCTGGTCCCGTATTTGCAGACATGGGGTAATTGAAATATGTAATTGTAATTGACTGTAATTAATTACAATTTATCATGTAATTGAATGTAATGTGTAATTGAGCATTTTTTCAATTACATGTAATTGAATGTAATTAATTACATAGCCAAAATTGCCTGTAATTGACAATTACTTTTCAATTACAAGTCAATTACATTTGAAATTTTGGATCAAAAGATTAAATCTTGTGTTTTCTCAAAAAATTATTAAAAGCAATAATCTTAACAAATGTTGTAAGCTGACAAAGAAAAGCCTTCACAGTATACTTTCTGTATTAACACAACCATGGTAGATTCTTCATTTTGTATTGAATGATAAAAAAAATGTAGACACATGCCATAATTTTAAAAGAAACCACTAGGAAGTCACTGTCTTGACCTTAATTAGTAGATTTAGATAGATATTTTAAGATATTGATTTAACATAATTAACTTTATTCAAGGACTTAAATAACCAATAAATATAACCTCTGGCTATTTGTTTTATTACAAACTATATAATGACTGTTGTTAAACAGATATAAGGCTAATTAGAGAGAGATAAATATACCCCTAGGGCCTATAGGTACATGTTTAAATTCTTGAAGGGATAATGCATATGACAAAATCTCACTTGCAAAATTTGTTCACTATATATATGAATGTTGAAAGAAAACATTTTATCAGATTTAAAAATGAGCTCCAAGAGTGTACTGGAACATTTTACTGTTCCTGATGACTTCCAAAATGGAAATACTTTCAAAGAAAAATGTATGCATTGTGGCACCCTCATTAGTGGAAGTTATAAAGTTACATCCAACTTTGTTACACATATGAAGGTAATACTATATAAGAATTTTAAAAATTAATAAATTCATAATGCTTCTTTTTCATTTCTAATCAGATTTCATTTATCTTATATCCTCTAATAGCTTACATTTAAATTTGGAAAATATTTTGTTTATTAAATTAATTAGTTGTGATTAAAACTAAAGTTTATTTTTGTTTTAAGAAGTCAGATTTCTAAATCACTTATTTAAGATAAATAATTTGAATAAGCTGGGATAAAAATGAAAATCATTTCAAAAAATAAAAAATAGTGCTCTTTTTTTGTATCATTTACAATCAAATAAATTTAAATAAATGTTCATAGCTTTCCTTTCAAATGTAATTGAAGTAATTAATTACATTTGCCAAGTAATTGGAATGTAATTAATTACATTGGTAAAAAAAGTCAAATGTAATGTGTAATTTAATTGAAGATTTTGTAATTGTAATTGAATGTAATTAATTACTTTCAAATGTAATTGACCCCATGTCTGCGTATTTGGAGAAGGATTCCATTAACATATACCCATCACAAAAGTGATGTCCAGGACAATTCCATTATATCTTACGATTATCCTTCGTAAAAGCTTTTATATTATATGGTACATAGACTCAGCTCTTTTCAAAGCAGAACCAACTACATTGTACAATGAAAGTTCCCACCATGTACTAGGTTCCGAAGCTGCACATAACTCATTACAATTAAAGATGTATTTCAACTTCAAGCCATATAGTTCCCCTATTGAACTATGTATTCTACTTACTAGTAGACTTGGTACAATCAAAAACCTGATAAAAATTTGTTCAAATGAGGCCTTTGGAAAATAGTGGAATAAATTACTTTTGGAGTGTCAAAATTGGTCCTACTTGATAAATTGCATGCTTATAATTGGTGCTTTTGATTTTTCTACCCAACATACAACTTCGCCTCATAGTCTTATTCAGAAAAATTCACACACCTCATTAAATGGGCATTTAAAAAAGTCAGAATGCGAATATATATATTCAAACTCTTTCAGGTTATTTTTTAATAGCAACAAACAAAAGAACTATGTCAACTGGACCTACTTTGATACCATAACTGCCCTTGAATTTTTAATAGATATAATTTTTGTCTCTTTGACATATTCCTCATTTCCATTCTCAATTTTATTACACATTATTTAAATTACAAACATGTGTGAGTTTTGATATTTGTACAAAAATAAATGCTAAAAAAGTATTACATAACAAATAAACAGCTACGCCATGAGTACATGATACGCCCGTCACCTTTTTGAAATATTCGATAACTTCTCAATGTCATATCAGATATTTATAAAAATCAGTCAATATATATCATGTATATAAACAATACATCAAAGTTTCATGAGAACTACAGAGAACATTTTTGAGTTATTGTCCGAAAACTGGAAAATACCATCTTTTTTAATGAATAAACCCCTTAACTGAATAACATTAAAACGGAAATAAAAAAAAATCGAAAGGGCGCTTACAACAATAGACATAAACTATTCAGCAAAGTTTCATGAGAACTGCTGAAAATGTTTTTGTGTTAATGTCCAAAAACTAGAAAATCCCCCCCTTTTAATTAATAAAAATCCTTAACACGGAAATGTAAAATCTAAAATTGATAAAAATTGAAAGGGAGCTCATTTCAATAGATATAAACAATTCACCAAAATTCCTTGCAAATTTGTGAAAGGATTTTTGAGATATTATCAGAAAACTGGAAAAAACACCATTTTTATTGAATCAAACCCCATTACTCAGAAACTTAAAATCTAAAATTTACAAAAAAAAACAATAGGGAGCTCACGTCAATAGATATAAACAATTTCCAAAAATTTTATGTTGGTTAAAGAATGTTTGAGTTAATGTCCGACATGTTGATGACGGACGGACAAGAATATACCAAATACATATCTAGATAATTACATAATTCTGAAAACCATGTTCATAGAAAATGGAATTCATTACAAAGGATTTTACCCGTAATAAGAAATACTGGATTTGTCAAGGACCCGACTTATTTTAATATTTCATTTACTGTTATCTGTTTTTGTCCATTTCAATTCCTTGTTATCTGTTATAAGCCAAATCAATTTGCTGTTTTGCTGTTATTAGGACCCCCCTTGCCCCCCCTCTAATACGGTAGTACGGGTTGGGGGCCTTCACCGTTTATGCATGCTTCGGCAAACTTTACAGGTTGAAAGTGAGAAACATATATTGATATCATACAGAGATGTTAAACAATGATACAATTTAATAAACGAACCTTTCGCTTGAACCAGTATTCCTATCTTTCATTAAGAAAGAATTTAAACAGGACTGTTTTCTTGGCCGTGCCATAATGAAATAACCAACCCAACCGCAGGTAGGGCACTTTCGCCTACTTCGTGGGAAACTGAGGTAGGGTTGTTTTTGAACTTATCAAAGAAATTGTTTATAAAATCCGCAACTACCATGTCACATGGTTTTACTTGAACTGCTAAAAGCTTATGATATTTTTTCACCAAACGTAGCACGCCCGCCACGCCCCCGCCTAAATCCGCCCTTATAACTGTCATATTCAGTATGTGGCTAGTCTGACATAGACAGTAGGTCACGTAGTCATGCACTGGTGGTAAGCGGATGGTCGTAACTAAGTAACTAAAAGTTACGACCATCTGAATATGGGAGACAACTCTAGGGATAAGTTTTTCTTTTCCGATTTTCGTGCAGTAAAAGGTTCATTTGAGTCAAACCGCTTGTCTCATATACACATATCGTGAGTTCGTTGTTATTGAAACCAAATTTGACACATAAAATCATTCCAATTTTCGTAAAATAGTTATGCAAAAATTCGAGCATGATGGTCGTAACTTTAACTTGTGATGGTCGTAATGTCAACTACAGTATTTTGGATGATGGTCGTAACCGACACAAGATGGTCGTAACTTTGAAAGATATCCGTAACTCAATTATTTAGACGAACTTTTACCAAGCTATTTTAAAAGTACTGTGCACATGCATAACCATGTTAATAAACTCAGTTGTTATATAAAGTTTACTACAAAAAATATTATTTCATTTGTTACTCTGATAATGGCATGCAGATATTAAGTTAAAGAATTATCAATCATACATTTTTTATATGTTCCAAACGACCATCATTTAGGAGAAACAGTGAAAACTAATCAACTCGCATACTGTACGTTAAGGCATGAAATTGTTGAATATTTGCTTTCAGATTTTTTTTTATTTACGACTTTTTATTTCCTGCAATCATGTCGGCAGATGAAATTATTAAACGTACAATTTTGAACAATCTTCTTTAATTTTTAATCAGCTATTGCAGTTTTTTAAACCATTGGCTTTCAAATATTCGGCTTTTTGTGAATCATGATTAATGAAAATCCACAAATGCCTGGTGTTTTTATCGTGTTGTCTTTATTTTTTATCGATTGCATGACGATCTTGCGGTATATCATTGATAATTGTTCTAAGTATTGGTTCAGAATAAAAACTTAATCCATGGTGTCGAAATGAACATTGTGTTAACCTAGAAAGTATGAATAAGGTTGAGATATTTTGCAATGCTACACGCGTTGAATTTAAGAGTAAGATCAAATATCAGTAGTTTGTAGACAGGCTTGTAGCCAGGATAATACTACAAGGTAGAACTAAATGTACTGCGGCAAATATTACATACATATATGCAGGTATATATTTTACAATGATACACGCTTTGAATTTAAGAGTAAGATCAAATATTAGTACTTTATAGCCAGCCTTGTAGCTAAGATAATATTACAAGGTAGAACTAAATGTACTGCGGCAACTATCACATACTTATGCAGGTTGAAAATAATATTTATGTTATATGTTTATATTGTATGAATGTACTCAGATTTAAAAAACCAGCACGCTGAGTTGAAGCATAAAGATCTATCTTTAAAATATTATCCTGGCTACAAGCTATGTATGAATACTGTTTGCTGAAGTCCTTTTGCTGAAATTCAAACAAAATAAAATACATTATCATCAGTATATAGTAAACAATGTAAATTGCTAACCCCTTTAATATTCTTTAGAAAGAAGTTTAAGGATTCATACTGTGAAGGAATTTTTTTAACTCGTGTAGTAATTTTGACTCTAAATATGCCTCCTCTAGTAGTGGAAAGATGATCCCAAATTATCAAGCCTGTGCCAGTATCTGATCATAGACTTTGCAATGACAAAATACAGAGTGAATCTACCGAGTTAAGAAAGATTGGCAAAATGTGTTTCTCTTTTGGTAACATCAAGTAAATGTTTACAAAATTCAATGCGTAGTCTTTCTGAAAGAATCTTAGGATAAGCCTGATCTACATTTGTAGTCATAGATTTTTGTTTTTTTAAAGGGTTGAAATATCCCCAAATTTTAGTGCTATATAAGAGAATAGGTTTTATTGTATGCTCAAAAACATGAAGGCTGTTTTTTAAACTTGGATTCAGTGACAGAAAGTCCTTGCGTAGCTTATGGTAAGCTTTTAACGCCTTATTATACAATTCTCTCTGAGCGAAGGAAAAAAATCCAGATGCACTAAAAGTTATTCCTTAATATTTACAATGTTGAGCGCAATCAATAAGTCTGTTATTAAAATAAAAATCATGTTTGATATGTCTGCCTGTTTTGTTAAAAACAAACACCTTGGTTTTATTGGGATTAATTTTCAAACACCGATCTTAATCCATCAAGTTTACTTTGAAGTCCTTTTGCTGAAGTTGATAAAAGGCAAGATCATCAGCATATATAGTAAAGAATAGGCTGGTCGTGAATAAACAACAGCTGGATCAGGGGAACTTTTAACACAATCAGGAAGTTCATTTATAAAAAATTTAAACAAATTTGGACTCAAATTGTCTCCCTGTTTTACTCCAACTTTAGTTCTTAAGAGATCTCTTACCACTCTTACCATACTCTCTAACTATATTCAATAGCTTAAGTTATATCCCTGGGAGAATGACAGTATCAAAAGCCTTCTGGAAATCAACAAAGCAGGCAAACACTCTATCTTCTTTTGCATTACAATACTTACTTATAATAGTTTTTAGAATGAACATATGGTCAGATGGTCGTGTTTTCTTTTTTGTTTTTTATTTTTTGTTTTTTTTTTGTTTTTGTTTTTTTGGTAAACCCAATTTGGCTCTCATCAATGATATGATATTTATCTAAGGATTTACAAAGACGTGTATCAAGTATTTTATTAAACAGGCTTCCCCAATGAATCAGTAATTGTAATTCCTCGATAGTTATTAAGATCGGATGCATCATTCCCTTAATGAATTGGGAATAAAAAACCTGTGGTCCAGGGTTCATGGTATTTTCGATAAGAAAGACACAGATGTATAGCGGATAGCATGGTACCAATAGGCGTATTCAGAATTTTCTAAAACCACGGGTAATAATTATACCTGAACTTCGAAATTGCACCTTATAATCAGCTTGACTATATACCAAATGACAATACGACTTCTCAAAATCCAGGCTAAGAATAAGATGTATGTTGTTTAATTCGATTACGGACCTGCGAATTCGCGGATATGGTCTTGTCTCGAAAACGATCCCCATAACATTATTTTGACTCCTTACTTATGCTCTTTCGACTTCAATTTTAAATTGTAATGTTTCTTTTAAATTCCACCTATTAGGTACATACTAGTTTTCAAAAAGTTTATCTTTCCAATACATGCAAAATATAAAGAAAATAAATCAGGATACTGTTATTTCATGTGATGTCAAATTTGTTAAAAGCGCCTTCTCTTAATTCGTAACTAAGAATGATCATAACCAGAGCTGTGTGTTAAAATGAATTCTCCACTTTTGAGAATTTATATTGTTATTAAACTTAACAGCTTATAATTAGTTGCCTCTTGGTTGATTTTATACATTATATTTTAAGTAACAGTGACTGGTCAATTCATTTTGTATTGTTTTCTTTCCCGATTCGTTCCAATTTTCTTTCCTTTCGCACTTTACAGGTATCCCTCTCTTCACCTTTTTTAGTTTTTATCATTTAGTGAAATCAACTTCACAAATATATCATATAATATATTCATATAACAAAAGACACGTTTAAAACTCTTGACTTGTCTTATTAGGTCCTATTTAATAAAGAGTTACGACCATCACAATTTTTAAAGTTACGACCATTCTGAAAATTTTTGTTTTTTTAGTGACGACCATCATGCTCAAATTATTGAATGATCATTTTACGAAAATTGGAATGTTTTTATGTATCAAATTTTGTTTCAATATCAACGCACCGACGATAAGTATGTATGAGACAAGCGGTTTTACTGAAACATTTTTTTACTGCACGAAAATCGGAAAAGAAAAATTTATCCCTAGAGTTGTCTACCATCTTCGGATGGTCGTAACTTAAGTTACGACCATCCGCTTACCACCAGTGGTTATATAGGGGATTTTTTAAAAAGAATTTTGACTAAATATGTTACGTCGATTTCAAGGCGAACAAGATTGCATCAATTCAAGATTGTTTCCGCACTTTGAGGATAATTTGGATTGAATCATATGAACTTCATGCCTCGCTAGCTATAATAATTATTAATAAAAAAAAAACCGTCTCGCTTTAACAGTAGCCGAGAAAAGGGGACCGATATATCTAATAAACAGCTGCGCCATGAGCGCATGATACGCCCGACGTCTTGTGTGGAAGTTTTATGTAATAATCATAAATACTTTCTGAGGAAGTTTTAAGCAATAACCATTTATTGTTTTTGAGACACGGCGGGACATGTGAAACCCCCCCCCCCCCTCCCCCACCCTGTTTTTTTTTACAAATATCACTAAAATAAAATTTTGAATCAAGTATACAGATCTTTGAATTAGTATAACAAAGAAGTGTATACAGTTTCAAGCAATAATCATAAATTGTTTTTGAGATACAGCGCGACATGTAAAAAAAAAAACCTCCCCTTTTTTACAAAATACTCAATAACTCAAAAATAAAATTTTGAGTCATCACCAAAAAGTATACAGATCTTTAGATTAATATAACAAAGAAGTGTGTAAAGTTTTAAGCAATAATCATAAATCGTTTTTGAGATACGGCACGACATGTAAGAAACCCTTCCCCCTTTTTTACAAAATACTCAATAACTCAAAAATGAAATTTTGAATCATCACCAAAAAGTATACAGATCTTTAGATTAATATAACAAAGAAGTGTGTAAAGTTTTAAGCAATAATCATAAATTGTTTTTGAGATACGGCGCGACATGTAAAAAAAACCTCCCCCTTTTTTACAAAATACTCAAAAACTCAAAAATGAAATTTTGAATCATCACCAAAAAGTATACAGATATTAAGATTAACATAACTAAGAAGTGTGTAAAGTTTTAAGCAATAATCAAGAAACGTTTTGGAGATATGGTGCGACATGTGAAAAAAACACACCCCTGTTTTAGTTACAAAGTGCCGTAACTCAAAAAGTTTAAATCTTATTTTCACCAAAAAGTATACAGATCATTTGACTATCATAAGAAACAACTGTATTAAGTTTCATGAAATTTGGATAAGTCGTTCTCAAGTTAGGGTGCGACATGTTTACGCCGGACAGACGGACGGACACCGGACATTTGTATACCATAATACGTCCCGTCAAAATTTTGACGGGCGTATAAAAATGGCAATATTTGACGGAAACTATCAAAACATATTTTAGAATGATAACATTTAGATCCAATAGAATATGTTTGTATGAAATTTTATCTGTTTTAAAATAAAATTTCTCAGAATAATGATGTGCAGCAAATCCCTTTTATGAACATTTGGCTTAATTATGTATTTACATTTGTAGCTATATTTATCGAACCATTAGCGTTCATAAATAAACGTATCGAAGCTTACTGTTTATACCGTATATCCCGCAATAATATTCATTGAAGTCATTTTGACTCTCCGTTCGGAAAATAAGTTGATGTTTCTAATTTATACGACGATATTCGTTGAAATATTGAACAAAAAGATAATTTCATATCAACAACTGTGGAATGATGTATTGATTTTAAATGTACTTTTTCGGTAAACGTGAAATTTATTTGCGAGCTTTAGAAAAAGGACGAAAAGCGAGGCTTGCCGAATTTTCTCTAACTTGTGTAGCAGCGAGAACTTATATAATATGTGGTAAAAAGGGATTTTTCGTGGATAGTTATCACACCTTCCCAAGTTTTTGGTGGGGTTTGTGCAGCTCAGGTTCTAGTATTCTATGTTGTAAGATATGGTATGACTGCCAATGAGACAACTCATCACAGAGACCAAATGACATTGAAGTTAACAATTAAGGTCACTATTCGGTCCTCAACAATTAGCAAAATCCATACTCCATAGTCAATTATAAAAAGGCACTGAATAACAAATGTAAAAAAATTCAAACGAAAGAACTAACAGTGTGATGTATGTACAAACTGATGAATAATTACCACCACTGAATTACAGGCTACTGACTTGGCACAGGCACATAATACAGAATGTGGCGGGTTGAACAAGTTTGAAGGCGCCAACCCTCCCTTGACCTAGAACAGTGGTGTAACAGCCCAACAGAAGAACAAATCATATTAAAAAAAAAAACAGTTGAAAAGGGCTTAACCTTTGTCAGTTAACTGCTAGTAGTCTGTTGTTATTTATGTATTATTGTCATTTTATTTATTTTCTTTTGTTACATCTTTTGACATCAGACTCGGACTTCTCTTGAACTGAATTTTAATGTGCGTATTGTTATTCTTTTACTTTTCTACATTGGCTAGAGGTATAGGGGGAGGGTTGAGATCTCATAAACATGTTTAACCCCGCCGCAATTTTGCGCCTGTCCAAAGTCAGGAGCCTCTGGCCTTTGTTAGTCTTGTATGATTTTAAATTTTAGTTTCTTGTGTATAATTCGGAGTTTAGTATGACGTCCATTATCACTGTACTATTATGCATATTTTAGGGGCCAGCTGAAGGACACCTACGGGTGCGGGAATTCTCGCTACATTGAAGACCCATTGGTTGCCTTCGGCTGTTGTTTGCTCTATGGTCGGGTGGTTGTCGCTTTGACATATTCACCATTTCCTTTCTCAATTTTATTAAGTCATCAGATGGATACAAAACAGAAATATATCTATCACAGTGGACGTGAAAGGGAACCTATACATCCCAACAATACAACGACACTAAGTATATATCTGAGAGTACACACATATTCTGACAGCTAGTCCAAAGCCATCACAACTAATAAAAAATTATACATATCAGACTTTATTCGACTGATGAGAGTTTGCATGTCCCTTTGATATCTTTCGCCTCTCTCTGTACATGCCTTCACAAATAGAAAGGCTTAACGTAAAAATAAGAGAGTTTAATGAGAGAAATTTGTACAAATATGACACAGCTGATAAGATAAAAGTTTGTAGAAATAGCAACTTCATTTCAAATGTAAATGTGGTGAAAAAGTTCTTGTATAGGGATTCATTTAGACTCAATAAATTTGAAGGAGTTCGTGTTTTAGCTGGGAACATACGAAACACTTTATTCCCAAGAACCAGGAACAAGGTTCCACATTCACAAAACAATCTATATGTGAATTCATACAGAGAATCTCAAAAAGACACAATCAGCAGTAGAAATGATTACAAGTATCCGTACACTACACCTAATAGAAAGAGCAGTAATCGAAGTGATCAAGGACGAAACTCTGAGACTCCAGCAGGAAACACCTATCAAGGGTCACCCAACACGTACTATGACAGAAAGTTAGCGGATAGTATTGCAACAGCAGTAGCAAGTGTTTTTCACCAGTATCATGAATTTGGGTTTCAGAAAAATAAACATAATGTACAAAATGTAGACTATAACAGAATTTATTACTTGTTTTCCTAATTAAAATATGTATTTTGGTATATATATATTAAGAATTCATTATTGGTTCTAATAATTATTATTATTTTCATAAGATTCTGCAGAAGTTATATTTCTCAGTATTTACTATTAGTATGTAGATTAGGGATAAATTTAGCCAAGGATGGCAAAAAAAACCCAGTTTTGTAATACTTACACTTTATCATAGTTTTAAAAATACATGTATTTAAAGTAACTTTCCAGCTTGTATGCTAGTAGAGGGCAAGCACTTTTATTTAATTTCACATATTATAGTCAAAGCTGGATAAAAGGCAAAACAAATTTTTTTCTCCTTATGGGAGATCTAAATGCACATATAAACTGTAAAGAGTTAGATTTCATAACAAATGAAGTAGATGACAGTTTGGACAACTTTCTTCCCACTAATTATGTTGCAGACAGTGTATGCAAATTTAGAAATACTCAATTACACCAAAAAACTAATAACTATGGAAAATTAATACTTGACTTATGCACATAATCTCAATTAAGAATCCTTAATGGAAGAACTCTCGGTGATTCAAAAGGTAAAATCACTTTCTATAATCATAATGGTGTGTCAATTGATGACTATTGTTTATGTTCATCTGAATTTTTACCAAATATTGTCAACTAGAAAATTATGTACTGAGCCCTGGAATGACAGTCTTAGACACAAAGTATTATATAATAAAAAGGAACTGAATAAACTTATAAGGAAAAAATATAGACAATTTAGACATAAAATGATAAAACAGATTATAGATTCAAATAATAGCTGTCCAAATGATTTTTGGAAAACAATTAAGAAACTAAAAAAGGAGAACTTCAAGGATCCTAGTTCCAACATACAACCTAAAGAATGGTTTAAATATTTTAATAAATTAATGAATATTGATTATGATAAAAATGTTTGTAATGATAAGAAAGAATATACTACTTTTAAAGATTGTAACACATGTACTAAGATGTTAAACAGTTCTATTACAACTTAGGAGGTGGTTATTGAAACAAAATCTTTAAAGAATAATAAAACAAGTGGTTCAGATTGTATTACAAATGAAATGTTACAAATATCTTGTTATATGAATATTGATGTTTATGTAAAATTGTTTAATCTCATTCTTAAGTCTGGTATCTACCCAACTTTATGGAGAAAAAAATTTATAAAGCCCATTTTCAAGGGTGGGTGTTTTAATGATCCATCTAATTACCGAGGTGTAGCCCTTTCAAGTTGTCTAGGAAATTTTTTTCTAAAAGTTTTATATAACAGATTAGAAAAGTATCTTGAAGGAAATGAACTTATCTGTCGTGAGCAAATTGGATTCAGAAAGGGAAGTCGAACAAGTGATCATATTTTAACTCTAAAAACTATAATTGATAAAGCATTTAAATCATCAAAAAAGATATCAATCTATTTAAAAACCGATCTCTCACCGCTCCTGTGTCTGATCGATCGGTTTTTAATTAGATTGAAAAGATATATGCCTGTTTCATTGATTTCGGGAAGGCATTTGATACTATTAACAGAGATGCCCTCTTTTACAAATTGTCTTATTACAACATAGATGGTCCCTTTTTTAGTATAATGAAAGATATGTATAAAGAGGTTTTGTACTCGGGAAAGATCTCGGAAGGTATCACTGATTTTTTAATTCCTTAGTTGGGGTAAAACAAGGGTGTATTTTAAGCCCTACATTATTTTCTTTATATATTAATGATTTACCATCTATTTTTGACTCAACATGTGAACCACCCAAGTTAAATGATAATGATATATCATGTCTGTTATAGGCTGATGATTTAGTCCTTATTTCTGAATCGGCTAATGGCTTACAAAAATGCCTTGACAAGCTTAGTTTATATTGCACTAGTTGGGATTTAACAGTAAATCTTGATAAAACCAAAGTTATGATTTTTAACAAATCAGGTAAAAAACTTACAAAAGACAAGTTTGTTTTTAGTGATAATATTTTGGAACACTGTACAGAATATAAATATTTGGGTATACTGTTTAAACCATCTGGTAGTTTTACAGAAGCAGTGAGACTTCTTTGTAAAAAAGCCTCAAAAGCTATATTTTGTATTAGAAAACTGTTATTTTCTGAAGATATCAATGTATTACCTCACTTAAAGCTTGTGTTAAACCTTTACTTCTTTACTGTAGTGAAGTTTGGTCCCTGTATATGATAAAAGATATTACAAATCTAGAGTCAAAATATTGGTCATTGGCTACCATCAAAGTCCAAATTAAATTTGCAAAAACTTTAATTGGAGTAAATAAATCAGCTGTCAATTTAGCAGTACTAGCTGAACTTGGTATGTATCCAGTTTTAATAGAAGCTTTAAAACTGTCAATTGGCTTCTGGTTGCATGTGATCAAATCTGATAACAATTGTTTACTAAAAGATGTATATTTTTCCAACCTGCAATTAACCAATGGATTTTGCTAAAAAGATTGAACAGTTACTTGCTACATTAAATTTTTCACATGTTTGGAAAAATCATGATACTATTTCAAAACGGCGTCTATTATATGCAATTCATACCAAACTTAATGATAGATATCTTAATTATTGGAAAGAAAATATATTTTGTGATAATAAATCAGTACATGGTAATAAGCTGAGAACATATAGACAGCTTAAAGAAAATTATAAATTGGAAACCTATTTATTGTTAAATATAGACAAAAAAGTAATAGGGCATTTTGCTAAAATTCGTATTAGTAATAGTACTCGTAGAATTGAACAAGGGCGTCACACTAAAACCCCTGTAGAAGAAAGAATTTGTCCTTTGTGCCTCTTAGAAGTATAAGATGAATTTCATTTCACTTTAAAATGTACAAAACTAAATATAATTAGAGACCAACTGTTTTCCAAAATTAGTGAAATAGTTCCCTCTTTTTTAAATATGACTAATGAAGCAAGATTTAAAATTTTGTATACGTGTGTTGAGACTGATATAATTAGAATTATTGTTAAATTTATAAGTGACATGTACATTTCTAGAAATGCTTTATTAAGCACTAAATAACTTTGTGGTACCACCTCCTCATATAATGTTTATGAAATTGGTATGATATATATATGTTTGTATGTTTGTGTATAACAAATTTGTATTGTCTTGGTATCAATCCTGTAATTTTGGATTTTAAACCAATAAAAATTACTTACTTACTTACATTTGTATGTAAACGCCATACGACGGAGCAGAGGGTATGTTATTGCTGAGAAAAGGGAAATTGATAATTTTGAAGCTGGAATCACCCAGTTTGTCATAAATTTTAGTGTGAAGTCGCCCATCTGTGTCAATACTGAAGAAAATATCAAGTTATGAAGCAGTCATTCTAGTATCAATATTATGCTTAATTTCAAGTTCACTGGAATATTGAGATGAAGTACTGAATGAAATATGCGTGATTCAGCGATAAACATCATAAATATATTTGAAAATAAAATTAAAGAATTTTGAGAATTGCTTTTTCATTTTGACATTCAGAAGGCTTTGAATGAATTATGCCTCATACGAATACAAAAACAATTCGGCCTGAAGGGTTGATAAGTACCCATTGAATACCGACTGGTTGTTCAAAAAATCAATTCATCAACCGCAACAAATATTTTGTTTCTCCAGAAAATAAGAATTTTTATAACCCAAAACAAGATATTAATATCTACGATTACCATTTTTATAGAAAAAAGTATAAATAAAGGTATTCATATATATCTATACTATAACACACCCGTGGTGCGCCTGCCAGCTGCGGAACATGCAGATAAGGTAATGGGTAACAGGTGAATATACTATTGGTATCGGTATCGGGTTCGACCCGGAACTTTTTAATTATTGCATTGGCAATATTAAATATGTGAAAAACAAAAGGGTCCGGAATGGTGTAATTTTTAATCAAAACCATTGTCCTATATATAAGCTGTATAAAGTTGAATTCTTTGATTTATCGTTTTTACTCAATAATGACTAACAAATTGGACTATGTTGTTTTCTGATTATTTAGTGAGTTCACGCCTTGTTTTTTTACGATCAAAATAATGCCTGATCTTTCAGATTTCTGCATTGGTAACTGCAACTTTGATTTTTCAGATTTAGTTCTGATCCTAGATAATTCGTTTCCTTTTAAAGGAAGCGGTTGACCTCATTAAGATCATGTCTTATTGAGGAAATCACAGTTTAAGGCCGTATCAAAAAGTAAACTTACTTCCTACAAAAAGTCGAGGTTCACGTTTACGTGACTATCACAAGGTAACTACATTGTTCACTTTTATGAGACACAAATCTCGCAAGTTATGCACACATATTGCTAAACTCCTAGTTTTACTTTCATTTCTCCAAAACTAAAATGGATTAGAATATTTGAGTAACCTGACAGTCAGTCAAGTAGTGTGCACTTGTGATTTTTAGGTAAGTCAAATGGTTAAATATAACCAGATTGAATATTTAAACATTGATATACTGACAAGAATAGTTGCTGTATTTGTACGTTACTGGTTATAATAATAATTGTCAATAAAAATATGCAACAATCGCTTTATCCAAAAAATCATCTATATCCAACAAAACATGTATAGATCAAGACGTCATATATCTAAAATTAACTACAATTGTTGAATTCTTTTATTTACCAATTTAACCTCATGACGACTAACAAAATGGACCTCGTTATTTTAGTATTTCATATATGTATCACCAAATGATTTGGAAAATAAGCATTAATTAACTTTCTTTTTTACTAAGTTAAAAGCTTAACTCAATAACAAGCATTTCAGTTGGTAAATGAAATGTTTTTTTCTGTCCATAAAGCAAGGTCACGCCTTGTCTTTTACGAAAGAAAATGCCTGATCTTTCATGTTTTTGCATTGGTAACTGAAACTTTGATTTTACAGATTTAGTTCAGAACCTAGATAATTCTTTTTCTTTAAAAGGAAGCGGTTGACCTTATTAAGATCATGTTTTATTGAGGAAAACACATAAATAAGCACGTATCAAAAATGGGCGTCAAGTTGGTTACCTATTCCCTATTCCCTATTCGTTACCTATTCCCTATTCCCTATTCGTTGCCTATTCGTTACCTATTCCCTATTCCCTATTCGTTACCTATTCGTTACCTATTCCCTATTCCCTATTCGTTACCTATTCGTTACCTATTCCCTATTCCCTATTCGTTGCCTATTCGTTACCTATTCCCTATTCCCTATTCGTTACCTATTCGTTACCTATTCCCTATTCCCTATTCGTTACCTATTCGTTACCTATTCGTTACTTATTTGATTTTTAATATCCTTCCCCCTTTTTAATTATGGCATGGAATAGTTTAATATGGCTGCCGTTACCATGGAAACGGCACAATTGTGAAAAAAATGAGCTTTTGGTTTTTGGTGAACTGTTTGGATATGCTTCAACTCAGAATCATCATATTTTAAAACAATGTAGGTGCCCACTATATACAGGTGTTGGATGATTTTGGCGATCATTGGAACTACTATGTTGCCATGGAAACTACACCAAAATTTTCAAAATTCTAAAAATGCTCAAAACTTCATGAAACTTCACAGTAATGATGAGCAACATTGGAGTTGGAATTTCCAAAATAGGTCTTGTTACCATGGAAACAATGCAAAAAGGTCAAAAATTTCAAAAATAAGAATTTTCCGCAAACTGGATGAAACTTTACAGGAATGGTAAATGGCATAGGCAGAGTTGGATTTTGAAGTTAGAATTTTCAAAATGGCCGCCGTAACCATGGAAACAGCAAAAATATCAAAAATTCAAAATGTTCAAACTTAATGAAACTTTGCAAAAATGTTACTAGACATCTGTAGATGCTCTCTTTGACTTTGGAATTGTCAAAATGGCTGTCGCTCACCTGGTAATAGGGGGAAGGGGTGCCTTCCGTTATTGCTAGCAATTACAAATCTAGTTGTTAATAGTCTTACATATGGTAATAGTTCTGAATTGGTTGAGGTAAAATGATCTTTTTATGACCTATTTATATGTGTTTGTGCTCAACCGATCCTTTTACTTCATGTTCGATACGCATTTGTTCCTTACTTGTTTTTTATACGTTCTACCTTTTAACTGCTTTATGTCCGTATGTTTGAAGATGGATCTTGGTTCGACGGGATGAAATCACCGTGTTAGCGCTTGCGTAAAAACGAAGATGTGGTATGATTGCCAATGAGACAACACTCCACATTAGACCAAAATGACACAGAAATTATCAACTATAGTTCACTGTACGGCCTTCAACAATGAGCATAACCCAAACCGTGTAGTCACCTATAAAAGGCCCAGAAATGACAACCTCATACAATTCAAACAACAAAACTGACGGCCGTATTTCATATACAAAAAAATAAACGGAAATATGTAACACAAAAACAAACGATAACTACTTAATTTCAGGCTCTTGTCTAGGGACAGGCACATACTTACATAATGTGATAGAGTTAAACATGTAAGCAGGGTGTACATCGTTTCGGAGCATGCTATTACCTTGTTTAATTCGTTCCATCACTCGCTTATAATTCGCTTATAATACGTGTATCTTACGTTGCACCTTTTAAAACATGATTTTCAATTGTTTTGTTGTCTCTGGTGGAAGATTTGGGCTCTTAGAGGTGATATAACTCTATAAGTGCATTTGTATCCGTTCCAGCGGTCGGATAATACCCTGTTAAATATTCGTTACTATTTCGCTTTTAAAAAGTTTGTTGTACGTTGCACCTTTTAGAAAAGGATTTCCAATTGTGTTCATATCTCTGGTGGTAATAATGTGTTCTTATAGATGAAATACCCCTATAAGCGCATATGTACTCGTTCCAGCGATCGGTTAATACCCTGTTACCTATTCGTTACCTATTCGTTACCTATTCACTTATAGTACGTTTGTTGTACGTTGCACCTTTTAGAAAAGGATTTTCAATTAAATTCATATCTCTGATGGTAACAATGTGTTCTTAGAGATGAAATGACCCCATTAGAGCGCATGTACCCGTTCCAGCGCTCGGTAAATAACCTGTTACCTATTCGTTACCTATTCGTTACCTATTCACTTATAGTACGTTTGTTGTACGTTGCACCTTTTAGAAAAGGATTTTCAATTAAATTCATATCTCTGATGGTAACAATGTGTTCTTAGAGATGAAATGACCCCATTAGAGCGCATGTACCCGTTCCAGCGCTCGGTAAATAACCTGTTACCTATGCGTTACTTATTCGCTTTTAATGCGCGGGGTATACGGTGCACCTTGAAATAAATCGTTTTTAAATTGTGTTCAGGTCTCTGGTGGTAAGAATGTGTTCTTAGAGATGAAATTACCCTATTAGTGCGCATGTACCCGTTCCAGCGCTCGGTTAATACCCTGTTACCTATTCGTTACCTATTCGTTACCTATTCGCTTATAATACATTTTTTTATACGTTGCACCTCTTAGAAAAGGATTTTCAATTATGTCCATGTCTCAGGTGGTAACAATGTGTTCTTAGAGATGAAATGACCCCATTAGAGCGCATGTACTTGTTCCAGCGCTCGGAAAATAACCTGTTACCTATTCGTTACTTATTCGCTTTTAATGCGCGGGGTATACGGTTCACCTTGAAATAAATCGTTTTTTAATTGTGTTCAGGTCTCTGGTGGTAAGAATGTGTTCTTAGAGATGAAATGACCCTATTAGCGCGCATGTACCCGCTCCAGCGCTCGGTTAATACCCTGTTACCTATTCGTTACCTATTCGTTACCTATTCGCTTATAATACATTTTTTTATACGTTTCACCTCTTAGAAAAGGATTTTCAATTATGTCCATGTCTCAGGTGGTAACAATGTGTTCTTAGAGATGAAATGACCCCATTAGAGCGCATGTACCCGTTCCAGCGCTCGGTAAATAACCTGTTACCTATTCGTTACCTATTCGCTTTTAATGCGCGGGGTATACGCTGCACCTTGAAATAAATCGTGTTTTAATTGTGTTCATGTCTGGTAGTAACAATGTGTTCTTAGAGATGAAATGACCCCATTAGAGCGCATGTACCCGTTCCAGCGCTCGGTAAATAACCTGTTACCTATTCGTTACTTATTCGCTTTTAATGCGCGGGATACGGTGCACCTTGAAATAAATCGTTTTTTAATTGTGTTCAGGTCTCTGGTGGTAAGAATGTGTTCTTAGAGATGAAATTACCCTATTAGCGCGCATGTACCCGTTCCAGCGCTCGGTTAATACCCTGTTACCTATTCGTTACCTATTCGTTACCTATTCGCTTATAATACATTTTTTTATATGTTGCACCTGTTAGAAAAGTATTTTCAATTATGTCCAGGTCTCAGACGGTAACAATGTGTTCTTAGAGATGAAATGACCCCATTAGAGCGCATGTACTTGTTCCAGCGCTCGGAAAATAACCTGTTACCTATTCGTTACTTATTCGCTTTTAATGCGCGGGGTATACGGTTCACCTTAAAATAAATCGTTTTTTAATTGTGTTCAGGTCTCTGGTGGTAAGAATGTGTTCTTAGAGATGAAATGACCCTATTAGCGCGCATGTACCCGTTCCAGCGCTCGGTTAATACCCTGTTACCTATTCGTTACCTATTCGTTACCTATTCGCTTATAATACATTTTTTTATACGTTTCACCTGTATGAAAGGATTTTTAATTATGTCCATGTCTCAGGTGGTAACAATGTGTTCTTAGAGATGAAATGACTCTATTAGCACGCACGTACCCGTTCCAGCGCTCGCTTTATACCCTGTTACCTATTCGTTACCTATTCACTTATAATACGTTTGTTGTACGTTGCACCTTTCAGAAAAAGGATTTTCAATGGTGTCCGTGTCTCTGGTGGTAACAATGTGTTCTTAGAGATGAAATTATCCTATTAGCGCGTATGTACCCGTTCCAGCGCTCGATAAATACCCTGTTACCTATTCGTTACCTATTCACTTATAATACGTTTGTTGTACGTTGCACCTTTCAAAAAAGGATTTTCAATGGTGTCCGTGTCTCTGGTGGTAACAATGTGTTCTTAGAGATGAAATGACCGTATAAGCGCATGTACCCGTTCCAGCGCTCGATAAATACTCTGTTACCTATTCGTTACCTATTCACTTATAATACGTTTGTTGTACGTTGCACCTTTTAGAAAAGGATTTTTAATTCAGTTCATATCTCTGGTGGTAATAATGTGTTCTTTTAGATGAAATACCCCTATTAGCGCGTATGTACTCGTTCCAGCGCTCAGTTAATACCCTGCTACTTATTCGTTCCTTATTTGCTTTTAATGCACGAGGTATACGTTGCACCTTGAAATAAATCGTTTTTTTAATTGTGTTCAGGTCTCTGGTGGTAACAATGTGTTCTTAGAGATGAAATGACCCTATTAGAGCGCATGAACCCGTTCCAGCGCTCGTTTAATACCCTGTTACCTATTCGTTACCTATTCACTTATAATACGTTTGTTGTATGTTGCACCTTTTAGAAAAGGATTTTTAATTGTCTCCATGTCTTTTGTGGTAACAATGTGTTCTTAGAGATGAAATTACCCTATTAGCGCGCATGTAACCGTTCCAGTGCTCGGTAAATACCCTGTTACCTATTCGTTACCTATTCACTTATAATACGTTTGTTGTACGTTGCACCTTTCAGAAAAGGATTTTCAATGGTGTCCGTGTCTCTGGTGGTAACAATGTGTTCTTAGAGATGAAATGACCCTATTAGCGCGCATGTACCCGTTCCAGTGCTCGATAAATACCATGTTACCTATTCGTTACCTATTCACTTATAATACGTTTGTTGTACGTTGCACCTTTTAGAAAAGGATTTTTAATTCAGTTCATATCTCTGGTGGTAATAATGTGTTCTTTTAGATGAAATACCCCTATTAGCGCGTATGTACTCGTTCCAGCGCTCAGTTAATACCCTGCTTCTTATTCGTTCCTTATTTGCTTTTAATGCACGAGGTATACGTTGCACCTTGAAATAAATCGTTTTTTAATTGTGTTCATGTCTCTGGTGGTTACAATGTGTTCTTAGAGATGAAATGACCCTATTAGAGCGCATGAACCCGTTCCAGCGATCGTTTAATACCCTATTACCTATTCGTTACCTATTCGTTACCTATTCACTTATAATACGTTTGTTGTATGTTGCACCTTTTAGAAAAGGATTTTTAATTGTCTCCATGTCTCTTGTGGTAACAATGTGTTCTTAGAGATGAAATTACCCTATTAGCGCGCATGTACCCGTTCCAGCGCTCGATAAATACCCTGTTACCTATTCGTTACCTATTCACTTATATTACGTTTGTTGTACGTTGCATCTTTTAGAAAAGGATTTTTAATTCAGTTCATATCTCTGGTAGTAATAATGTGTTCTTTTAGATGAAATACCCCTATTAGCGCATATGTACTCGTTCCAGCGCTCAGTTAATACCCTGCTTCTTATTCGTTCCTTATTTGCTTTGAATACACGAGGTATACGTTGCACCTTGAAATAAATCGTTTTTTAATTGTGTTCATGTCTCTGGTGGAACGGGTACATGAGCGCTAATAGGGTAATTTCATCTCTAAGAACACATTGTTACCACCTGAGACATGAACACAATTAAAACACGATTTATTTCAAGTTGCAGCGTATACCCTGCGCATTAAAAGCGAATAGGTAACAAGATTATTTACCGAGCACTGGAACGGGTACATGAGCGCTAATAGGGTAATTTCATCTCTAAGAACACATTGTTACCACCTGAGACATGAACACAATTAAAACACGATTTATTTCAAGTTGCAGCGTATACCCCGCGCATTAAAAGCGAATAGGTAACGAATAGGTAACGAATGGGTAACAGGGTATTATCCGAGCGCTGGAACGGGTACATGCGCGCTAATAGGGTCATTTCATCTCTAAGAACACATTCTTACCACCAGAGACCTGAACACAATTAAAAAACGATTTATTTCAAGGTGCACCGTATACCCCGCTCATTAAAAGCGAATAGGTAACGAATAGGTAACAGGTTATTTACCGAGCGCTGGAACGGGTACATGCGCTCTAATGGGGTCATTTCATCTCTAAGAACACATTGTTACCACCTGAGACATGGACATAATTGAAAATCCTTTTCTAAGAGGTGAAACGTATAAAAAAATGTATTATAAGCGAATAGGTAACGAATAGGTAACAGGGTATTAACCGAGCGCTGGAACGGGTACATGCGCGCTAATAGGGTCATTTCATCTCTAAGAACACATTCTTACCACCAGAGACCTGAACACAATTAAAAAACGATTTATTTCAAGGTGCAACGTATACCCCGCGCATTAAAAGCGAATAAGTAACGAATAGGTAACAGGTTATTTTCCGAGCGCTGGAACAAGTACATGCGCTCTAATGGGGTCATTTCATCTCTAAGAACACATTGTTACCGTCTGAGACCTGGACATAATTGAAAATACTTTTCTAACAGGTGCAACGTATAAAAAAATGTATTATAAGCGAATAGGTAACGAATAGGTAACAGGGTATTAACCGAGCGCTGGAACGGGTACATGCGCGCTAATAGGGTAATTTCATCTCTAAGAACACATTCTTACCACCAGAGACCTGAACACAATTTAAAAACGATTTATTTCAAGGTGCACCGTATACCCCGCGCATTAAAAGCGAATAAGTAACGAATAGGTAACAGGTTATTTACCGAGCGATGGAACGGGTACATGCGCTCTAATGGGGTCATTTCATCTCTAAGAACACATTGTTACCATCAGAGATATGAATTTAATTGAAAATCCTTTTCTAAAAGGTGCAACGTACAACAAACGTACTATAAGTGAATAGGTAACGAATAGGTAACGAATAGGTAACAGGGTATTAACCGATCGCTGGAACGAGTACATATGCGCTTATAGGGGTATTTCATCTATAAGAACACATTATTACCACCAGAGATATGAACACAATTGGAAATCCTTTTCTAAAAGGTGCAACGTACAACAAACTTTTTAAAAGCGAAATAGTAACGAATATTTAACAGGGTATTATCCGACCGCTGGAACGGATACAAATGCACTTATAGAGTTATATCACCTCTAAGAGCCCAAATCTTCCACCAGAGACAACAAAACAATTGAAAATCATGTTTTAAAAGGTGCAACGTAAGATACACGTATTATAAGCGAATTATAAGCGAGTGATGGAACGAATTAAACAAGGTAATAGCATGCTCCGAAACGATGTACACCCTGCTTACATGTTTAACTCTATCACATTATGTAAGTATGTGCCTGTCCCTAGACAAGAGCCTGAAATTAAGTAGTTATCGTTTGTTTTTGTGTTACATATTTCCGTTTATTTTTTTGTATATGAAATACGGCCGTCAGTTTTGTTGTTTGAATTGTATGAGGTTGTCATTTCTGGGCCTTTTATAGGTGACTACACGGTTTGGGCTATGCTCATTGTTGAAGGCCGTACAGTGAACTATAGTTGATAATTTCTGTGTCATTTTGGTCTAATGTGGAGTGTTGTCTCATTGGCAATCATACCACATCTTCGTTTTTACGCAAGCGCTAACACGGTGATTTCATCCCGTCGAACCAAGATCCATCTTCAAACATACGGACATAAAGCAGTTAAAAGGTAGAACGTATAAAAAACAAGTAAGGAACAAATGCGTATCGAACATGAAGTAAAAGGATCGGTTGAGCACAAACACATATAAATAGGTCATAAAAAGATCATTTTACCTCAACCAATTCAGAACTATTACCATATGTAAGACTATTAACAACTAGATTTGTAATTGCTAGCAATAACGGAAGGCACCCCGTCCCCCTATTACCAGGTGAGCGACAGCCATTTTGACAATTCCAAAGTCAAAGAGAGCATCTACAGATGTCTAGTAACATTTTTGCAAAGTTTCATTAAGTTTGAACATTTTGAATTTTTGATATTTTTGCTGTTTCCATGGTTACGGCGGCCATTTTGAAAATTCTAACTTCAAAATCCAACTCTGCCTATGCCAGTTACCATTCCTGTAAAGTTTCATCCAGTTTGCGGAAAATTCTTATTTTTGAAATTTTTGACCTTTTTGCATTGTTTCCATGGTAACAAGACCTATTTTGGAAATTCCAACTCCAATGTTGCTCATCATTACTGTGAAGTTTCATGAAGTTTTGAGCATTTTTAGAATTTTGAAAATTTTGGTGTAGTTTCCATGGCAACATAGTAGTTCCAATGATCGCCAAAATCATCCAACACCTGTATATAGTGGGCACCTACATTGTTTTAAAATATGATGATTCTGAGTTGAAGCATATCCAAACAGTTCACCAAAAACCAAAAGCTCATTTTTTTCACAATTGTGCCGTTTCCATGGTAACGGCAGCCATATTAAACTATTCCATGCCATAATTAAAAAGGGGGAAGGATATTAAAAATCAAATAAGTAACGAATAGGTAACGAATAGGGAATAGGGAATAGGTAACGAATAGGTAACGAATAGGGAATAGGGAATAGGTAACGAATAGGCAACGAATAGGGAATAGGGAATAGGTAACGAATAGGTAACGAATAGGGAATAGGGAATAGGTAACGAATAGGCAACGAATAGGGAATAGGGAATAGGTAACGAATAGGTAACGAATAGGGAATAGGGAATAGGTAACGAATAGGTAACGAATAGGGAATAGGGAATAGGTAACGAATAGGCAACGAATAGGGAATAGGGAATAGGTAACGAATAGGGAATAGGGAATAGGTAACCAACTTGACGCCCATGTATCAAAAAGTATACTTACTTCCAAATAAATATCGAGGTTCACGTTTACGTGACTATCACAAGGTAACTACAGTGTTCACTTTTATGAAACACAAATCTCGCAAGTTATGAACACATATTTCTTAACTCCTAGTTTTACTTTCATTTCTCCGAAACTAAAATGAATTAAAATATTTGAGTAACCTGACAGTCAGTCAAGTAGTGTGTACCTGTGATTTTAAGGTAAGAAAAATCGTTAAATATAACCAGATTGAATATTTAAACATTGGTATAATGACAAGAATAGTTGCTGAATATGTACGTAATTGGTTATAATAATCATTGTCAATAAAAATATACAACAATCGCTTTATCCAAAATAAAATTTATATCCAATAAAACATGTATATATCAAGACGTCATATATCTAACAAGAACTACAATTGGGAATTTTTAAATCGATTTCAACCTTGTTTATCTGTTCCTTTGCATCGTGTATCTTAAAACAAACAAAACACAATCATTAAAAGAAAACCTTTACCATAAGCAGTCAAAGTAATTTGCAGCTGTTCTAACAATTTATAATTATTTGAAAATTGAGTCAAATTTATGGATCCAAAGATGGTCAATTGGTGCTTTTTTTCAAATATGCATAAAAAAATAGGTTGAATTGACTTTTAAATTTTATGTTAGATCTAAGATAGAAATCTGTTAACTGAGGCACAACTGAGTGGAAATTACATATTTTGTATATTCAGTCATAAAATGTTATGGATGTATAACTCATGGAATAAAGGAAGGTCAATACAAATCTTTAACGTTTAAGATTTTCTTGCTTGTGGGAATATGTACTACAAAAACATTTGGAAAAAGGTGAATTTCTCGATTACTTTCGTTTTGACCGTTTCCATATATCGGTATGACTTGTACGATTGTACGATATAATTATGTGTCTTATTCATATATTCTCTATCGGAAGGGGGGGGGGGGGGGGAATGTGAACAAAACTCAGAATACAAATAATATATTTCAAGTTTACAATGATTGAAAGTGGGATACTTTTCAAGATATTTTTGTATGTGTCGTTTTCTTTTTTTTCAATTTTGAGGTAAAAAATATTTGAAAACCGTTGATGTTTTAAATGCTTAATTTAATTGATCGTTTACTATTCAACTGATAAGTTCGAAAAGATACAAGGAGCAACTACCTCAAGCACTCGCGAGGTTAAATTACTTGTCAGATTTTATAGAACTTACACTTTAATAGGTTAATACCATCAATAACCTAAACAAGTTCTATAATGGTGGACGATAGACTTTTTTCAAAGAGTTATGCCTCTTAGAAATATTACATTTACGGTAAATGGTCTCGTAAGTATTTTCACGGATACAATTCTTGCCAGACTTTAATAAGACTTAAACTATATGCTAATATTAGCAGTATCTCAGACAAGTTCTTTTAAAATGGTGGACGATCGACTTTTTTTAAAAGAGTTATGTCTCTAAAAATTTTAAATTTATGGAAAATGGTCTCATTACGGCTACAACGGGTACAATTCTCACCAGATTGAAGGAAGTGGAATTTGTTGTCTTTTCAAAGCATTGATAATTGTATACGCTTTGCTGGTAGTACATATACATGTTTATCATTACAGATTGATACTCCAAAATAAAAGAGAATAAATAAAACTGTTAATTTTCAAATGGCGGACGTAAATAAAAATCTAGACGTCATAACGGTTCCTGACACTCAAGAAGTCCAAGATCTACTGGCGCTGATGCAAAACCCTGAAAACTCAGCATTATTTGAATTGTTCACAAGTAATGTAGAAGAACGGGCGAGGCAAGCTAACGATTCTACACGAATTTTTAAAGGAACACAACTGACTGACCCAAGAGTGTATTTACAGTGCCCAAATTCGCCTACGGCAAATAAGTATAGACTAGCTGTCTATCACTTTAAAACGGCATCACAAATACTACAAAAATATGAGAAAGATAAAGTTGATGATTTGAAAGACTGCGAACTTCTTCGACCGGTTTTCGAGAATATTGTTTATGGTCATGTTTGGGAAAACAGTATGTTTTTCTTTTTCTGTTCAACAGAAAATACACCTAACCTAATCAACCAATACGTAATGTTAAAACCTGATGATATATTTGCTGAGTACGCACAATACCTCATATTATGGAGGATCGAATCGAAAGCAAAACAAAAGAAAAATCTTCTGTCAGATTTTGAATCTGCAAAGAAACATATAAAGACTGCTGAACTGCTAGCCTTTAAAGTGAGTAAGAACGTAGATTGTCAACCTTGCCATCGAGTCATTCTGATTGACTTATATTATGATCTTGGGTCGAAATACGTTGCTACTGGTCAGCCTGAGCGAGCACTAGATTCGTATCAGAAAAGTTTCGAACTAGACATTTCAAATTATGCAGCCCTTTATGGTATTGCATATATGTATATGCAAAGTGATCCTGAGAAAGCAATTGAGCTATTCAAAAAATTTGTCAACATGGCGCCTGAATGTGCGAAGCAATACCCTAATGCATATTACATGATCGCATCCTGTTATCTGTTGAATGAAAACTTAGATGAAGTGTTACGGTACTGTTCTTTGGCCGAAGATGCGGAGAAAAAACGTTTACCATTTCTCGCTCCTGTTGATGTTCCACAAAAAGAAATGCTCCATCATACCAGAAATTTAATTAAAAAAATGAAAAGTCAAATACAATAAGAATATGATAGTAAGAAAAAGTTGTTATGGTTCTTATTTTATTGAAATACTATGTAAAAAGTGATAGATCCGAGATCATGTGTTTGGTCTTCGCAATAAATGTATATGGAATGGATAGTTTTTTTTCATTTTCGCCTGAGGCAGTACTTCACAAAAACAAACAACTTTAAAAATGAGTTATCATGCATGCATAAAGTCTTTCACTAACACAATAAGATTTGTTGAATCTCTTTATTGCATCAATAAAATTTCACTTACATTTATTTATTACAAATGAAGTAAATTCAGTTCATATCTTGATTTTTACACAATAATTTACAGCGACGGTCGTTTGAGATTTAAAATCTTTGACATTACAAATTGTCAATTGTGAACTGATAATTATATGTATATGCAGATAAAGGCAAGCAGCACATGTAAATGCATAATACATCATTCTTATAATAATTCATAGCTTCTGTTTTCTATCAGGGTGTTTACGGTTTTTGACAGAAATTTAAATTTATTGGTCTCCACCATTACCATGATTACGATAATCGCCATTTTGATTTGAGTACGGCCACCACTTTAATTTAGTACTTAGAATGATCTCTTATATCTTTATCGGACGATTTAACATGATTTTCAATCGTATCAAAGTTACGACAGACTGGTGAAACATGGAATTGTCATTTCTGATCATCTACATTTCATTTGTAAGCGTGTATAAATTTACAAATCTAACATTGTTGGGTTGATGTTTAGACGAGTTGTATAAACAGTATGTACACAGCCATGTATCACCATCACTGTTGGTGTTCCGATGGATAAATCTGTTGTAGAGTTGTCACTGGTTCAGACGTACTTATAAATATAATTATTTTCTGTGACTGTATCTTACATTAATTTGTAGATCTTTCGCTGGCCGTGTGTTACCTTTCCTCGTCAGTTTTAATCTAGCGGCGTACTACAGTACATGATATATAAGGCATGAAGATGTTATTGTTACAGATCAGCTAAATTATCTATAGTAAAGGATCCTACAAATTAATGTAATATACAGTCACAGAAAATAAGTATATATATAAGTACGTCTGAGTCAGTGACAACTCTACAACAGATTTATCCATCGGATCACCAGCAATGATGGTGATACATGGCTGTGTACATTATGTATATACAACTCGTCTAAACATCAACCCAACAATGTTAGATCTGTAAATTTGCTTTCGCAAATTAATTGTTCTTCCCTCGCCGGGATTCGAACCCATGCTACTGAGATATCGTGACACCAAATCGCCTGCACTGTAGCCGTCCCGCTAGACCACACGGCCACCTGGGCTTCACAATAATAAAGCTTTCACCACCGTCCCGCTAGACCATACGACCACCTGGGCTTCACAATGATAAGGCTTTCTGTGATTTACCATCTATATCGTCTGTCTGCCGAAGTACCGAACATGTACTCTTCCCGATCATGACTTTCTTGCCGAATGTGAATTGGCATTGCTATATGACGTGAGTCGGTATGCATATTTCCAACATTCATGTGCTTAGATTTTACGTTTTTTTCGTTCGTTGGTACGGTTCGATAGTGGTTAATGTCGTATCGTCTGTGGTTTGAATTCTGTTTTTTCGGTACATTTCACATTTGCTCTTTTGGGAGACAGCTGAACTTTGTTATTTTTTTAGTAAATCCTTGCATAAAAGATGCAAAGCATTTCCAGATAATTCCTCCTACAGTTTGATTGATAGAAAGTGTTCACTTTGCAGGTTGTTTTTTAATATATTGAAGATGTGCATGTGGTCAGGGTTTTGATTGTTTTTAATATTTGCTTTTTTGAAAGATAGTTGAACTTGTTTTTTTGGAGTATATAATTGAGTAAGAGATGCATAGCATTTCCGGATAACACCTCCTTCAGTTTGAATGCTAGGAAGTTTTCACTTTTCTGGCTGTTTGTTCATATATTGAAGGTGTGTATGTGGACAGGGTTTTGATTGTTATTGTAAAATAGTTATGGAAAAAGTTGTATTTTGTCAATTTTTTGAGTTTTTATTTGTATAATCTTTCAGTGAACCATAAACCTAAGTGCTCCCGTGCTCATATTTGTGTACTCTCAAATAAAAACTTGCTTCTGCGGGGGCATCATTTGTGTCCCCAAGACACAATAATAATAATATGTGAAAGAAATTCTCACATTTACTGTGTTATAATACAGTTACTTCATAATGGAGTAGTTTGTTAATCGATTGGTGACTTTTGAACAGAGATATACTACTGTTACCTTTATCTCAGACCGTTTAGGAACTTTTAATTACCTATACATGTCACAACAACTTATAAAAGTGTATGAGAAGCTACAGAATATTACTTATTTAATTAAAAGTAAAATCACAAAAATACTGAGCAAATTGCCTGAACAAAGCTGGATCAGCCGCAGTGATAAGCCTGAATATTGAACGAAAGACTGAATGATTACTTGTTTAATCTATTCAGAGCTTTCTAAATATAAACGACCGTGTCAGATCAAATTGCTTAACTAGTGTTGATAGTGATTAAAAAATACAAATGGAAAATAATTAGCTACAAGACTAGAAATCAGAAAAAAATTGTATTGATGATGTAAAGATCAAAATGACATTTTGGTGAAGATTTGCAACACGTTTGTTGTATGAAACAAAACGTATGAAATATTCACGATGCATGAATAGATTACCTTAGTTGTATTCGTCAAACTTGAGGAATTTTGGTACTTAATTGTTTTCAAAATTCAAAATTTAAGCCTGGTATCTATGATGAGTTTATTTATTATTATGCTGATAACATCTTCCGGTTATTCAATGCCCTGTATCTTCTCTCCCTTACTTGAATTAACAGCATCAAGATGTTACTTTACTATCAAACTCATTTTTTTAAGAAAAAAACAATTTAAAAAACAGCAAGCTATTACAAACACAATTGTGCGCATAACATTGCTTTGTACCCTCATAATTTATATATTGTAACGTTTGTCCTTCTTATCTTATCGATTTTTTATTAAATGTCTTTTATCTTTGTTTGGTTGTTTGTTCTATCACCACATTTATATCTCTCTAAGTGCAGACAGGAAGATTTTTTATATGTATATACATGTAGTTTTAAGTACAAACTGAAGTTCTAAAATTTATACTCCCTGACCTAGATTATTTCTCTAGTTGTTAAGAGGACCAACAATGTTATGTTTGAGCTTTTGATTTTCCATTTTATTATGGCCTTCCATTTTGAATTTTCCTCGGAGTTCAGTATTTTTTTTTTATTAACTTTTTTCCAACTGAAATTCGGTCTAGTTAATATAGGTTATTCTAGAATTTGGGGGTTTCTCATACGTTCATAATCTTTCTTCCTGTTTATTTTGGAAATTGATTTGATAGGTTTTTTGTAAACGTAATTCCCCTAACAGTAGAACATTCTGGAATTCCAAATAATCCCCTCTCTTTCATGAGATCACCCACATAAGATATAGTATAACGGAGAACATTTGACACAGGTTATTAGTATTGGTTGATATGAAAGTATCTAAATTTCAGTAGGTAAACCTACCTAACACACCGAACCATACAATACAATAAAACGAACATAAACACAAACACAAACACAAACACTCACCTCACCTAATAATCTCATCTCCAAAATATAAAGTAATGAAATTTGACAAGACCAGAATACACACTGAAATGTCTAACCTGTTTTGTTGGTCATCGAGAACTGATGTTAAAAAATCTAATGCAATTATCATATAAACTGCAATAATCAATTATCCATGTAAATAAGTTCAAGGTCAGGTGCGCCTTTACAGACAGACATTTATGCCTAATTCATACACTTAATACATTTAACCTATAACTAATATTTTCTGCGAAACAGATCTATACCAGGTGCATGTTTCGATTATTCGGGAATATCCCGTTTGGAGATCTTGGTAATGTTAAAAAAGATGTTACAATCATAACAAACTCACTTATAACAAATACGACTTTTCCATGCAATTAAAACAGCAATATGTTTGAGTGACAAATAATTCAATTACTTAGTAATTAGTATTAAATCTCAATGAAAGATGGCACCAAATGACAAATGTGCACAAACCTGACTTATTAGCATAAACTGTAAAGATTACTGTTATCTCTGTCTTTAATGTCTCTTTTGTGTCGTTATCAGGAGAGAAAAATATTGTGTTAGTTGACATTGCAGCACATCCTTTAGCTGCAAAATAATTTATATTTATTGACTGGATATGAGTAGAAAAGTAAGTTTAGTGTTTCAAAATGTTGTCCTGATGCATAGCCGAGGGCAATACTTGAATCCTACGTGACTTACTGACTGACTATTCCACGATTACTCAGTTATAATGTAGTAAGTGTTTTATTATACTGAACGAGAAAACAGACAGTAAATATTGACCGATCAAATAGTTCAACGCGTGCAATTTTAAAAATAGCGAAAATATTGGGTACTTATTTATGTAGAACAGGATAACTGATAAGGTATGATAAATTTAATCTATAATGATTTAGTGGATTAAAACAAGTCTCTTTAATTTTTTCTAAACACTTTATACATTCCAACGTTTCTGAAATGATTTACCTATGCCATATAATATATGACCAACAAAATGTAACATTTTCATGTAATCTTCACACTGAATATATGCACTTGAACTATTTACAAGTCATTTATATATCATTGGGCAGAACTTTGTACTATAAGAAAATGCTTGTTGAAAAATCTCAATATGGTCACATTTTCATAAAAATAACAGAAGGTCTGAAGTTAAATAATTCTATATTTGAGCGTCGGAAAGAAATCGACCTTATGAAAGTGTATACGTAGGTATGCATGTACATGTATAAGACTTCCATGACTGAATTTTGGAACAATCAATAACGAAAGTATGAGTTTTGTTCTGGTGTTGTTTTAGAGTTATAATAACAATTCAATTAAATTTTAAAACAGTAACATACTTTTCGAAGAGACTTTTCAACCCGATATCGGTTCAAGTTAACAGATGTATTGATAATCATTTCAATAAGATAGATTTTATTGTATGCAGCTCATTATATAAAGGGTAAATTTAATGAGAGTGATGACATTACACAGTAAGACGTGCACCACATACCACATATTTTATTTGCATGACATATACAAAAGTGTGTACATGACAGATCCACCCACTCAAAGCAAACACTAATAGACAGTGAGTATACTAATATTACACTTACACTATATAAATAGTTCATAGCGAAGCCAAGGTTGACATTGCTTTTTCGAGGGGTACCAATCTGCTCTATCCCCTCTCAGCTATGTATTATTTAATTTATCATACTAAATGTCATATCATTAATGTTTTTTTACAAAAGCATTTTCTATGACGTATTTTTATTTTGACAGGCCTATCAAAACTTGCAGGAAAAGCACTTATTTCTAAAAGTTCGGTGACCTAAATATGAGAAATAAAGAAAAAGTGAAAAATTTTAAAACGTCTGAAAATTACTGGCAGTTATTGGGGACAAGCTCTATAAAACCTTACCCTGTCGATAAAAAATCTTTCAATACTTCACTCAAATACCTGTTTTTGTACTTTATTGAAAAGACACTATAATACATGTAAATCAATAAGACAAAGGCTTCATAAAATAACACAAAAGTAGCTATACTTTACATTTCACTGTTTTGGTGACATCTTTGTTGCGAATTTCAAAATCTGTTGAACAAACGTTAATCATACCCGTTGCATTGAATTGGAAATATATGACACTAAAGTTAGTTTTGTAGCTTTAGCCAGTTTGAATTTTCGTCGATGTATTTTGAATATGCAAATCAGATACATGTACCTTGGTCTCCGTCATGTAATTTAATTCATGGATATTTATTTGAAACACAGATGCAGTAACCGAAAAGATTAATATCCAAGTAGATTGCTGAGATTCGTCTAGTTCCAACTTCAAACGACATTTGCAGACACCTCCTTTATCAATAGTCTGCATCGATCAAAACGATTACCTTAGTTGCTTTCCATAACCGTACAGTAGTTACACAACGAATTATATCGACACAGAGCACATAAAACAACTAACATAACAAATGGACAACAAGCACCGTTATAAAAGTACTTGCAGTTTTTGCTTTTGCAAGCAACTTCAAAGTCAATTTAAAACATTTAAAACTAATGAAAAGATAATGTTATCCCAGACTAATTTTGAGTATCAATCAGTCCACATCCATTTAGTAAAAGCAGTTTTTGGTTTAATACTAAACATAATAAAATTATCAATGTGTTTAATTCAAATTGTTTCTGTTTTGTCTTTTATTAAAAGCATGTAGTTATTTATAACATAAATATTCATGTTGCTTTGATTTGACAACAACCAAGTCTTCCACCTGCATTTCCTGTTTTCAAACTTCCTGCATCTCCCCCTCTTCCTAAATCATCGACACCAGCATGAATCTACAAAATTATTACTTAAGATATTACAAGAAAAAGAAATCAGCAACATATCAACACATGTGTTAACCTAAACACCAGATACATTTATGTTTAATACCGTTTTGTCTGCCAATACTCTACGTAAATCAAATTATGTCACAATTGTATTATTACATTAAGTAACACGTTTTAATATCAGGGACTTTATTGGTGTGTAAAATCAGTCGACTCTCTGGCAAGACTCTGGCAAAGAGAATTAAATCTGGAAGGCTTTATGTTACGATTATTAATTAATGGCTAACTTCATACATTAAATGAATAACCTTTATTATTCATAATTCCGATAAAATGAACTAAATATATAGATCATTAAACCTTATTAACACTTGCAGACATATTGCTTGCAAACATTCTTACCTTTAACACCATGAAAAATTTACTTACATTTATATATACATATATCAACTTCATAGTTGATATAACAACCTCTAATGAAATAAGACTTATATATATAATGCAAACTTATCCTTGTTTTATTTGGAATTACATCAGAAGACAGATTAAATCAAGTGAATTCATGTGCATTTTGATTTGAGTATGATTACAGAATCACATTTTTGTTAAAAAATGTCTTTCTTTTACTTTGCATGGATCTAAATATATCAAAAAACAATTACGTTTTAAGCTTCATGTATCTTACTTTTGTCCAATTTATTTCAAATAAGAAATCGTGATAAATATAGTTAAACATAAAAATATTCATATGAAGCGGTGATATTTTGAATTTACGAAAGATATGATAGTTCCTTCAAGTTCAATTTTATAAAGAAATTCTGAACAAAAAAAAAACATTATCGAAAATTTCAGAAAGTGAAATCCCGTTCGTTCGTAATTAGATTCTACAGGTACAATCAAACTTCCAAAGTTAACTATATGTTTGAATTTATGAAAGAATTAAGTAAAGGTTTTAAGTAATGATATCATATATTACGTTTACTGAAATCCTATAGATACATAAACACGAGTTGGTAAATAAGCACACCGTAAATTGAGACCAAATGGATATACAGGTCCAAGAAAGGGGGAAACGAGAACGGAAAATTATATCCTCAGTTTTGAATTTCCCTTGTGAAACAGAAATATCCGAATCAAGATTAGAAATATCAGGCTGTTCATTTTGGATTGTCTTTGTATAAACTAGCTGTTTCAAATGTAAAATATATAAAAATATATTCTTACCACTATAGCTCTGTTCAGGATTGATCTGTCTGAGGTTCCTTGTAAACTTATCATGTAATCAACTATATTGATATCAGCTACTCCCCACATGTTGGCCTTGACATTTCCAAGATCTCCAACATGGCGGATGGCATCGTAGGGTGCTCCATGATTTTTATTAAATGGGTTAAAATGACCCCCTGCACTGGTACAATCTACAAATTAAATAAATGATTTAAATAATGTTTTAAATAGACTAGTAGTTCATAAAATAAGCAAAAACAAAAATCAAAATTTGAACCACAAACTTTTGAAACATCATAAGATTATTTATTAAAAAAACAAAATCGGAAGATACGAAGGTGCAGTGACAAATCGTAAATCGAATATTGAATTCAAAAATAACGAAAGAAAGACAATTTGTCAAGTTTACGACAAGACAAATTATATTCAATCGAACACTTGACCCAAACTAAAGATTGATCAAGACGAAACGCAAGTAACACGGATATCGCTTCTTTGCTCAAAAGTTTACATTGGACATATGATAAGAGAAGAAAAATAAAGTTGAGATAAAAAAAAAAACCCAAACAAACATTGGCGATCTTGTGTTTCTATATAAGATTTTGTTTACTAATTTAAATGATCGATAACACATCGGCTGCAACTGGGAATCTGACGTCATGATGCAAAATGAATATGTAAATAATGAGTGTTTAATAAGATACGAAAGATGGAATAGAATTAATCTGTAACTTTTCAAAAAAAGAAGTCGTCAGTCCATTCTTTGGCATTGGATTTTTTTATCTTTAATTCATATTTTGACATAAAAGAATCCGACAGTTTCGTACGTGAAAAGTGATAATTACTTAATTCTGCATGTATATGTATTTTTCCTTGGTAATTACCATGAAAACAAGACATTGATATACATGTAGACAATTGATATTAGAAATAATCGAAAAAGAAAATAATCTTGAAGGTCAAACGATAGGGAACCTAAATTTATGACGAAAGAGATTACCTCAATTTTCCAATAGTGCATTTTTTTATTTGTGTGCTCGAGCAATCGAGGAGCACATGTATTTGATATATCTGTAAGCACAAAAACTGTTTTTGTTTTTATACGTAATCCTTGAATGTGGTTGTATGCGTAAATAACTTTTCAATGAATACGACTTTTCACCTTTTATTTTACATTAAACAATCGACACACCCAGTGGTATTAGTGAAGTTGAAACCTTTGCGGTGTTCCATACTTTCAGAGCTCCTGAGATTACCTCGTTGGTGTAGTTAACCTGTGTGTGTTGCTCAGTGCTCATTCTATGTCCTTTATTTAGAATGCTTAGTGTAATATTGATTCTGACTATTTTCTTTGAGAGAAAGAAATGCTTGTGGTACTTACTTTGTCTTACATCTCCTTTTGCATGGACATGGAAACCATGTAATCCTTGACTTAGCTCATTAATCTTTCCGCTAATCGACACTTCTTGGCTTCCATACTACAAATGTCAGATACACAAGGTTACATTCTTAAAAAACATTAGTATATCAAAATTGACGAGAGGTTGGTAGATAAATGCGCATGTCATATAATAATATTTATCAATGATACGCTTAGTAACTTACAGTGCACAGTATCCCCTGTTTTGTGGGGTTGGCGTAGCTCAGTCTCTAGATTTTTACATGTGTATGTTGTGTTTCTGTCTATGTTATGTGCGTTATGTCGTTTTTTGTTATTTTGCCATGATATTTTCAGTTTGTTGTCGAGTGTGAATATGTCTTTGTAATCGTTGGTTCACATAGACGAACATATAACTGATGTCTAGACGAGACAGGGTGGGTGTTTTTTCTCACTTTTTCTATGTTTGTAATTTCTCTTTTTGTAACAACTCCGCAAAAATTATTTTTTATTATGTAATTTTTCTAACAATTTCTACGTTTTAGTGTATGCAATGATATACCACTATATATTGTATCTATTCTAATCTTACTTTCTGGTATAAGTTCAGCTGACCATTGACATTGTTTTTCCCAGTCGGGTCGTACAAATTACATGAGGCTGTCAAATATCCATGACCTATTTAGAAAAAAACCCAATGAGCTATCAATTTTAGGTGTACAGATTTTCGCTTTCAGTTACCTGGTTATATACAAATTCAGGAAATAGCGATAGGGAATATTAACGTATATTTAACATTTTACTTTTTCCGCACTGCATTGTACATGACCTAATTTATATCAAAATAAACAACAGGATGAATCATAATTACACAACATGCATGTTTGAATATCATCGCACGTGTCACAAGTATGTTAAAAAATGCACTAAGTTAAAAATCATTCAAATGCAGAATGAAACATTTCAAACACTAATCAGCTATAAAATCCTGAATAAATTGTGCATTTTCAATATTTTATATAAGGTGGATAACTTGTGCTGACATTCAAATAATTCGAATAAAGTCAGCTGTATATGTAATCCTATGCAAAACTGTAACAAATCCACATTATATCAGTTCGTTTCGTTACATCATGCATTCCGTAATATTATTTAATCTTTTTATTGCATAGGACGAAAACGTAATATTATAAATCAAACTTATTCCGTGTTGTCTTATAATGGTATAACGGTGTGAGTTGCGTTTCCGTTATATACCATTATAAAAATAGTAAGTTGGGAATTAACATAGTAAAAACAAGTATTTGTAAACATTTGACAAAAACATGTACAATAAACATAAATATGCCCTCGAGGTACAAAAATGGTCAACAAAGAATGTTGACACCATTTAGTAGTAATTGAAATTTTCCAAGGTATTTATCATTATAAAACATAGATTGTATATTACATGCAAGAACTGTTTGTGCATCTTTGACTTAGTGTAAAATGTGAAGGGAGAACATACTTTTAATTTATAATTTTCTTAACTGAAATGTGTATTCAAAAGGTTTGAAATTTTAATCAAGCCTCGAAAGTTCTGAGGAGGTATGACTCACTTATTGGTGTCTTAAAAGGTTAACGTAAGACTGCATCTAAATGTTAACTACAAAAAGAAACCAAAAAGTCAATTTATCTGTAAAATAAGGAAGAGGAAGAAACCTCTCAAAATAGTGCTTAATACCAAGTCAGGAATATGACAGTTGTAATCCATTCGTTTGATGTGTTTGAGCTTTTTATTTTGCCATTTGATTAGGGACTTTCCGTTTTGAATTTTCCTCGGAGTTCAGTATTTTTGTAATTTTACTTTTTACATTTAACCACTCAATCACAAAAATATAAGAAACAGTAGTTTACGATTCCAAATCTCATAGATCGATTCAGAATATAAATTAAAATAACAAACAAATACTGAGGTGAACGCATGCACTCATCTTATTTAAAAGAAGCAAGACCGGCTACGTCAACGTGGTACGTTTTTTCTGTTATTCATCATCATGATCATATAATAATTATCCTTCTTTAAAAGTCACACCACTTAGTTAAAATGTCAGAAGTAGGACACAGTCTGTTAGATTACAAAAAAAATGTGATTGTGAAAAAGTACAACAAAAATAAAAATACCGATTCCAAGGTCAATCTCAAGGGAAGGTCAATAACAACAAACAAAATCAAACGCAAACAATCAATGGATCAAGTAAAACACAACTACCATATTCTTGACTTGGTACAGGCATTTTCCAAAAGCAATGCTGGGTTAAACATGGTTTTCTAGCAAGCCAAAAACTCCTACTTGTATAACAGTTATATTCCGTTTTATTGACAAATATAGGGAACTGTTGACAAATGGTTGAGTTATCGGAAATTTACTATTGGAAAATAAAATAATTAAGTTTGAAGTCGTTCATTAGTGCCAATATCGAGGATAGGAATCATGTTCACTGGAAAATATAAAAAGAATTCTACCAACATTTCATTAAATTCTATGAAGATTTCATAAAGACTTTGATGTCTTATATTACTTGAATCTTAGAATCGATCCAAATGTTTACTACAAAAATCTTGTCCTTTTATCATTAAGATAAGAAAAAAGGGGGAGATTTTCAGAACTATGCTCTCACTGGAAACTGTCTTTTGGCCTTGAAAAGATCATGTTCAAGGTTCCCAAAATTGCATGAAGGATTGATGTCTGAAAAACTTTACCCTTAGGTTAAATTGACTTGTTAACTGCAAAACAAATTCATCTAGCAGTTAACTAGATGAAAACAAAACAAACTTTGTTTTGATATTTTTCTCTAATAGTTACTGTTAGTTAATCTGTTGCAGACTCTAACTTGTTTATACACATTAAGTCCTTGTTATATATTAGATAAAAGTAAAACTAAATTTTAGAGACAATTATTTGTGCTTTTAATCATAAAATGTATACAAGTGAGAGGTTTAGCTAGCTTTACAACCAGGTTTATTCCGCCGTTTTCTACATCAGAAAATGCCTGTACCAAGTCAGAAATATGACAGTTGTTGTCCATTCGTGTGATGTATTCGAGCTTTTCATTTTGCCTTTTGATAAGTGACTTTCCTTTTTTAAGTTCAGTATTTTTGTGATTTTACATTTTATTTATTCGAAAGTTTAACATTTTTTACCCGCACATTCTACACACTGAACCTAAATTTTAACTTAACTCACGATCCCGACAACGAGTGTAGTGTAATTTTGTCTCGCTTCTGCGACAATATGGAGTTCTCAATATACAAATTTTAGTACAGACGACTGGTAAGTAATTGATTTATACGAAAATTGCTACCCATTCATATATTTCATATGAAAATCATAACCCAATTATATGTAATTCCCAGCTTTCATGACATTTTATTAAGACGTTATGTACATGCGATCGTTCATATCATATTAAAATAAAACGATCAGTTTTTACCGACATGTTAACAGAAGATGAACATTTATGACCCATTGACATATACATGTCTAGCTATTGGTATATTACCTCCTTGAAACAGGTGGCAATACATAGACATTGCATGAAATTGACCCATACTGTTGTCATATCTTTTTTTATAATTATAAAGAAAGGGACCTCTCCTTTTTCTTCGCCGTTGTAGGCTGAACAGGAAATACAGAAATAACAATTGTTTAATGAAACAAACATAGTTGTCTCTTCGACATATTTGAAACATTGTTGTCTCTTTGACACATTCCCCATTTTCATTCTCAATTTAATATTGCACGACGGCATAATAAATAACTGCAAGCCTTGTTTTTCTCTTGTTCATATACGCACTTTATTTCTTGTATCAATTTATTAATGTTAGTTAATTGAATAGTATATATTTTGGTATAAAAAAGAGGTCTAGAATAAAAGGCAAATCAAACAAATTAAACATGATCGCTATCTATGTACGATTTACGAGTACATATCAACAAACGCGCCGACATCTTGTGTATATGTTACATAGAAAGTATTAACTGAAAAAGGGTTACCTTATTAAATTGAAAATCGCCCAAAGATATAAAATAATAAGACCCTCAAGTATGTAACACTTCAAATAATTAAAACAAACCGATGAAAGTCTTTTAAAAATCATAACGTATGTAATTATGATATTACTGTGGAATATATTCATTGATATAACTATGCTCTATCGTATTTCGCTTTCTCTAAATACAAAACAACATAAAAGCTTACCTTGAGGTAGACAAGCAGTACTTAGTGCAACGACACTTAATAGAAATATACAAATCATGTATTATTGTCGGACAACTTTTTTATGTATAACTTTTTTACTTTACGCGATTTGTAACTTGCATAGGACCGGACTTGGATAATTTTACTGTGTATATTTGTTACGACCTTAACCTTCATCATTTCAGCATAGTAAGCGTTTATAGAGAGCCTGTTAATATTAAAGAGTTATCCAGCCTCAGAAGTACGCGACAACCTGACATCACCATGCTTAATCATATTTGTGTTTCTATCCATATAATGTAGAAGCTAAACAAAAACTCTTAGATCAAACATTATCAGCAGGACAAGAAGTAAAGCAGAAAAGTCAAATATAATTTGTTTTGTTGCGAAGTATGATTCTGAATTGACGAAACTATTTATACCAAAAACATGTCTGACCTTGACTATTTAAAAGTGTCTCGCCTGGTAAATATATCGAACGTGCAATACCCTCATTGGTAGTTGAATACTCCGTAAATACAAGTAGTAGTAGAACTTAGAGTATAAATGTGTTGCTTATGAGGTAAAGTATCATTTGCTGTTTAAATGCTAAACGTAAGTCAGCTAGCAAATCAGTATTACCCCGCTTCATAACATCTGTGTCTGTCAGTTCAGTTGTCGTTGTTTCATGACTGTCATAATTATTTAATCGTGAATTGTTTTATTATAATTAAGGCAGTTTTCTCAATTAAATTGTTTCAAAGTTTTCATATCAGGGCCTTTTAGCATCGACTATACGGTATAATGTTTTCTCATTGTTGTTGTTTCCTATAGTTGCTTACATTCATTTTATTTGAACTTTGGTGGATAGTTGTCTCATTTGCAGAAATATCACATCTCGTCATTTTTTAACAAGGAAATTATAAAAAATAATCCACATTTTTGCATTTAGTAGCACAAAACAATGGATACCAAATACTTAATGGGATTTTGATGGGATGGTGTTTGGGTCCGATGTAAAAAAAAATAAGCAAAACAAAAAGTGATACAGTTTCTCAATGTGAAAACTGTCTGGCTTAAACCAGATTAAGGTAGATTATAGGTATATATTTCTTGAGATATAATTTTCTTATACTTTACCAAAATGAAGATTTTACAGTGCTTTTTTTTTTTAGATATAATAAAAAGTATGAGTCACCGTGCTATTTACCAAGCTATGAGTCGTTGATATTTCCTAAATGTGGTAAGATTGTACATGAAAAAAACACATTTGTGTGCATAAAAAGAAATCTATAAGATAGATTTTTGAAATAAATTGTGAGAAGATAGTATAATACGTTTTTAGAAAATAAAAAAAAACATGGTGTCACCAAACTTGTTTTCTTTCTACAAGTAAAAATTTTTAAAATCCCTACCAGACCAGTATATATCTTTTTACTAAAAGAGTTATCTCCCCTTAAATGGCTTATTTGAAATAAAATGATTCTTAAAACACCACATTTGATAGTCTTTAAATATTTTAACTACTTAAATTGATCACCAAATTTTAATTATCTTTATATGAAAACAATCTAAACAGTTCATTGCAAATCTATCTCCAAATTTGCAAATTTTGGCAAATAACTAGACCGATTTTGTACTGTGATTGTACAAATCAAGATGGCGGTATACCATGAATCTCCCTTAAATTCAAGAAAAAAAAATGTGCTCTTTATAAGATAAAAATAATATGAATTATGATTGCCTTTTGAGACAATTCTCCGCAAATGACAAAATGACACCGAAATTATCAACTACAGGTTACCGTTCGGCTTTCAACGACAACAATGAGAGAAGCCGATACCGCATAATCAGCTATATGAGGACCAAAAAATGACACATGTAAAAGAATTCTAACAAGAAACCTAGTTTGTATTCTTGGATTGTTTACATCTGTTTCAATGGCTGTTGAAAGATGAATGTGTATGCATTATTTGGGATTTTTTTTGCATATTATATATTTATTATACTCAAATTTTAGTATGTAACAGAGAAATATTTAATAACTTTAAATTTAACAAACGAGACGTTTTCAGTAAATGCCAACATGTTTGGATCTTGAAGATGCATTATCATAACTTCGACTGCATATTTTCCACAAACAGATATAAAATTGATCTTATTAAAGCACTAATTTGTATATCTGCCACTGCCAACATCCTTTTATGGAAATGGACAATAATTTGATATAAAAATAAGTATTTTAAGTTTACGAACACGATATTATAGGATTGAAATTAGGCAGTCCCTTATCCTTAACTGTGAAGAGATTCATTTTTGAATTGTCAACATACTTCTTCTACGTATGCATTTAATTTCTTGTTCGTGCTTACAAAATAAATTAACTACAATACGTGTTGCTGTAAAAAGAGCTATTGGGTACTTAAGACATGAATGCAAAATTAATATGCAAATAAAGCAATACAACATCTCAATCAAGTGCCTAAACAGGGAACCGTATGAACAACAACTGATGAGAAATAAAGGCAACAGTAGTAAACTGGTGTTAAGTCTCGTTTAAAAAAAGTAGCACGCACACAAAAATCATTAGGCGTTTAAAAAAGTAGCACGCACGCAAAAATCATTAGTTATGTAATTATGATAAAGTTGTACAATATTTTCATTGGTATATCTATGCTCTATAATAAATTTGCTTTTATTTAAAAACAAAATGACACAATCCTTACCTTGAACTTGGTAAGCAGTACTTAATGCTACTACGCTTAATAGAAATATACAAATCATGTTCTTTGTTGGACAACTTTTGTATTTATGACTTTTAACTTTACACGATTAGCATGATTAGTAACTTGTATAAAACAAGTATAGGACTGGACTGTATACTATTACTGTTTATATTTGTAACGATAGACGGAAACTTTGCTATGCGTTTTACAGATTCGATTAATAGTAAAATGCTGAAATGTTAAAATAGTAAACACGCCTAATTAAGAAGTAAAAAATATAAGAGTAAAGATGGTGACCTTGTAGTACAAAAACTTCAGCCGAATTTAACAAAGAAATAATAAAACGGGAACAAAATGTATTCCGCTGCAAATTAGGATAGGCAGGATCGTATCTAGTATCATGGATGCAAGAGGTCAGCTTTTTCTGTCCAAAAGATGATGTCGTAGTGCTTGGTGTCAAAATGATATCCAAGGTGCTTGCGTTACCTATTATTTGGTTACAGAACACCAATATGTTCATTATCATCTTACAATAATTGAGCAAACAGTTCGTCTTTAACTGATATATTCCATTACAAATATATTGTATCAATCATTGAATAACATTTAGAGACTATTCATGGTTTTTGTTCCTATTGTGATAATTGTTTTATTGCAAAGTTATACAAAGAAAAAAGAAATAAAGCACAAAATACAAAATGTCCTTGACACTGGTTATTGTAACCTGGATATATTACATAAACTATTATTGTATACTTTTAAATGTATTTGAATGTAACATGTTTCACGTGTATAATAAATCATACTTCACACGCGATTAAAATTGTACCAATTCGGAAGTAGTTTAAGGGTAATGGATTGAAAAATTAACAATCAAGTTCTATTAAAAACAAACAAGGTTATATACATTCCATTAGCTTTAATACAATTGCATACCGGATGATTAGCTCATCTGTGTAAGATATCATAGTTTTTACATCTGTCGTAGATCTTTGTGAGATTTTTATTAATATGGCGTCTGTCGTCCGTCGTTGACTTTTGAAAAGTCTCATTCTCTGTAAGCTTATTTGTTTAGAATATTACTAAGGTAATCAATATATAAATTGTATCCAGTGTCATCGATAACACGTGGACATGTTCACAACTGCTTAGCCTGAAGCTAAACTTTTAGCCATTCATATGTAAGAACCATATAAGAGTAAAAAATCTGACTATTGTAAAAAAAAGTTCTGAATGCCAAATTCTACAAACTTTCTTTAGCACTTTGTATTTGCATCAAAAGTATCCGACAACTCATTACAGGAGGTATTTACCTTAATTGATAAATGTTCAGCGTTTGCTAATGACCTTTATCTTCGTTGGTTTAGCATAAGTACTACATATTAAAAAAGAGAGGTGTTAGACAAGTTGAAGACAAATTGACACAAATTAAAACAAAATCGACGAAAAGACAAACAACAGTCTACCGAACACAACATGAAACAACTTTATCTACCGAACACAACATGAAACAACTTCATCTACCGAACACAACATGAAACAACTTCATCTACCGAACACAACATGAAACAACTTCATCTACCGAACACAACATGAAACAACTTCATCTACCAAACACAACATGAAACAACTTCATCTACCAAACACAACATGAAACAACTTCAGATGAAAGTCTGATTGACTGTCTACGATCATCCGATGACAGAAACAATATCCTGACGCCTTTATTTTCGTTTTCCTCCCAAAATAACCAAAACAGAATTATCATAAGCGAGGATAAAAAATGCGACTATGCAGTGTACCTTTAGGAAACAAATACATGATGATTAATTTATTATGAAAGGAAGAGAAACGACACACAAAATGAGGTCTTCTCATTTATTAGTATAGACATTCGAAATATAGGCAACATAGTATATCACTGTTCAATAGTCAATAAACGATTGCCTTAAGCGAAAAACAATCCGGGTTGCAAACTACAACCGACGGAAGCACATCAACTATAAGTATATACTAGCCTGTTATAATACAAATACTGAAATCTCTCAAGATATAAAAACAGCGAGAGACACAAATGTATGTGACTCTTCAGTAAAAACAATTTGATCAAAGTCATTATGAAAAAAATAACAAACAAACAAAAACAGCAGAAGTGGAGAAATTATAATACCTTTGTGGAATACATTCATAGATATATGTATGCTGTATCTTATCTTGCTTATATTCAATAATAAAACCACAAATAAACTTACCTTGATGAAAGAAAGCTGCCTTACTTAATGCAACAATACTTAATAGAATTATACAAATCATGTTCATTGTCGAACAATTATTACATGTATAACTTTTAACTTTACACGATTTTGTAATATATAATAAGCATTTACAGTATCGGACTGTTGCAACGTATCATTGTACTGTGTGAATGTGTTAATGTTATCTGATTATCCTTCCTGAGATTTTGATACATTTTTGTATCACCCTAAGATTTTGGTTACTTAGTTTTTAGTTTCTATGTTGTGCTTTGTGTACTATCGTTTGTCTGTTTGTCTTTTCTTTTATGCGTGGCGTTGTCAGTTTATTTTGTTCTTATTAGTTTGAATGTCCCTCTGGTACCTTTCGACCCTCTTTTATGATATAGGTTTGTACAAATACTAGACAACACAAATAATGCATCCCATCTTATCCTATAAATTAAAGGAGATACAAATTTTCTTTTTGTTTTTGCTACAAATTATTAGACAAGTCTTTGATTATCACAAATCAAACGAACGAAAAACAATTTCAAATTCCTGAGATTGGGCAGTCATTTCCTAAATATATAGAAGATTGCGGAATACAAATGGTGTTACAGATACCTAAACCCGATCAGTCATTTATACACTTTTTATGTGTTTGTTTTACTGAATTGAGACTCGTTTCTTTTTTCAAGGAAAACAATCACGAAGAATGACGAATCTCGTAATTATATTAAAAACACGGTGTTACTGTTATACTTGTTATGTGTAGACGGTCTAACACGGTGTTACTGTTATACTTGATATGTGTAGACGGTCTAACACGGTGTTACTGTTATACTTGTTATGTGTAGACGGTCTAGTACGGTGTTACTGTTATACTTGTTATGTGTAGACGGTCTAACACGGTGTTACTGTTATACTTGTTATGTGTAGACGGTCTAACACGGTGTTACTGTTATACTTGTTATGTGTAGACGGTCTAATACGGTGTTACTGTTATACATGTTATGTGTAGACGGTCTAACACGGTGTTACTGTTATACTTGTTATGTGTAGACGGTCTAACACGGTGTTACTGTTATACTTGTTATGTGTAGACGGTCTAACACGGTGTTACTGTTATACTTGTTATGTGTAGACGGTCTAGTACGGTGTTACTGTTATACTTGTTATGTGTAGATGGTCTAGTACGGTGTTACTGTTATACTTGTTATGTGTAGACGGTCTAACACGGTGTTACTGTTATACTTGTTATGTGTAGACGGTCTAGTACCGTCCAGACTAACGTCATCATTAAAAACACGGTGTTACTGTTATACTTGTTATGTGTAGACGGTCTAGTACCGTCCAGACTAACGTCGTCATTAAAAACACGGTGTTACTGTTAAACTTGTTATGTGTAGACGGTCTAGTACCGTCCAGACTAACGTCGTATTAAAAACACGGTGTTACTGTTATACTTGTTATGTGTAGACGGTCTAGTACCGTCCAGACTAACGTCGTCATTAAAAACACGGTGTTACTGTTATACTTGTTATGTGTAGACGGTCTAGTACCGTCCAGACTAACGTCGTCATTAAAAACACGGTGTTACTGTTATACTTGTTATGTGTAGACGGTCTAGTACCGTCCAGACTAACGTCGTCATTGAAAACACGGTGTTACTGTTATACTTGTTATGTGTAGACGGTCTAGTACCGTCCAGACTAACGTCGTCATTGACGCTGTAACCTGAATAGACTAAACAAATAAAATACTGTTAGAACATTAATCTAAATAAACTTATATGCAACATGTTTCTGATGTATAATGAATTATAGTTCACATGCGAATAAATCTGTTATATTTTTAAAGAGATTTGTGAGTAATGGATCGAAAATTAACAATTAAAGATTTTTTTCTTATTTAACTTTTATGTAAAACTGAACATAGTAGAGTCACAAATCTGACAATTTTAAAACAGCTCTAATTATCATTTCGGTCTACTATGTTAAGCACTTGGCAGTTTTTACCAAAATTGTGAGACAAGTCGTTACATGCGATATTTCCATTAATTGACATTTTGTTCCAACGTCAGCATTTTGCCTATTACATAGAAACACTAATATACAATTGTTTCAAGTTCATAGATTCAGCATAAACATTTAAACAGAGGCGGAAAATGTCAAACGGATATTCAAACTCACAATGTGAAGATAAACTGACATAGCAAAAAAAAACGACGAAACGGTCTACAATAGACAAGACTGAAAACGAAAGACTGAGCTACGCAAATCAAATCAAAACCAGGATTGATGTGCCAGGTGCTTTATCTTAGCGTAAGCAGATCTTGTTCTATATGTGGCAAATGCATGTTCAAATTAAGGGAAACGTCTCAATATGTGTGGTGCGAGAAAAAGACGACGGGCTTTTGGTTTTGAAATATTTTAAAGGTTCTTTTGAGTTCAAAATTCAAGCTCTGGGAAGCATATCAACTAGGATATATATACACCATATACAGGCGTGGTTGGAATGTTGCTGGCAGGCTGGACTCATTTCTTTTGTTTACGAAGACCCTTATTATCAATATATAGATGCAAGTCAAGATGCAAATCAGACTTAATTGTATTAGTGGGATCCTTAATTATTTTTAATTTTCAAAACCAAAGGAAGAGCGTTTTCGTTCTTTTTCTGATTGTCTATTTTATTCATCATTGTACGTATGTTTTCAAATAGCATCCCTGCTAGTACATTTGGTATATCTTTTTACAATGTAACGAAATAAATCAAGTTGGAAAGTTGGCAGTTGTTATCAAGATGTTCGTTTCTATGTATGACCATGTGTGTTTCTTTGGCGTTGTTGGTTTCCGTTGTTTTCCTCTTGTAGGTGATGTGTTTTAAACCCGGATTTGTTGTATCTCAATCGATTTATGAATTTCAAATAGAGGTATAATACTGTTGCCTTTATTTAAAACCAATTGTCCGATTTTTAGTGCGTGACCAATATAGTAAAGCATCCACCATGATGGTTGCCATGGCGAAAACATGAACACAGGATTACAATTCAAATGTCAACTTATCAACTTATGTTGATTTCGAAAGTCTGGTTGTCTTTGTTTATCTCATGCAAAGCCTTTCTTGGCTTTGATAGATATTATCGTATTATAGGTTTTCGTGCTATTTAGAATGCAGTGTGATGTTACTATTCCATTTAAAAAGTATGCATAGTACGAATTCATATGACGTACGAAACATATGATCTGACGATATGAGACATACCGAGAAATTATGAAGATAAAAGAGTTATAAGTAAAATTTAATCACTTTTTGATTGCATATATGTTCAGAAAGCAGTGTGAATGTGAGTTTTTAAACTAATAGGTCCTGATCTGACAGCAAGCAAGTCGAGCTCCAGCGTTTCCGGTTTTCAGACTCTCGTCATTACCCCCTCTTCCTAAATCATCAGGATCTGCGTGAACCTAAGTAAAAGTCAAGAACATAGGGGTGTTTTATTGAATCTTGTTTAAACTACTTTACCAATATATTCTTCTTGGGAAAGCTAAGAAATACATGTATCACAAATATGAGCACAATAGTCATTTGTAAGCAGGTCTATATTTCACACCAGTTATTTTGTTAAATGTGTAGAGAATAAGAACAACAACTTACAAATTAGGAAACTTTGGACATGTTGAAATATACGTATAAAGTCATAATTCTTCATTTGTGTTACACAATAAGATTGTGTGTCAGCGTATGCTAACAGGTTGAACAATGTCGGCTATTTTTCAGTCAATCAAACAAAACTAAATATTTGTTTCATTTATTTTTGTAAAACAAATATCAACATGATTTTGGTTAAACAATTTTTTATGCATTTATATAACATCTTTAGTTTTAATTGAGTTATCATTAAAACGAAGATGTGGTATGATTGCCAATGAGACTACTATCCACTAAACGACAAAACTTACGGCCTAATTTATGTAAAAAGAATTAAACGAAAAACAAATATCTAACACATCAATATTAACATGTGTCGGTGTCATATGGCCTATCCGTAGGCATTTTCAAAAACACTACCGTTGAGTGCCACATCTAATCTGTGTGTTAACATTAATACATATAAAATTGTATTGATGATTTCATTTTAAATTCATTAAAAATGCCTTATGCTAAAATAAGTTTCACCGCACAATACGACAATAGCCTATGATTAATACATTACACCTATATATCTACAGAGAATCGTTGATAACTTACCACAATACCTCTGCCGATGATTGAAAGCTCTCGTCTTTCCCGCATTCTAATAAAATTGTCGTAAATAGCCAAATTTGCTACTCCCCAGTTGTTTGCGTAAATATTACCAAGGTCTCCAACATGGCGACGCGGTGCATCACTTGGTCCTGCATGATTTTGGTTGAATGGATTAAAATGCGGTCCTGCATTACTGCAGTCTATAAATGTTAGATTTATTTATATGCAGCATACAAGAATTAAGAAACAACATGTTTTTTATCAAATATGTTTGTTTACTCTATACATAGAAAATGTTTATACATTTTATTCGTATACATCGTACTAATTTCATATTGCGTAAATTAAAATTATTTTTTATAATAAAAGGATATTTGATACTGCAGAGATACTTATATGCCCCGGAAATCAGAGATTTATATATCAATCAAAGATCGAAATGTAATAAACTTACTAGAACACACAAGCTTAGTGCACATAACCTTACTACTTATGAATATCTATTAGATACCACTTTTTCACAAGTTATTTTTTAATACGTTTACTTACTACGTCCGAAAGTCCCTCGTTCATGGACATGGAAGCCGTGTAATCCAGGTCTCAAACCATATATTCTCCCTGTTATTTGAACATGTTGGGTATTGTACTGAAAATAATATATGCATAAGATTAACAACTCTTCATTGTTGTCCTGATATTTCCGTAACGTGTAAGCTGTTTAGTTCATCATTGCAAATCAGTTAAAGATGGTCAGAACATACAAGAGGGAAATTCTAACTCATAGATCAAAAATAAACTGACAACGCAATTGCTAAAAAAAAAAGACAAACAAACAGGTAATAGTACACAAAACACAACATAGAAAACTAAAGACTAAGCAACACGAACACCACCAAATACTTGGGGAAAAAACTCATGTGTTCTGAAAGGGTGAGTATATCCTACTCCATATGTGGCACTCGTCGTGTTGTTCATGCTTGTAGGTCACATTCGTGGTGAAAAGGGAAGTGGATTATTGTTACGACATGTGGAACATATCAGATATCATCTGTGAAACGGTTTTTCCATAATGGTCGACTAACTCGTGATGGCATCCGTAAAATTTACGAGGGGATGGTCTTAACTTCACTATTTGTAACTCTTTGTTTAATAGCTTCCTTGTGAGCAGCAACTAACCAGTAAGGGTCATGGTAATGGAAAAAAAAGAACTGGACTCATGTAAACTGAAACTTTTCATTCTCTATGGTATCATTAACAAAGACATTTCAGATATATACAAAAAAAGCGGGCAGCCATTTATACTGTTTGCGTTCTTGACTTTTTTTAGTAATTGTTTCTTACCTCTTAATAGACGGACCTATTTTTACCTTCTTATTATTGTATTAGTTCATTTACTTTCTCAATGTATAGAAGTTTGTCACTTAGGTCAACTGCGATTTGACTCGGGTTACTCGTGTATAGAGACGGGTAGAGTTTCTCTTAAACGTAATCAAGTTAACCTTTTGACCCGAGTGCTACCTACCTCGAAGGTAGGTTTAGTCGATTAGAGTAAACAAACACGAGATTGAAGAACAAGACATTTAGTGAAGTAAGTAAAAACTGAAAACAAAGTATCTTCAAGCTTAAGCTATTAGCATTTTACACTGGGTAACAAATGGCAACAATAAAAAGTTTAATAAACCAAAAAAAATGCAAAATGCAACTGTTATTAATTAAATACAAAAAATGAACGTTTCCATCGATTTGGTACGACATGATCAACCAGTGTGGGTACTTTGCCGTTGCTGGCAACTAGAAATAGATTATTCTTTAGGCTGTAGCATATTTATATAGCAAAGGCTATTTTGCTTGTTGTTTTTAAGATGGCATTTCTTATATTTTTCGACAGAACAATTAAAAATAAACGGCGCCGGCAAAATAGAAAAATAAGCTTTTTGGCCAGTTTTGATTAAAATATCTTAACTAATCCGACACAAAGGCATATATTTTAGCAATGTTCATTTTTCCGGCGCTGGAAATATCGTAAATTATCATCTGGCCGCTTTCTTTGTAAGCAGATATTTTTTATATTTACTTTTGAAAAGTACTATGAAAATGTACATTATTAATATAACACAAAACAAATCTTATCATTACTCTTATAGTTAAATAATATAACACTAATAATGAATATTCGAGATCATAATTGTTTAAAACATTTCTAAAATTCTTTTGAAGGATTTGAAGTTTTACGTAACGCTACTTTTTTTACACGAGTAACCCGATTTAATCAAATCAATGTCGACATTGGTGTTAAGGAAATTATCATCTGATTGTAAACCCATAGGTTAATTCGGAAGGGTATGTAAAGCAACAGAAATGGGAAATGTTTCGAACAGACACCAACCCAACCACACCTCATATTTTTACAGCAAAAAATACTCCGTGATTGATTTCACTCCAACTAAGCATATTGGAATTTTAAATGAGTTGAAACCAATAAGTAATTAAATGAAATATTCCTTACAAAGTTCAACTTCATTATTAAGAACAATAAATATTTGTAATAATTGTGGTCAATTTCTATCATTTGTCTATCGACCGAGAAGAAAATTGGGAAAAATCCAAAGTTTGTCTTTTTTAAAGAGAAATTGAAAAAGTAACTGTTTAAAATCATGCAACCCTTTGTAAACTTTGGAAAAGAAAACAGGGCATTCATTAGGAATATGTAAATCAAAAAACTTAAAACATAACTGACTTTAAATTCATAAACTGTTTTGGCAAAAGTATTAACTGCTGTCAACGAATAAAATATCGAATCATTAGTTAAAAGCTAGAACAACTTTTATTATATCTACATTCTTGAAAAACAATGGATGACATCGATTATTATTCAAACATGGTGCGCTATTAATTGAAAAATGACATGATACTTTTCAAGAATTTTGATTTATCTTAACTGCTTTAGTGCAACCGTTATACTTTTGCTTTAGTTTCAAAAATATAAGTCAAACACTGCATTTTGCCCTATGTTCTAGTATAGCCATATATGACATGTTGGTTGTCAGGTAGGGTCATCGGACACATTCTTTTTATTACAAAAATGTACGAAAAATTGTTAAATTTTACTTTAAAGGGGTCAATAGACCGTTTTTGTCATGTTAAATTATTTGTAGATATGACTTTACTTAACATTATTGCTGTTTACGGTTTATCTCTTTCTATTACAATATTTAAGATAATAACAAAAAACTGCAACATTTTCTTAAAATTACAAGTTAAGGGGCAGTATCCCAACAACGAGTTGTCTGATTTTTTGAAAATATTTCAAGGAGTTTCAGAGGAGAATATTTTGGTGAAAGTTAACAGACGGCGACGGACAACAAATACTTAAAATGATTCAACTTATCTAGTATATTCTAAATTCAAAACCATATATATATATATATATCTTAATTGTTTAATATCACAGAACTAATTATTGCGTCATATATAGACGTGTATACTAGTGTTGCCTTTATGTTTATACAGGTATATATAGATAATGGTAGTAATTTGATTTTCAATTATACGTCAATTAGGCGTCAGTATAGAAAAATAATCTTTCCGAAGATGATACTGTAAAACATAGAGTTTTTAATATGATTATAGTGACCATCTTGTTACATAGTTCAAAGACATTCTTCAGAAAAGGGACCTAACTATTTTCATTCATCGAAATCAAATTGGAAAGAGTGTTGTCATGCCATATAAGACGCTTTTTTCATCCATTTCTTAAATTGATGTAAACAGGACTCAAGAAATCTGCTAAAACATCTCTTGATCTTTTTTTGATAAATGTTTTAAAAAAGGTTAACAAAAATAGCGAAACCCATGGTAAAGGGAAAAAAGGGATGGAAAAATACCTGGAAAAATCAAACGCTTCACCATACATTTACCAACCAATGAAATATTGCTTATTCGAATATCACATTTTAAACGTAATTAAGAAAGTATAAACGAGTTACGTATACGGCAATTTCTAGATCTGGAGAAAAGTAAGAAAAACAAACTTTCTGAACTTGAAACTTTATCTGATCCAACTAAACGAAAAAAGACTTTTTTATTAGTTGGATTCGTTATGTTGCCGTTTGTGTTTGTTGCACTTCAGTGGTCCTGTTGTTCCTTTTTTATTCTCTTATATTTGATGGGTTTTTATTTTAGTTAGTGGGTTTTAGTTTGTAACCTAGATTTGTTTTCTCTCAATCGATATACTAGTATGTCTTTTGAACGCCGGTATACTACTGTTACTTTTTCTTATCGGGTCAAAAATCAATTGTGGTATTAAAAACATTAACTTTACTAAATATATTTTTCTATACATATTATGCACTAACGGTCATACAACCAGTCTATACTTTGTATATGCCATCGCGTAATGTAATGTTTTCCCAGACTGTTTATGGGGTCCTTACACTAAATAAATGGATGTGTACTGCTTGATTTGAATATGGTTAAATTGATTGTTGGTGCTCGTTGTATATATAAAAATATTTAAAGTTTATTGTTTTAAAGATTTATCAGGCCTATGTCTTTTTGTTTGAATTGTCAATTCAGATTTTTGTTATATCTTACTACAATAAGATATGGGTTAGACCTTCTCTTAAAGTCCATACTGTGCCCTTGATTTGTTAACATGTACCTCATTTTGGTCTTCGGTGGATAGTTGTCTTATTATTAATCATACTACGCTTTCGTTTTCTTCCATGCTTGTTCAAATAATTAAGTGATCGCCACTTAGAAATACCACATAACAATGAACATTATGAATTAGAAGTATTTTTGTTGTTTATAAAAAACAATCAACAAAAATAAAAAAAAGACTCCGTTATATAATGTATGGATGACTTTTAAATTAAAGTATGTTTACGTAACAATGTTTTTTTGTTATTTGTTTTTTTTTTCTGTTTAACCAACTAAAACAGGCCTATTTGTAATAATCATTCATAATATTTGTCAAAGTTGACCTTAAACTTTGATCATTTACCAATAACTTGTCCTGTTTTATGTACGCGGTAGTTACAAACAAGTTAATAGAGTACAGAAACGTTTCTCGCTTGAATAGAACTCGGTTGATTGAAAACATGTGAGAAAACGTTCGTAAAACCAACTTGCAAAGCTTTAATGTGTGTTTTCAAAATCACAAATAACTTATTACTTATCTTTGTCTAACAGGTTATATAACACATGCAATAACTTAATTTTTTTCTTATACTTGTTGACGCAAGGTTAGTATTCCTTGTACTCTGTTTCGATTTGTTGGGTCATACAACTGGCAGTATGCTCTGGTATCTCTTTGCCCTGTTGATAAACAAAAATATATATTTATTTATATTGTTTGAAGGTTCATGTTTCAAACTGGGTATTTAACTAGCTTTGTAAGAAAGAAAGAAGCAAAACAAAACATGAGGAGGTTGTTATTCTTTGAAAAGGTACTACAAATTGATGCTATCACGGACGATGTAAAACAAACATAATCCCGCCACATGCTACATGTGCTTTTCCCAAGTCCGGATTATGAAGTTCAGTGGTTGTCGTTTGTTCATGTTTGTCTTATTTGTTTGTCGTTACTTGATTGGTTATAAATTAGACCCTTAGTTTTCTCAATTAAATTGTTTATTATATATTTCATGTTGGGTCTTTCTGGCCGACTAAATTTTATGCTTTTTTTCTCATTGTTGACCTCCTTATTTTGGAAATAGAAGACGTGTTTTTAACTTACTAACTAAGTAAAAATAATAATCTCCAGACCATAGCAACATTATCATTATAATAGTTCTCATATTTACTGTACTGATTTTTATATACCATATGCCAATTTTAACAAGGTATGTCTCCTCAGTGATGCCCATATCAAAGTACCAGACGAAAATTAAAATTTTTTACCAATATTTTGGCACAACAAACGGTATTTCTAAAGGTCTTGGCACAAATGTTGGTTTTTTTTGGCGCCGGAATATTTTTCGAAACGACTTCTTTTTATTTTCTTTATATAGTTTTATCTTTTATCTGCATAGTTAAAGGTGGCACGGTAGTATTTGCATTCCAGAATTTAGGTTGCTCTTTTGTGTACCCTACTGAGGTTAATGTATCTAAACAGTGTGATTGGACAACAAATACAGTATCAACTGAACATACTTTCCCAAACTGAGGGATGAATCAGGTGTAGAAAAGTATGAAATAATTTTACATACAGATGAAAATGAATTTTTGAGAATTTTTTTTAATTTTTTATTCACTGCACCATAAAAAACCTAAAAGAACTAGTGGCCTTAGGTTTTTAAAAATAGCAAAAAAAGTAAACGGTCATGATACATATTCAAATTCATTTCTGAATAGTAAAATGAAAGTACTTCAGTTAACTGTGAATGTAGAATTTTTTGCAGTGTTAGAAAGTGGTGAAAATTCTAAAAAGGCTATCATTATCCCTTATGGGCCAGGAAATACTACCGTGCCACCTTAAACAAATCTTTAAGCTTTGGTATATTTGCCTGTGGGTGGATTTATCTTTATTGAGATCTAAAAAAGTTTTTAGTGTCGAGTTTTATGCAAACAGATTAAATAAATGATAGTGGGGATGAATTTCATTAATGATGGGAGTTCACATATAACTGCTTATTTGGCGATAAAAGAAAATGTGTTCCTCCTTGTCTACAATTTTGCAAACTTTACACATTCTATCTTTTCTTGGCATTTTCTTATATTGACCTGTTTTAATTTGCAAGTTATGGTCACTTGTCGAATTTTGTTAAAAGTTGACGACTTAAAAAAAAGTTTTAGATTGTGCAAGTAGTCTTCAGTCTGGTCAAAGCACGTGTATTTCCGTAAATAAAAGAAACAGTGGTATATAGCTGTTCAAAGGTCATACATCAATTGAGAGAAAACAAATCCGGGTCACAAACTTAAAAATAGGGAAACACTTCAAACCATATGAGGAAAACAATGAAACAACAGAAACACTGAAGGCAACAAAAACAACATACATAGGAACGAACTATTAGAAAACAACTGTTATATTTCTTACTTGGTACAGGACAGTTTAAGAAAAACATTTGGTTGAACCTGGTTTATATATAACATTTTTTTAACAGCGGTATACTACTGTCGCCTTTATTTTTGGCTAGCCAAACCTCACGCTTTATGCCAATGTTTAAAATTCCGCTAAAATTCAACAAATATTTTCAAAGGTAATTTCATAAACTGGCTAAAAACTTTTAATTTATTTATCTTAGACAGTTTTTCTTTTGTCACACAATATCAGTTAGACTAACACTGTCTTGAATTAGAAATACTTTTTTGAAATAAAAGAACTTCAGATATTTAAAATCCTCATAAATTATTTATAAAGAAGAAAAAGATATTATAATCTCAAACTTAACGTGTCTGTTGTGTGATACAGATAGTCTGTATTTTTAAAATGGCTTAACGGTGTGAAAACTACTTATTTGAACTTAAACAAAAATAAATTACATTCAAATTGTTGAATGAATACGGGAAAATCTTTTTTAATGCAATAGAATTTGATGCGACTGAAATACAAGTAAGAGGTGTAGCGCTGTGAATTCAACGCACCATTGTCTATATTTGAAAATGCATGTACCAAGTCAGGAATATGACAGTTGTTATCCATTCGTTTGATGTGTTTTATCATCTGATTTTGCCATTTGATAAGGGACCTTCCGTTTTGAATTTTTCTCGGAGTTCATAATTTTTGTGATTCTTCTTTTTGAATATTATTTTAATCGATATCATTCAAGTTCAAGTTGCCTTGAATCTTGTTTCATTTAGTCAGAATATCTATCGGGAAATCAATCCGTGCTAAACACAGAATAAGCAAAGAGAAAAATAAAAAAAGAGGTTTCCAGTTGTCGGTTAACTATCATGTATTGAACGCTACCACGTATGGAATATGGAGCGGAAAAATCTGAAGATTAAGGACAAATACAAAATATATTTACAGGCGGTAAAGATGAAGATCATCCTTCCTTATAGTGCAATCATTTGGTTTAAGTTATTTACATTTTGTCTTGTCGAGCTTTTATAGCTTCTTCACGCGGTTTCGGTTTTGCACTTTCCTGAAGGTCATACATTTGTACGATGTTGCCTAAACACAGGTAATTGATCTTTGGTGGATAGTAAGATATCTCATTAGTATTCATACCACGTCTTCTTGTCTTTACTAGTCTAACGATATTGTAGACATGTAAGCAAGTTAAATCGCAAGCATTTCGGGGATTTTACGTTTCGTAGAACTTAAAGAACCTGTTATTCACACAGTAGAATGTGTCCCTTCCTAAAGGACATTGTTTTTGCGGATAATATCATGTTTAATCGTATAATCTCAAGAAGGCTTACCTTGAACCATGGATGTAGCAAGAAAAACCAACACACCTAAAGTTAGCATAAGAATCATCTTTCCTTGTTTGACAACTTGACTATTGTTGATCAGTATTTATACGAACAAGTACAGGTATGTGCTGTTGAAACGTGTTGTTTCATTTACGGTTGCCAGATCTATTAATTATTTGTCTTGTGCATTTCGTATGATATCTTTCACTGTCTCTAGAAATAATGTTTGGCACTAGATGTAACTATCCGAAATCTGATATATCGGGCTAAATTAAACCGTTATCATCGAAACCAGAATACTTTATCACCAAATTTAACGTGCGAAAGAGAAATTGGAAGGTGTTGGCGTTTTGTAACATTTACTCTCTTAACAAAACTTGACAGAAAAAAAGAAAAGCAAGGGCGATAAGTTTCTTTGGAAAGAGACATACATACAAATATACTTCATCTGTTAAATGTTTTTATTGTTATTTCATTTCACCATGGACTTTTTATTCTACCAATGGTAATATGTTTGTGTTTTTAACTGATGGAAATGCATAATCTCTAGAAGGAGCATGATCAGGTGCGTCTCTCGCTATGCATTCATCTCTCGAAATGCGAATCCACATTTCGTCAAAATGTTACGAGAATAGAACGCAATCTATTATATTATTTGGTTGCACAAAAATCATACTACTAAGGTTGATAATAAAGCTTACACAATTCAGTATAGGTATGATCAATTGTGTCGTAATTTTGTTTTATGAATTTCATTCCAGACGTATACTTCTATTATGTCAAATGTAACAAGATGTAAGACTGAGAGTACATGTTGCTAGTGAGGTTTGACAAAGACTATGTGTATCATTTATTTTAGGTAAAACACACCTTTCGACTGATAAGTTCTGTACATGTTTGATACGAATGATGTAAGACTTGTTTGACAACGAATACTTATTCGTAAATAAATTGATATAAGGTCGAAAATCCAAGTAACGAACATTATATGCATGTAAATATCTCAAACAATTTGTTTCCCTTTATAACAAGTATAGTATTACATGACAATAATGTATATAATTCACAAATATGTAGACAGGCAACTGTGTGTCTAATTAAATGATAAAAATTAAAACAACAGATGTACCAACCAATAAAAAGTAAAATCCTAAAAATACCAAATGCCGAGAAAATTAAAAACGGAAAGTCCCTATTCAAATGGCAAAATCAAAAGCTCAAGCACCTCAAACTAATGGGTTACAACAGTCATGTTCATAACTAAGTACAGGCATTTTCTTATGTACAAAATGGTGGGTTAAACCTGGTTTTATAGCTAACTAAAAATTCTTACTCCTTTGCAATCGCATAAATAAATCTATTATATTGACAACGATGGGTGAACAAAACTAACAGACATAATAGATAAAGATATAAAAAATTTGGATACAGCAGTCAACATTATGTTACAGTTTTCATCAATATAAAAACAAACAAACATGTAAAAAACACACATAAAGGCATATAGACAAATTAATCACATAAGTAAAAAGAAAGACAAGAATACGAGTTAACTATATCACAATAACACAATGACAAGATGTTAAAGAGATACTCCTAGTATAACCGGTAACAGTTGTAAATAGAGACCGATATGCAAACTCTTTTTATTTCCATATGTATTATCTCACCTCCTATACATTTCTAGGAAAATGATTTGTCACAAGCGTCCGTGTGGATACCGTGTAAATTTCATATGGGGTTAGAAGTCTTGGTTTATTGGTGGGGTTCGTGTTGTTTATTTTTTCTATTTTTTTTATAGTTTTCTATGTTATGTCATGTGTACTATTGTTTGTCTGTTTGTCCTTTTCATTTTTAGCCATGGCGTTGTCAGTTTATTTTTGTTTTATGAGTTTGACTGTCCCTCTGTTATCATTCGTCCCGCTTTTATTTCAATATACGGTTAGTAGTGATGTTATGTCCTTTTATAAAAACAACACGATGTTGAGAAAAATCTGAAGTATCTCGTCCGGACAACAGACGGAAATATTGATGATGAACTACTAAAAGAAATGCAGAAAATACATTAAGCCAACAAGATGATATTGTTGGCATTTGTTTTTGTATAGATTATTGGAAGTATGATCTTTATATCAAAGACTTGATCACTGGTCTCAATGCCACATGTCAAGATAGTCGTTAAGATAAATACGGTACACAGTATGCTCGTGGTCTAATATTATTAGTTACATAGTGTGTTAGTGACCTTATTCTATGCAAATATATATAATGGGTCACTAAATGTCGCATTGGGTGAGAGCGACGCTCGAATCCCTATATGGAATTAACTTACTCCATATGTATCGTATTAGGTCACTCGCACAGTCACTATGTAAAAAAGTTATCTTACCAACTATCTTTAACATGTGGTAATCTAAATAGTGACCTAAAAAAAATCAAGTATTCGATACCGTCTGTATCTAGAACCTAAACACCGTGATCATATATCACCACTACTAACTGTGAATTGCAATAGACGTATTTGCACTTGTATGCAAAATTGTGCGCCATTACGTAGAATCACACAGGTTCCCGTCAACTTTGACTCAACAATTCAAAATTTGACGTCACAATAAAAAGGTGATTGTTGCTTGACGTCAGAAGGTTATTCGGAGGCGATCTAAGGTCATTTGGAGACATAATTCAGCTAAATACCAAAAATGTAAATACGTTTATTAGCCCCGTATACCAACCTAATATGGAATATACACTGTCTCAAAGCGGTTCCCTTTAAACAATCATATTCCTAGATGCTTGTTTCCAAAAGTGTTTGGTTTTTTTTTCAATTATCTCGTAATTATTGGTTGATAATAGACATAGAAAAATACATTTGCAGGAGGACCAGGTCTATTCATATTGATGTTTATGTTTATATCGTGCTATGTGACCGTCGGCAATACCTGGTTGTTTAAGACTTATTATAAGTTGAATATGTGTTTTAGCATGTTATAAATCAGATATAAGAATTTGAGTCAAATTGGTGAATCTGTTACAAGGCAACATTTCTGTCCATATTCAAATTTCTTTTTTTTTTTCAAGTGATAGTCTAAATTTGTTATCACCCGCTTTTTCCCCAGAGAGATAATGAAGAATTTCATTATTGGTTGGTAATTTACTCTGATGGCAATGTAACAAAATCTGACAAAATACCGTAAGAGTATTATGTACCGCCCATTACTTCATTGTTCATACGTTCTCCCAAGCCCTGGTTGATTTCTAAAGATTTCGATGTTGTTGACAGTTGTTGACTTTTCTTTTATAGTTATCGAGGTGTTTTGTTTGACAAATGTAAAAAAATGCATGTAGTTCAAATTCCTACAAAAAAAACAGATATTGCCAGTTTTTGCCTGTGTTTTATAACAACTTTTTATACAAGTATTCATCATTGTTCAAGACAGTAAAAGTCACAATAACTTTTTATGCAAATAACTTGAAAGGACTTTAAATTGAAAGAAACAGAATAATGGAACTTTATATCTACAGGAGACAGGATTTTACACTAATGGATACTTTTAAAAATATCCCTGTCTACCAATTAGAATGTGCAGTTCGAAGGCAAACATAATTATTCGATTCAATATTGAGATTATCATTGGAAGATATAACATAGACAATGTATCATGATTTATTCAAAAGCTAAATCAATTAAACATGTAGAGGCTATAGGACACCGGCCCGTATGTGAGGTTTGAATATAAAGCCAAGTCAGAACAATGGTAAACTAAATCATAACTTGCGGTGATGCATTATAGGTTAATATGGCGTCCTTTGGTTAACTTATGGTACATATAAGAGCCACGTCTGTGAGAAATTACGAAAACTTAAGAATGTTCCATTTAGGACATTAATGTCATGATGCATAGTGTACCTGAAATGCCCATGATCGCTGTTGGGGGTTTCGAGCTGATGCAGTGACTGTCTCACAAGTGTTGTCGTTTTTGTGTGCCGTTTCTTTTCCTTATCATCATCGATTTTTTTATAGTTTTTATTTCAATTAAAATTATGATACACGCGTGTGATGCTTCTTTTTCAGGTGTTTCTCTTTCTTCTTGCTTAATAAATCTGGCAAACTATGATATAACACACAAGTTGCTTGATTTGATACTTTAGGAATAAAATCAATATCATTGTCAGCTGTTTATGTCACAATTAATACATTATCGGAAAACCACTTTATTCATTTCGTTTCATTTGAATAGAAATGTCCTTCCTAAGTATGATGAATTACATAAACGAAAATACATGCGCCTAAAGTATGCTTGTTACTGGCGTATACAACAGTAGTGCGTCATGCAAAATCTACCACCATTGAAATATGAATCCGAATTAAATGCACTCCTCTTGTTGTATTTATTTGGAGGACTAATTAACTTTCGAAATTTCATCATAAAAACTAAATATTCCTGAGGTGATTTCAATTCATGTTTAATTCAATTTTCAATTCTATCAAACATGTTACTTGAATTGTATGTTATGTTAAATATTAAAAAAAAGCGAACAGGATTGATTGATTGTTGGTTTTTTAACGCTAGTTTTGATTGCCATTTTTGGGCTATTTCGTTACGGCCATTTGTTATTGGTGGAGGAAGACGGAGTGCCCAGAGAAACCCACCGACATTCGATTGGGAAACTGACAAACCTGGTTAATTAAAATTGGAGTGAAGTGCACCCACTTGAGCGGGATTCGAACTAACAGTGATGACGATGACTGGCTGCAGTAGTAACTATTAGACCACTCTGCAACCGAGGCCTTAAAGCGAATTTGCCAAATGCATTGTTACAATTAACTATTTTTAAAAGAATATTTATTTTTTAAATTGGTCCCGAACCCTCTTTTGCTGACCTGGGTTGCCGTCGTTAGAACACTTTTATTAACAAAATTGTCTCCTCTTAAACAGCTGGGCCAAATTCGACCAAACTTGGACAAAGTCATCATTGGGTATTTACTTTCAAAAACATGTACGATGACACCGCATGCCAAATAAGATGTCCGCCATGGCTAAAGATAACACACAGGGGTAAAACGCAAATTTTTATAGTTATTTGGATGACCGATATAGATTGAAAGAAATCTCGAACAAGTGTTTTGCGTTAATACATCAACGGTGATGTCCGTAAGTATATCATAGAAAATATAATAGATAGTTAGATAGGAACTTAAATAATAAAAAATTATCAGCATTTAAGTCATCATTATTGAGGTAGTCTGGCAACTCCTCTTTTTAATGTCAATTTTTACCATTTTTGCGTTTTTTGGCTATCATCTTGAAATATATGAAAGATAAATAGACACATTTAATAGTAAAGATGACCAGCAAGACTAGATCTACGGGTAACTCATTTTACCACATTAATAAGGAGATTGCACATAGATGATACTATTTGTAACACTTTAGTAGTTTTTTTGGTTTTTTTTTTTTTGGCGAAGCGTTTGATAGAAAGAAAGTAAAAACAGAACAAATACACAACATTTTTGTCATTTGTTCTATTTTAATCCACAATGTTGGAGTCCGTTCATTGTTGAAGATGTGCATTGACCTAGGTAAACGACACGTGCTCTCTAGAGCCTCTTGAGAAGTTCTCTAAAATTATTTTAATATAGAACACACACCCAACGCTCTCTATACGAATGAAATTTACAGTTCACGGACTACAAAATAAAGGGGCCATTCAGATAAGAGACACATGTGTTAAAAATCAAGTAAAAAGATATATGACCGAAAAGTTGAGATTAGAGAATAAAAAGCAAAGAAATACGAAAAGAGAAAAATTTCAGAAACATAAAAGAAATCATATCTGAAGGATCTTCACAAAGACTCTCTTAAAAGCATTAATCTTAACGTTGCATAAATAATCATGTGCTGATCGATCTTACCTCACTTACATAGCGTAATCGCAGATGTTATTTAATTAATGGTTGCGTTATATAACGTTTTATTTGCAGTGTACAATATCAATTACAAAAAAATACATGTATTTCCTGTTTACATAAAAGAGAAAGATTGTAATTTATAAGACAAATTCTTATTTGTACTTTAAAAAGATGTAAATTATGGTCACATATATTTTGGTTACGGCATAGCCTAACCTGAATGTGTAATGAAGCGTATCTAAAAATGAAATTTGTAGTTACATATAGTTTAACGTATGTACAGTCAGCATTAATCAACATCATTATAATGAATACGTAATAATATAAGACTAAGCCATCATACCGAATACCAAAGTATTACCCACGCAATCCGATTACATCAATATTACTTTACTTTTTATCAAACCATGCGTAACCTAAAAGGATCTTATTTGAAAAAAAAATCTTTATATAACTGGTCGGAAACTAAAACAACAACTCAAACAAGAGGATGTTGAGTACGAACAGATTATTTTTCTTTTTATAGCAAGAACATGAACAAGACATAAGATTTGACCTTCAAATGCTGACTAGACGGGGAAGTGATTTATACATTCCAAAACGTTAATCAAAGAAAAGAAAACAATAAAAAGAAAACGCTTCTCTTCATGGGTCACACAGATAACTGAAAACCAGAATGAACTATCATAATGTCTTATGAAGTGGAAGTTGAGTATCTGGACCATCAATGTCAACATACATGTATTATTCATCTCTCTACAAAATAAAACGTTTTGAGAAAACAAATAGAGGCTAAAGAACGAAAGGTTTCCATTCTCAGTTCTATTTTAAACAAAAACAAAAATACAACTATTGTTTTATTAAAATTTGATGTTATAATTTTTTTCTTTTGCTTTAGTTTTCAGTGTTGTGCATTTTAAGTGAATAATTCGACATCATTGAATCCGTAATAATGTGAATTCCTTTTAACCCCTTAGCTAGAGATGGATTACAATTGAATGATGCATGTCCGGTCATTAAGAGAAAAGAATGTCAAAATTGAAGATGAAACAAATTTAAATAATTTGAATGAGCGGTTCGATCCACAAAAAAAAAATAATTCGAATACAGGTAACATCAAAATTAACTTATTTTCTAACATGTTATAAATCAGATATGAGAATTTGAGTTAAATTGGTGAATCTGTTACAAGGAGAGTCTTAATTAATACAGACAAGTCAAAAGTCGTTCACTTTAGAGCATCTTGCAAAAAACGGAGCGTATTTCAGTTCAGAATCGGAGGGAACATCTTGCAAATTACAGACAACTATAAATATCTTGGAGTTATTTTAAACGAGAAAAAAGATTATACATCAAATGCTGAAAATCTTTCTGCAGCTGGTGGAAGAGCACTCGGAGCTATTATATCGAAGATACACAGTTTAAAAGAATTTGGTATAAAGACTTATGAAAAACTGTATGTCTCTTGTATTGTACCTATACTCGACTACTGTTCTTCAGTGTGGGGTTTTAAAGACTTAAATTGTGTCGACACTGTTCAAAACAAGGTCATAAGATACTTTTTGGGAGTTCACAAGTTTGCTCCAAAGCTGGCTATCAACGGAGATGTTGGATGGTTACCTTCAAAAGAACGTCGCTGGTGTAATATGGTTAGATATTGGAACCGATTGATGGATATGGACAATAGTAGACTTTATAAAAGGGTGTTCCTATGGGACTACGAATTATCTACGAACAATTGGTCAACTAGTGTAAGATCAATAATGTCTGTAGTTGGTATGGATGATAACTTTCAACAAATGCTAAAATGTGTTGTTACTAGCGTCAGAAACAATCTTATGGATATATGTGCAACAAAATGGCATACGAACTTATCTAACTTTCCGAAACTTCGTACATATAGAACTTTTAAATCTACATATTCAACAGAAACATATGTTAAACAAAATTTAAAACGTAGAGAAAGATCGGTACTGGCCCAGTTTAGATGTGGCATTCTTCCGCTAAGATTAGAAACAGGACGTATTGTTGGTGAGCCAGAATACCAACGGATATGTAGAATGTGCGATTCCGGACATGTTGAAAATGAACTACACTTTCTGATTGAATGCCAGTTTAACAATGGACTACGTAATAAATTATTCTCTGGACTTAGTGAAACCGTATTAAATTTGAATAACAGTGAAAAGTTAAATTTATTATTGTCAGAATATCCTCGAAAAACAGCTCAATACTTAGAACATTCATTAACAAAACGCAGACAACACTTATATTTAAATAATTAACATGTATATATAATTCCTGAGACAATCTGAATTAATACTATAGTATCTATATTTGAAGTGACTTATAGGTCCATTGGGCCGGGTGTAATGTAATTGAAATATTTCAATATTGTACATCATTTGTTATACACAATGTCACTATAATAAACATATTTGTATTGTATTGTATTGTATTGTGCAAGGCAACATTTCTGTCCATATTCAAACTTATTTTTTTTTCAAGTGATAGTCTAAATTTGTTATCACCCGCTTTTTCCCAAGAGAGATAATGAAGAATTTCATTATTGGTTGGTAATTTACTTTGATGGCAATGTAAAAAAATCTGATAAAAAACGTAAGAGGTATTATGTACCGCCTATGACTTCATAGTGTATAAGTTCTACCAAGCCCTGGTTGATGGCTCGAGATAGCGATGTTATTGATAGTTGTTAGTTTTGCTTGCTTGCAGTTATCGAGGTGTATTGTTTGACAAATGTAAAAACTGCAAGTAGTTCAAATTCCTAAAACATGTACAAATAAAATAATATTTCAATTGATTGTCGGTGATTTTTAACCATTTTCTGTAGAAGTGTTCATCATAATATTGTTCAAGACAGTATAAGTCACAAAAATTGTTGGTGAAAATATCTAGAAAGGACTTTAATTAAATACAAGAAACAGAATAATGGACCTTGTTTATATTTACAGGAGACAGGATTGTACACTAAAGGATACTTACAATTTCGCCGTGAACCATTAAGAATGTGCAACTCGAAGACAAACAGTTCTATTCGCTTCAATACAGAGATTATCATTGGAAGATATAACATGGACTGTATGTCATGGTTTTTTCAAAAACAAAACCAGTAAAACATGTAGAGGCTATAGGACACCGGACTATAAGTGACGACCGAAAAAGGGTAACCTAAAACAAGACTTGCATAAAAGGTTAATATAATGTCCTTTCTTTTAACTTATGATGCATGAAACAGCCACTTCTGTGGGAAATATCGAAAATTTAAAAATGACCTAATTGGAACATTGATTCCATGATTAATAGTGCAACTGAAATGCCTATTATCCCTGTGATGGTATCGTTCGGGCTGATGCAGCGACTGTCTCACATGTGCCGATTTTCGTGCTGATTTACATCTATATATCTTCCAATATATATTTGTTTAATAGGGTTGTTTTTATTAGAGAAATTTAACGCAAGTAATGCTTCTTGTTCAGATGTTTCTCTTTCTTTAAGCGTTTTAAACCTGACGATTTATGGTAGTTGCTAGAATTGATACGACCGTGACAACTTTAGGAATAATATCAATAGCACTGCCAGTTGTATATGTCACAATATATATATTATCGGAAAACAAGTTTTTTCATTCCGTTTCATTTGAATATAAATATCCTTCGAAAGGATGATGAATACAGGCTTATACACCTTTCAAAGCGGCATGCAAAATCTACCGCAGGTAGAAACTGAATACAAATTGATTGCACTTTTGTTGTATTAATTGGTGGATTAATTTACATTAGAAATTATTTACTGAAAACGATTACTTTTTACTGTGATTTTAATTCATTCTACATTAAATTTTCAATTCCATCAAACATGTTACATGAATTGTAGGTTACGTTTAATTTTGAACAGAGAGAACAGGATTGATTGATTGTTGGGGTTTAAACGCTGGTTTTGAGTGCCATTTTTGGGCTATTTCGTGGCGGCCAGTTCCTTTTGGTGGAGGAAACTGGAGTACCAAGAGAAACCACCGACTATCAATTTGGAAACTGACAAACCTGGTCAATTAGGACTGAAGTCGAGTGCACCCACAGAGAGAATTTGAACTCACAAACTCAGGGTTGACTGGCTAGTGGTTATAGTAGTAAATACTTAGACAACTTGGTCACCGAGGCCCATAAAAAGAATTTGACATATGTAGTTGATATTATCTTCCTTTTTTAAAAGAATAATTTTTAAAAATGGGTCACAAACCCTCTTTAGCTCGCCTGGGTCGTCGTCGTTAGAAAACTTTTAAAAAAATCTTCTTTTACACAACCGGACCAAATTCGACCAAACTTGGCCACAGTCATCATTGGGTAAACATGTCAGTTGATCCCGTTTGCCGACCAATTCAAGATGTCCACCATGGCTTAAAATAGCTCATAGGGGTAAAACACAAGTTTTGATTATTATCTTGAAAACCGATATAGATTGAAAGATATCTCGAACATTTGTTTTGCGTTAATATTTCCACGGTAATGCCCGTTGATATATCATAAATAATACCCGTTGATATATGATAGATAGATAGATAGATAGATAGATAGATAGATAGATAGATAGATAGATAGATAGATAGATAGATAGATAGATAGATAGATAGATAGATAGATAGATAGATAGATAGATAGATAGATAGATAGATAGATAGATAGATAGATAGATAGATAGATAGATAGATAGATAGATAGATAGATAGATAGATAGATAGATAGATAGATAGATAGATAGATAGATAGATAGATAGATAGATAGATAGATAGATAGATAGATAGATAGATAGATAGATAGATAGATAGATAGATAGATAGATAGATAGATAGATAGATAGATAGATAGATAGATAGATAGATAGATACATACATACATATATCAGCTTCTCCTCGTTGGAATTTTTGCTCTTGAATGTCGATTTTTACCATTTTTTGTCGTTTTTTTTTTACTATCATCTTGAATAATATTCAAGACAAATTGACACATTTAATGATAAAGATGATTAGCAAGATCTACAGGTTACTCATTTTTTTCCCGACATAATTAGAAAACACCCTATCAGACCTAGAGTGGTTGCAAAATAAAAATTACTTTTTGTACCTCTTTTGTTTTTGGGCGTAAAGTTATGAACAGAAAGAATCTGAAATCCGAATAAAATTAATCAGCAATACAAAACATTTTCGTCATCAATTAAATTCTATTCCTCAATGTTGGAGTTTGTACATAGAAAAATAGTGATTTGACTTAACATATCAACAATATAAGGATGGGGTTTAGAAACGGGGAGATGCGAGGCTCTGCCAAGCTTTTTCCCTGCTTCGGGTCATATCCTAATATCGTTGACGTGTCAAGTCAATACACTATTATTGTCTTTATACTTTAATCCAGAAAAAAACCACATTTTCAATTCTTGTTTATTGTGTTTAATGGTTATTTATTTGATTTAAATATTGGGAACAAAATCCCTCATAAAAAGGCCTCACATCTGGCGGTGAAACTTACAACACAATGAAATGAACATTATACTGCACTCGTTCTATTTGAGCAGTCAAAATGCGTTGACCGTATATTTCTATGTCATATACAGTCACTCGCCGCCGACCTGATATCACTTTTCCTCATGAATATTTAAATAGAAATTGTCCAAATTATGTTTAATTATTCATACGACCTCTTCAACCTGTTTTTGTTTTTATGTAAACAACGATGCGTTTAACGACTCGAACTTGTTTCTTTTGCAATTTTCGGGAAAACATATTTCACTTTTTAATATTTTTTTGTTTGCAACCTATAAATCATTATGTTTTATGTTTATTGTTGATATTTTAGTCTGCAACGAATTCGATCACCATTAATTGCGGTAATGATGTACATTTCATCGTATTTTATATTTCTCCGTCTGTGTGATATGAGGCCTTTTAAAGGGGGATTTTTCCCAATATGTAAATAAAAAAAATAACATTAACACAATAAACAACAATTGAAAATGTTTTTTTTTAGATTGCAGTATAAAGACAATAATAGTGCATTGACTTGACATATCAACGATATAAGGATTCGGCCCGAAACGGGGAAAATGCTCGGCACAGCCTCGCATTTCCCCGTTTCTAAGCCTCACCCTTATACCGTTAATATGTCAAGTCAATGCACTATTATTGTCTATTTACTATTCTAATTGGTGGTGAACGAATTCGTTTATTAAGTATGACCTAAAATATCAACAATAAGCATAAAACATAATTACGATTAATAGAATGCATACAAAAAAAATTAACAGGTGAAATATGTTTTTCTTACAATTGTTAAAGAAAACAAGTTTGAGTCGTTACTGGCGTCGTTGTATACATTGGAAACAAGGACAGCTTGAAGCAGTCGTCATAAATGTTTAAATATTTTTCCGGCTCTACTATTTAAATATGCATGAGGAAAAGTGATATCGGGTCACTGACTGTATATGACATATAAAGAAATATACAGTCAACGCATTTTGACTGCTCAAATGGAATGAGTGCAGTATGAATTGTTGAAGATGTACATTAACCTACGTGAAGATGCTCATGATAGCATCTAAGTTCAAACTAGAAGCAGCTGAGAAGATCATTATCTAAACCCCACTCCCCTCCCTCACACCCCAAACCAACGAACCCACAACCCCAGCCCAATCTTCCTGAATGATGTTTTTTTAATTGATTTTGTACACTGGGAGCATCAAGGACTATAATATAAACAGCACAGATGGGTCCAAATCTAATTTTAATGCATAAAAAAAGGATATAGGACAAAAAATATAAAGATTAGAGAGCAAAGGGCAAAAACAAATTACGAAAAGAGAAACAATTACCGAAACATAAAAAAAAATCGGATATGAAATACACACACAAGGACTGTCGTAAAAGCATTATTGTATAATTGCTCATATTCTGATCGATCTTGCCTCGCTTACATAACAATATCGTAGATGTTATTTGATAAAAGGTAGCGTCTTATAATGTTTTCTTTTTAGTGTACAACATCAATTAAAAGAAAGTTACATGTATTTCCTATTTACATAAAAGATATAAAGATTGTTATTTATAAGAGAAAATCTTGCTTGTACGTTAAATAGAAGTATATTGTGGTCACATATTTTTTGTTGGTTACGTCATAGCCTTACCTGAATTTGTAATTAAGCGTAACTTAGAATTGACATATGTGGTAACATGTAATGTAATGAATGTACAGTCAGAATTAATTAACTTAAATAATTTTACATTTACGAGAAAACATAACTTTATATCGAAATATTACTTATAGGTAACTCAATATCAATATATACGTCATCAAACACTGTGCAACCTAGATTAAGGCTAATCAACTCAAACAAAATCGTGTTGAGTTCTAAAATGCTTTTTATAGCAAAGACGAGAACGTCACAACGGATTGGACCTCCCAATGCTGACTAGACGGAGTAGTGATTTATACATCACATCAGCGGACAGGAGACGTCGCTAAACTGACCATATTTCTATGCCCCGGTCAAGACTACTCTAACAATACTGAAGAGACACTCAGAAACGTAAATCGAGACTATAAAATGTCACAAAGAAAACGTTAAACACAAAACGTCTGAAAACTAGAATGAACTGTCACAGTGTGTTTCTGATGGATTGATTATGTTGACAATCACCAGACTTACATAGATGTGTCAGTCACATGTCGATGAAAAAAAAACTTTAGAAGGAAAATGAAAGAAATTATAGTACCAAAATATAACGTATGTAAAAGAAATGTATTGTGATATAATGTTTATCGTAGAACCAGACATATTATGTGCAGTACAATTCATCATCATATATTTATGTTGTACAAATACTCGCTTTTGCAAATTTGCAGATTTCACGTTGTTGCTCTGATATTAAGAGTAATATGTATACATACATGTGACAATTCTATTGTTCGAATTTGATATCTTCTAATGAGCGATCATCACTGATGGTTTATTCTTATGTATTCAATTTCTGATGTAAGTAAACTATTCGTATTGTTGGCCTTTTTCTAATTCCAATGTAGTCAACATTTTATTATTTCTTTTCTTTTATGTGTATTACTTTATGTCAAAAAAATGAATAAGTAGGTGTTTAATATTCATGAAAGAAGAAGAAATGCAAATGATGTGCTGATGGTGCTAACTGCAAAGTTAGCTTATCTTTGTAAGGTCTACACAGAATATAACAAAACAGTAATATAATGCAATTAGAAGCCGTATATCCTATAAAACCCAATATCCTCCAGCACCATTCATGAAACACATCATATGAAACTAGTAAATAAAGAAAACGAACCCAATTTATGAAAATTACAGCAATCCTTTTGAAAGTAAGAAACTAGTGTCGAAATACATCCGTAATAAGGTTGGCTGGGGCGTCTTAATTAAAATTGGTATAAATCTTGATAATTTGACAAGAAGAAATATTTTTTTTTATGCTTTCTTTAGAAATATAATATAAAGTATTGGTCACCGTATTTTTTTTTACGCTACAGGTTGTGCAAAGTTATATGTTTTGATTATGCATGGAAACTCACATTTTGTGTGATGAAACGAACACTTTTTGATAGAACTTTTAGACAAAATGTCAGAAGATAGCTCGATTAACATGCTTTCAGATAAGAAAAAGAAAACATAGGTTCAACGAACTTGTTTTCTGGCTACATAGGTAAATTCACAACACTTTCTATTATAAAAATTACTTTATCTGAATTATCTCCCCTTATTTTGCAAAGCTGAGGTTTTTTTTAATCAAACACAATTATGGTGTTTTTGAGAAATCACAGCTGTAATTATTATAAAACACACAATTTTCTATATTTAAATCAAAAGTCTTACACATAAATTACATACTACTCTCACAATTTGCACATTTCATCAAAGATCTACCCCAACGTTATTTGCTACTTCAAAATCCTAGATGGAGGGTGATACCCAAGGCCATTTGAAGAATTCTAAGCCTTACATTTTATTTGGTGAACGTTTTGACCTGTTGTTTATTCTTTGGTTTTCTATGTTGTGTCATGTGTACTATTGTTTTTCTGTTTGTCTTTTTCATTTTTAGCCATGGCGTTGTCAGTTTGTTTTAGATTTATGAGATTGACTGTCCCTTTGCTATCTTTCGTCCCTCTTTTTAACAACGTGTTATCATCTTCTATTATTTGTCTTTGTAAATTATACATTTTACCTGTAAGTTTATTTTAAAGGAGGGACGAGATAGTGACACTCATAGATTGAGAATTAACTGACAACACCATGGCTACAAATTAAAAACACGAACAGACACATAATAGTACATAAGAGTACATAATAAAACATAACACTACCGACTAAGATACACGCCCCCCCCCCCCCACATTCACACATATATACTACCACCACCATCACCACCACCACATCACAGAAACTTGGGTTGATCTCAGGTGCTGCGGAAGGGTACGCAGATCATGCTCTACGTGGGTCAAAATCCATAATGGACCTTGAGTAGTGGAACTCATATGACGTAATTAAAAAACATATTAGTCCGCTATACAATGGGTATGTTGCGATTTAGAAATGCACATAAATGAACAATAAGAACTGTTTTATAGTGCTTATGTGATGAGAAAAGAAAAATGTAAATTTGACATTGAATAAATTATTAGAATAGACAAATTTTTTATTGAATCTTATGATCAGAAATTTGGGATTAGTTCATGAGGAGAGTGACATTTTTCACCATCTTCCGGGGTCCAGCAATTTTTGCGATAACAGTAATCGCACTTACCTTCCCGAAAAATTTACCAAACATGTATAAATGTACCAGATTCGATATGAGCCACCATACATATTCACGTAAACGATATGGAATGAGCAAATAAGGAAAATCTTACCATTACCGCCTATGGATAATTAATTAAAGATGTTGCCCACATGTGGCACCCGTCGTGTTGCTAATGTTATATCCATTTGACATGGCTCTGGACTTTTAAATCTTGTCATTGTATTATTATGCTATGGTAATTTTTGGTATTATTTTCTTTCATTTGGGACAATGACTAATTGTGGTTTGTCTATATTTCATTTTGTTTTTCTTTGTGGACATATTTGTTTGAGTTTATATTGATTGAGATTATAATACATTGTTGAAGATGGGAGTTTTTAACAACCTTGACTAGCTATACAGCCCGCGCACGGACGGCTGACTCAATTGTTGACTGCTATAGCCCTATTTATGATAGTTTTAACTATAAGGGAGCAACCATTTAACTTCAAGGGGGGTTATATTTTTTTGCTTGAGTTGATTGCAAAGCGAGAACATTTTCACTTCGTTTGTCAACGATATCAACCAATTTAGTGGTTTAAATATTTGCAAAGAGATTTGATAAACGTTGCGGTGACATTTGTCTTTGTTATACTTCAGCGTTTCTGTTGTTTCGTTATTTTCCTTTTCTAGTTGATGTTGTTCTCTCGGTTTTACTTTGTAACCCCGGTTCGTTTTCTCACAATCAATTTATGAACAACAGTATACAACTTCGGCCTTAATTAGATCAATCGTTTCTAAACAAAAACAACATTAATATTGTATGGGTAATATTTTCTTCTAAGTCCACTTCTCTTCCCCCTTACAGCATGTTTCTGTAATGTCAATAACATTGAGTTGTCTGCTTTAATGGTACGAATTTTAGAAATGGGCATCATAAATTTTAATTCCATTAAACTGCTTTATGAAAATTCAGACTTAGCAGTCATTGTGTGTTTGATCTTTTGTTGTTTGAAAAACAAACTTTTCTCCGCGGTTTTCTGCTCTGCGGTCTGGTTGTTGTCTCTTTGAAATGTTTCCTGTTCCCTGTTCCCATTCTCAATTCTTTTTAAATCTTGCATGAAAATGACGCTATCGTTTTCTTGAAATTTCGATTTTGAAAATTGTTCACTCGCTCTAGTTATCAGTGTTTTACTTTATTCTTTAAATTCTTGAATAGCTGTGTTGTGTCTCCCGGTAACAGTCTTGTCTTTTGAATATCGTTATTAAATCTAAAAAAATCATTCGGTCCGATTTTAGGGTAAGCAACTTGATATGACCAACGGTGTATATACTTTTGGCGATATCTTAGATAAGTGTCAAGTACCAATCCGTTATTGCGTTAGGCCTTTTATTTGATAAACTTTAAAATATTTGATAGAAGCAATACAACAAGTGCCACACATGGAGCAGGTTCCGCATACTCTTTAGAAGCTGTGATCACACCTCCGTTTTTGGAAGGGTTTGTCTTGCTCAGTCTATTGCTTTCAATTTTGGTGTTTTGTATTTTGTTGTTTGTCATTTGTGTGTTACTACCATGGAGTTGTTAACTATTCATTATTTTATGAGTTTAGATATCACTGTGATAACTGCCGCCGCACTTTTGTGAGTCGTTAAAAATTAAGAAATATAGCTCCCTCGTGTAAATCTCGATTCATAGTATGGGTTTAGTTTTTATATTGATTCTTTTATTATTGTCAGCTCTTCTATATTTGTATTAAGTTTTGGGTTTTCAAATATTTTTTCATCGAGCAATAATGCTGTCAACAAACGTCACACAATGTAAAATGATCTCATTGTTGAAGGCCGTACTTAGACCTATAGATGTTAATTTCTGTGTTATGTTGGTCTCTTGTGGACATTTCTCTCATTGGCAATCATACCACATCTTCTTTTTTTATATGTGTACATATATTCAAATCATACAGTCTAACAAATAAGTTAATTAATTTTCTTTAAACTCGGACAAATGCATAATTCTTTGTCATTTATATATTGCAGAGGACTTCAAAGCGCTTATTAAATGAACGGTATTGTCCTGTGAAACTCTTCAATAACACCATGGTCGAAATAAATTCTTTGGCCACTCTCGTCGTTTTGTACTATCACAAGTTTTTCTTATTAATGTTATTACCGTGTAATCTGAATTCAATGTTTGATCTGTTGCTGTCTGGAGTTCCTTTAGAAAGCAGTTTCCCTTTTCTTTGATTACATACGCACATGTTGGTGAAAGTGATGCGTGCATACTTCAAGGACTTTGATCGCTGAGTATTCCGTAAAATCTCACACTACATGGAAAACACTGCACAATGTTTTCGAGTCCAATGTAATAAAATCCAGCTTCAGCTAATCCATATATGTCAATATCAGTTTGACCGTTTTTACTTTCATATGAATCGAAAGTTCTTATTCGGTATCGAGGTCTTGAAATTTGTCTTTTAATTTCATCGTCTGTTAAATTACTTCTAACATATCTGCATGTTGGGTATCTGGCTGCATGTGTAGCTAGAGGAAATCCTTTTTGACGAATATTTGTCAATACACATCCACAATAAAACCAACGCCCTGTTTCTCCAAATCCCGCGTAAAAGAAGCCTGCAGCGCTAATACTTTAAACACATTCAGAATTTTCAACTTTCCATGTCTCGGGATGTGAATCGATTCTTTCTTGTATATTTTCAAATTGTGGCATACACGGTTCTTTACTTGATTCTATAAATTTATTCAGCAAAGTAAAAGAAATACAAGGGTAAATGTCAAAACGAAATGGTTGTTCTTCCGCTTGGAATTTTCCTTTCACAGTGCATGCGACTGACCAATCACATCTTGATAAAGTTAAAGATGTGTCAATCACAGAAGCAGCAAAGGCACCGATATCTTCCTTAGCTGATGTAAGGGTTTTTTTGTCCTTCTTTCTCATTTACTGTTATTATAACTGACGAATTTATGTTACGTAAAAAGCGGAATTCTTCTATCAATGTTGGTGTTTTATATACATGATAACGATCTTGATATTTTAAATACTCGTTTAAATCAATTTGTAAACATAGTTTGTCAGCAACCACTAGCACTCCTAGAACATCTGTTCGCATATTTTGAATACATAATCCTTGACACATAAGACTGTCTATTAAATTTCCTTTGCTCAATATATGTGTATAGCTTGGTAAAACTAATATCAATTCAGTAATTAAATCATCGAGCCATGACTGTTAATCCGTTCTTATTACTGCTGTGTACTCTAAAATTTTGAGTTTATCTACGTGAAGTATTGCATACGGTATGAATATTGTTATTATATTTTCTTTTGTTATTCCGTCAAAAATCATAGACATAATGTACTAAAGTACATTATTTCTTGCAGAAGAATGTGAAAAGAGGAATACAGCTTTCTTTACAACTGGAGCTAAATTCCTATAAACCTGAAGCATCTGTTTGCCGGGAGTATCACTCAGTCCATAGCAAAGTATGTTATTGTCCGTAAGTTTATCTCGAATTAACTCGCAGGTATTCCCGTCGTCTGGGTCATAAATAAGTAAAACAACATCTGACGAAGAACATTTTACTTTTTCCAGTTCCATGTTTGTTGAAAACTATTGTTTGATAATAAAATTGTAACTTTAAAGTATAATAATACTTTCGTATTTTCCCCTGGATTAATTTAAAATCAACCAGGGAACAATAACCATAGTGACCTAACTGCTTATAATAAGAAGCACCACATAACACATTCAGTTTCGATGGAAGTCCGTGTAACTTTATGCTATGTATTAAGCGTTCACTATTGATATAATGGTCTATTCTTGTTATCTTCATAAAAGCATCTAATAGAAAAAGCATATATGTAGAATATTCCAATCTGTTGGGGTTTTTTCCGGTGACGTAAATATATATTTAGAATCTCGAATAATGTCGTGCTGATAAATCAATATAACATATGCACAGGAATTAAAGCATAAAAAAATATAAACAAAAAACGTGTTTACAATCATGAATTATATATACAAAAAGATTCAGCATCCGTTCCATTTTTGTCAAATTCTTTAAATTTCAGTTTCGGACAGCAGTTGGTTGAAATGTATAATTTACGTTGATTTCAAGTGACAGTCGGTATTTAGAAAAAAACACCATTATATGGATCAAATCATTAATTCTATTTTTAGTTTGAATTCAATGTCATTTAAAGATCATAATAATCATGGTTTATTTGTATTGAATATAAACTAGACGTAACAACTATTGTATAATGCTGGCGAAAAACCAAACATTGTCCAGGTTATATTAATAGACTTATAAAATAGTCTTTGTTTTGTCATTCTATTGCTGATGTACTATTGTAGAAATTTTGCATCAAAATGTGGAAGATATTTCTATCGTCATTTCGTAGTCTCCTAAGATATATATTTATTTAGAAACTACGTCTTTGCAACCGCAGGAAGGGTACCCACAAATGCGTCTAAGAGCATACGCAATGCATAATAGGCGAGTGACTTATTTCAAAAAGACGCTTAGTTAACGACTTTAATGCACCCACCTAACACACGGCTGTATTATATATCATTCGAAAGCTGTTAATCTGTACTTTCTATTTTGCCCGGTCGTAAAAAAATCGTACGGTGCAATTTTTGTTAAATCAAGGTCAAAGGTCATGAAAAAACATTCCAATTTTTGCGATTACTAAATAAAACGCCATTTTCTAATTCTTGTACCATAAAATTTTCCAAAAGATCATATGAACTTGATGGAACATGATACATAATTTCCAAATCAAACAAAAAATAAGAGATTCGATGCGCAAAATTTCCCGAAAATTGTAATTTATCACAAATCCTAAAAAAAATGAAAAATTATCCAAAAAGCAAAATATATCTTGGGGAATCGATATTTGTATGCTAAAAAAATAGATAAATGTATATGTTTTAGGTGAAGGAATATTTGTTTTGTAATTTTAAGATGCAATTATTAATTATTTTTGATGGAACAGCCTTCTATTGAAGTGTTTGCAGTTGCCTAAAAATCTGCCATCTGCAAATAGCGTTCATTTTGTTAATCTATGTTAAAATAGTACATCGCTAATTGTGAATATCAGGGAGAAGAATGATTTTCCTTAATGAAAGAAGGGGTATTTAAAGTAAGAAAAGAATATATGCGCGGTAATTGAGGTTAAAATATGTTTTTTTACGAAGTCAAACTTTTTTACTTTTTGTAATCATGTTTAAATGCAAACATTACTTTGCGACTAAATCGTAGGCAACATTGAAATAAGTAACCTTGTTAAGAAACACTTGGTTGTCTCAAGCGGGATGAAGACGAACTAAATAAAATGCGGCTGTTTTTTTAAAATCGTGTTATAGTAAGTCATATTAAATGTGTTTAGAAGTTTAATCGCTTTAATTATTTAAATAAAAGATGCTTTGAGCATTTTCTACATAAGCTTTAAAAATACAAATGCATGTCATTGTGTATGTAAAACATTATAAGCAGTTGTGAAATAACAAAATGAAAAAGTTAAATACCCTTCTTGACCTCATAAGATCATTCGCTGTTTTAGGCGTGTTCGTTTTCATGGTATGCTGTGTTTTTTGGACTGTTGTTCGTCTCTTGGACTTTAATTTTATTTTGTTCATGGTTTTAATTAACTTTATTTGATTCATGGTTTGAGATGTTGATTGTCCCTTTGGTATTATTTTACTTTAAAGACATTAACTTGCAGTAATGAAAATCGGCCAAAAAATCACCTCAAAGTAAAGTGAAGAAGATTAACACAATAAGACAAATATCCGCGAAAATAACTTAATTTGCTCACGGTGATATATATATAGAACAAAATCGTTATCATGATACATTTAGCTACACTGATCTATAATTTTTAAACCTTTTACTACTTGAATAGTGACGAAATATATCAAAGGGACATCAAACTCATAATTAAAAACGACCTGACAAAGCCAAGCAAAAAACAAACAAGACAAGCAACAGTATACAAAACACAACATATAAAACTACAGATTGAGTTACACCCCCCCCCCCCCCCCCCCCAACAAAAAAAAAATTTGAGTGAACTCAAGGGCTCCCAAAGGGTAGGCAGATCATGTTCCACATGTGACACCCGTCTTAGTTTAAACATTTTTATTTATAGTGGATTGGGAAACAAGTTTTGCAACTTAAATTAATCGCTTTCCACTTTGCGGGTGCGAGTACTGTCTTGTAAGCCTGCTCTTTTTCGAAATCTACAAAGGTGTGTTTAACGTGCAAGAGATATGGCGCTCTTTTAACACGGGTCAGCCAGTTATCGTCCCCTTCCGACGGACTTTCATCGTTTCCTCAAGACCATACTCACAAATGGTGTCAAGAAAGAGCCGAAAATTCAGTCCCTGAAATTTTCATCACGGAACGGGAATCGAACCAGGAACCTTTGTGCTAGTAGTCCGATGCACTAACCACTACACCACGGCTCTCTTTTTCCCGTCTTGTGGCTCATGTATTTATAAACTCGGTGCCAAGCCTTATTCGGTTGTTGACATTCACGGCAGAAATGGCAGCAATTTGGTTACGACGATGGAACTTATCAGTCGTCATCTGGCGAAACAGATATCTCATAATTGTCAACCAACTCGTAATGGCGTCCATGAAATTTTCAAAGGGATGATTTCAACTTTGCATTTGAACTCTGGTTTAAAACATGTTTAAACCACCATTTTTCTTCAAATGTCCTGTACCAAGTCAGACATATTGGTATCGAATAATCTGTTTCTTTGTATGTTGGCGTTTGTTTTTGTAGCAGTTCTGTGTTTCTGTTATATCGTTGTGTTCCTTTAATAGTTGATGCGTTTTCCTAGTTTTTGCTTTGAGACCCGGATTTATTTCAGTTACTAGTAAATCGACTGATGACTATTGAATAGCGGTATACTATAGTTGCCTTTATTTCAGAGGAGTTGAGGCTCAATGAAATCGGTCTCGTCCTTTAGTAGTATAGATATGCAGGCGTTGCTATAATGTTGTTACATAAAAATGAAAAGTTTATAATTTGGTAGTAAGGGGTGTTTTTATGGGTTGTTTTATGCTCATCTCTTTTGTCGTAAAACTTGTTCTCAACCAACCCTCATCATCGATTTCAAGATACGTGATAGAGTAAACTATATCTGTTGAGTATTTTATTTTCAATTTCAATGGAAAATACGAGTCCAACATTGTCCCAAATTTTGCACTATTCAGTGAGATGACATCAACTATATAATGGAAAGTGAAGTTTCAAGATAATGATAGCTTCTTTTCAGTCGTCATCAGAAACTCTTGCATGAAGTCATCCTCGTATGAAAAATGAACTAGTCATTCAAGCTATTCAGGAAGTCTAGCTGTAACTAGAATCGTTGCGTATTAATGGATATTTTTTCTTCAAAATTATTCTTATTTGATGAATTAATGCATGTAAACAATGAACAACGCAATTTAATCAATCAAGTAGTCAAGTTTTATAATGTGTTTACTAGTTTTTTGAAATTCTTTGAAATTTCAATTTTCATCAATTTATTTTCTATTTATTTTGGTCTAAATTTTCAATTCACATTAAATAAATAAAAGGTCTTTTCACTACATCAATATTTATAATGAAGCTTCAAATCAAACAATTAGAAAAGTCGAAATATGTTTATTTCAGTCTGGTAGTTACAATGCAGATTGCAATCTCTTAGTTTCACCCCCTATATTTCAAGCAATAAGATGATTCGCGCACATATTTTTTTTACTCTAAATTTTTCAGATTCTTAAGAATTTGTTTATTAAATCTTATATTGACCACATACAATGTTTAAATAGGAATAACTGCTTAAACGCTGTTTTTTTCGCAGATGGCGGTATTTTGGGCAAATGTATGAGTTGTTATGATTTGCTGTTTGATTAGAAGTAAGCATAATTTTAGGAAATTTTATGATGTCAAAAACTTCTTTGATAGTCATTACAGGGTTTTACTTAGTTTTAATTGATTAGCATTTCCACCAGAAAAAAAAATTTGGGTTTTCACACATTTTTTTAACTTTTACTCGAATTTCAGGAAACATGTGCACTCTGTCAAAAGCACGATTTAAATATTAAAAAATGCATTTGAATAATGACTGTTAATCTCTCTGCTAAAAGTTTAAATTGTTTGCATATGTGTATTTAGTATATACAAGTCATATTATGCAATCAGGCTGAAATCTTAGAAAATATGCACTTATTCGTCCTTGGCCTTTGATCTTGATTTGACGGAAATTGCACCGTACGATTTTTTTACGACCGGGCAAAACAGATAGTACAGATGTGTAGCTTTCAAATGATATATAATTTAGCCGTGTGTTAGGTAGGTGCATTAAAAATTTAATTTTATGGTTAAAGTCACTCGCCTATAAGGGACAATGAAATAAAATACACATCAGACAAAATCGTAGTTAACAGTTGATACACTTAAGAATAAGTCACTAATAAAAACAGCAAAATATACGATAAAATCTAAATATTCAAGGTTCACAACAAAATACTTGCATACGCAAATCACAGATTTTCCAAAATCGTACTCTGTAAGTGTACATTTCCCTCAATTTCATTTTACTAAAAGTGTCAGTATGTTTACCAACATTTGGATCAACATGATAAATAAATTTGAAACTATTTACCACTCACTGAAATTTCTAGTTTGGTATGACATTTTTGAAATCGTTATGGAACTATCTGGCATATATACTAAATTTAGTCCTGGTATCTATGATGAGTTTATATACCACTATGAGATTTTTTTTTAAACATGATTTTGATAACAATCAACCTTTAAAGAAAACAAACAATATATTCACACTCTAAATTAGGATACGGGGTGCGTGTTGCTTAGTCTTGAGTTTTTCACGTTGTGTCTTGTGTATTATTATTTCTTTGTTTGTCTTTTTCTTTTTTTTAGCCATGGCGTTGTCAGTTTATTTTCAATCTATGAGTTTAAATGGTCCTCTGGTATCTAACGCCTCTCTTTTATAACTTTTTAACATCTGTATACTACTGTTGCCCTTATTAGATCAACAGGTTTCAAACAAAAGCAAAATATAGTATGGTTAATTTTTCCTCTTAAGTCCACTTTTTTGCTTTTTCAATTCTTAAACTGTTTTATGACGATAAAATCTTCATTGTGTGCTTGATCTTTCGTAATTTGAAAGGCAAATTTCCTTTATCGGTTTTCTGATGTTTTTTTTGTTGTTTTTTTTTTTGTTTTTTGGTCGAGTTGTTGTCTCTTAGACTTTGACACATTCCTTGTTCCCGCTACTCCATCTGTAGCATCTGCGTTCACCTCATGTTTTTGGTAATGGTGTAATTCGTATTGCTCAAGGTTCGTGATTTCTACATTGTGTATTCCGATGTGTTGTTTGTCGTTTTGGGTGCTTTTATTGACACAGAGTTGTCAGTTTGTCATTGACTTATGAGTTTGAATATCTCTTCGGTTTCTTCTGATTCTCTTTTGCGAATCGTTCAGAATTAAGGAATATAGCTTCCTCGTATATAGCTCAGATTCACTGTGAGGGTTAAGCGTTTAATTTGATCCTTTTTGCTTTATAAGCTTTTCCACGTTTGTACTACAATTTTGATACTCAAACATTTTGTCTTAGGGTAACACTGATGTTGAAAAACGTTAGACAATACACATGTGAATATATATTTAAATTATTCAGTTTAACAAATACGAGTATTGCTTGTCTCTAAACTCTTACCAATGCAGAACATATTTTTTAGTCACCTGTATATTGCTACAGACTTTACCATGCTAATAAAAAGTATTGTTCGGTGAAACTCTTTAATGTCACCATGGCCGAAATAAATTCTTTGGCCACTCTCGTCGTTTTGTACTATCACAAGTTTTTCTTATAAATGTTATAACCGTGTAATCTGAATTTAACGTTTGATCTTTTGCTGTCTGAAGTTCCTTAATAAAGCTATCTCCCTTTTCTTTGATTACATAAGAACATGTCGGGGAAAGAGATGCGTGCATACTCCAAGGATTTTGATCGCTGGGTATTCCGTAACATCTCACACTACATTGAAAACACTGAACAATGTTTTCGAGTCCAATATAATAAAATCCTGCTACAGCTACGCCATATATGTCAATGTCTGTTTGACCATTTTTACTTTCATATGAGTCGAATGTTTTTATTCGGATATCAAGATTTTGAAATTTTTCTTTTACTGCCTCGGCAATTTTCGACTTTTCATCGTTATTCTTGAACCCTGCTATTGCTTCTGTTATTTCATCGTCTGTTAAATTACTTTTAGCGTAACTGCATGTTGGGTATCTGGCTGCATGTGCAACTAGAGGAAGTCCTTGTTGACGAATATTTGTCAATACACATCCACAATGAAAGCAACGCCCTGTTTCCCCAAATCCCGCGTAAAGGAAGCCAGCAGTGCTCATACTTTCAACAGATTCAAAATTTTCATCTTTCCATGTCTGTGGATACGAATCAATTCTATCCTGTACATTTTCAAATTGTGGTAAAATTGGTTCTTTAATCGATTCTATAAATGTATTCATCAAAGTATAAGAAATACAAGGGTAAATGGCAGAGAGAAATTTTTGCTCATCCGCTTGAAATTTTCCTTTCACGGTGCATGCAACTGACCAATCACATCTTGCTAAAGCCAACGATGTGTCAATCACAGAAGCAGCAAAGGCACCGATATCTTCTTTCACAGATTGAAGGGCCTTTCGTCGTTCTTTCTGGTTTACAATTATAACAACTGACGAATTTATGTTCCGTAAAAAACGGAATTCTTCTATCACCCTTGATGTTTTATATACTTGATGACGATCTTGATACTTTAAATACTCATTTAAATCAATTTGCAAACATAGTTTGTCGGCAACCACTAGCACTCCTAGAATATCTGTTTGCATATGTTGAATACATAAACCTTGAAACATAAGACTGTCTATTAAATTCCCTTTGCTCAAAATTTGTGTATACCTTGGTAACACTAATGTCAATTCAGATACTAAGTCATCGAGCCATGACTCTGAATCCGTTCTTATTACTATTGTTTGTTGTAAAAGTTTTAATCCATCTACCAAAGGTTTTTCATATGGTGTGAATACTGTTATTATGTTTTCTTTTGTTATTCCGAAAATAACCATAGACATAATGTACTGAAGTCCTTTATTTATTGATGAGGAATGTGAAAAGAAGAATACAGCTTTCTTTACAACTGGAGCTAAATTCACAAATACCTGAAGTATCTGTTCACCGGGGGTATCATACAGTCCACGGCAAAGTATGTTATTGTCCGCAAGTTTTTCGCGAATAAGATCACACGTTTCCTCATCGGCTGAGTCATTAATGAGCAAAACAACATCTGTCGTCGAACATCTTACTTTTTCCAATTCCATGTTTCGTTTAAAAATGTCGATTAGTAGTTATAAAGATATAAAGATACTTCAGTTTCTCCATTTTGAACGACTAAAATACAAAATAATTCACTGTTTTAATGTTAATGAAATGTTGTTTATCTATTACACACAAAAATATGACAAGTTTTAAGATAATTAGTAATTCAATTATAATTCAATAGACTACAAATTAACAACACTTCTGGCTGGAAATTTTATTTCATATGCACCTCTTATTGGACAGCACTGGACATTTCACCACAACAACCACATATTGGACTTAGTTTTAGTGAAACGTAATTTTCTTTGTCCTCTGAAATGTGGGTGCTCAATGTTCTTTAACTTTGTAATTTGTTATGGTTTTTACCTTTTTTGATTCCAGCGTCACTGATTTTTTATTTTTTTATTATTGTATTCGAATGGCACGCCCGGCGTATAAAATTGTAAGCCTTGTTTCTTTGACGAGGTTTTGTCAATGTCACAGTTATCATTGACATGGCCATCTTTATAAAAGAACTGTTTAGAATGATTTGAATTGATCGAATTACTTAGCATTTCAATCCAGGAATAGATTTGTTTGGTTTTGCTTCCTTTCAGAACTGTTATCCTCAATATATTAATGTTTTATTAGCTGAACATTTTTTTATATTGCCTTTGTAAAAGTCAAAATGATTTCAATTTACTCTGGGGCAAAAATGTTTTAAATTTACCTGCTTCGATCGATCTTTATCATTCGAATAAAAATCAAATATATCTTCGAGCAAAATGCATTTCCACTTTCTTTCTTGAGAGTCCTGTAAACATCCATTAAAATAGAGTTCTACATAAATGTCGAAAACAAATTAATATCATACTTTCACGTTGACCAAATCACAAGTTTCACATTGAACATCGCTGTATACAATTGAAAACAACTCTTAACTTTTTAATGCATATTTCAATATATTGTAACTTATTTGACCATAAAGATCATTATATATTAAAGATTTGGTATGAGTGCCAATGAGACAACTTTTAACAATTATAACTACACCATTTAAGGTGAAAGTACGGTTTTCAACACGAAGCCTTGGCTCACACTGATCCGCAAGCTATAAAGGGTCTTAACAATTACAAGTGCACAACCATTCAAACAGGAAAACTAACAGCTGTATTTATATATAAAAAACTATAAACGAAAAACACTTATTAACAACATCAACAGACAACCACTGAACATCAGATTCTTGACTAGAACAGGTGCAATAAATTGCAGCAGATTTAAACGTTTTGATAGGCGCCTACCTTCGCCCTCACCCGAAACAAAAGTCTAACAACATAGAAATTTAGGTGTCAATCTCCTTAGCAAGGAAAACAAACCCATTGAATTGTGTCAATCTTAATTACATTGTCTGAGCAAACAACGAAACGAAGTTGACAAGCAAGGCAGTCAAACTCTTGATTTGCATGCTTTATTATTTTAACTGTAACGAATAGTATTGCTGGGTATACGTGTACAACAACTGCCAAGTAAGCTGTTTATCACAATATTCTATATAGAAGGTGTTACTCAGTTTTATATTATAATGTTACAGTGTTTTGTAAATCTCTTTTGCATTGATCAGATTTCAAGTTTCGGCCAAGTTATGATCTTCAACTTTTTTAAAGTAATATAATAATAATTCTTTTTAGTTACAGACGATGATCATGTTTTCAACACTTGGATCTATTCATTTTGAACTAGAACCAGTATAGTTCGCGCGTAAAATGGTTCTCTAATCCTTCTAAAGCTTCGCACCGTTAGTGTAGCGATAAGTGAAGTAAGCTGGTTCTTGGCTGACTAATACACTTTGTTCATAGAGTGTAGCGTAATACAAGCGGATTCCAGTTTATAAGTGAACACAATATTGCGCGTTGTAAGTTTCGTTTATAGTCTGTGTAAGTTTAAACTAAAATATTCGGTGATCGATATTTGTGTAACAGACTCTACGTTTTATCTTCAATACATAGTAGTACTTGTATATGTGTAGGTTATTCCAACCTGTTGGTGTTTTCCGTTGAATGACGTCAATCTATTTATAGAGAGATAATATCCAATAATGAAACGTTCACAAATCAATATAACACATGTACAGAAATTAAAATGAACAAAAATGTTAACAATCATGCATTAATTTTTTGGATCAATAAAGATAAAACATGCTTCGGATTTATCATTGGCTAAACCATTCAATTCCTGTTTCAAACACCTATTAGTTAAAATAAAATAACTTACGTTGATCCCCAGTAACAGACCCCATGGTATGGATCATAACATTATTCTATTTATAGTAACTGTTTCAATTCAACGATTCAATATCATTTAAAGTTAACAACATTTGTTTGTAGTAATAACAAATAATTGTCGGAATCTAAATCTAACGGTTATGTAACAGCTATTATACGGGTTGTATTAATAGAAATAAATACATTTTTCATTCCATTTGCTGACTTTTTTTGTAGAGATTTGGCTTCAAAAAATGCAAAAATATTTTTATCGTACTTTCGAATTTTATTTACAAAAAAATGTTATATATGAAAATAAACATTAAACGTAAAACACCAAAACATACGTGGTATATATCATGTAATCTTAATGTTTCTACTTACTGTATTACATAAATACACGAAACAGTGTATAGCGCGGTAAATTACACGTGCGTCATAGGTAATTATAAATGGCTATTTTAAATCCATTGTATGAGCCTTAAGCTATTGGAATAATTCCTATTTTAAAGGTTAAAATGTCTAAACTTAAACAACTGTTGCTAATCTAAATGAATTAGAATTAAGACTTAGACAGAAACAGAACTTACACTAGTAGGCTAAATTATTTGTAACTATCCTTAGTTTAAACAATATTTATTCAGATAAATACACATTAAACAATATTATACAAATGAAATAATATTAAGGATTCAGTTACAAGCAATTTGCTTTTACAAATCTGTCTCCTTTAACAAAAATATTACACTTATAATTTTTGAAAAATACATAACTATCTTTCAATTCGATATACGTACCAGAACCACTATAAGTACCAAAAAATTTGTAAGTAAAATATTGAATAATGGTGTTTTTGAGGTTGAAATATAACCCTAAGGATTCATGAAATCAAGATTTGATTGAGGAATAACAAAAAGCTCTTTAAAACAGAAAAGAAGCCCCAACATAACAAAATGCAGATGTCGTTCTGTAGGTCCTTACATCAATATCTGAGAGTTCTAAACAATTCTTTCAGGGTAAGATTTGATTATTATGGATCAGATGGCCAACAGACATAGTGGTCCGGTTTACAAGACAACATAAACCAAACGAGATACAGCAACCATTTACAAAGATGTTACAGTCAAGGTCTTGATTATTTTATTCCTTCGGGTTTTAATCTAGTTTCTATGATCTATTGGTCTACCTTATATGGTGGTCCGGTTAACAAGCTTTAAGCTATATCTTGCTCTCTAAACTTGCCAAACAAAAATGTTATATATAAGTTCCACCTACAATGAACTTAGCACCACGGGCTACAGATCTTGTTTTCCTTTTCTGTTTAATTACGACATTATTAGAAGCTCGTGTCCATGCATTTGTTTGTACCCTATTTTTTTATGCGTTTGTAGATTATCAAGACCTAATAATCAAAAGCATTTTAAAAATCCATTATTTGTACATTTGTTTGTTTTGAATTCTCCTTTGATTCCTTGTAGTTATGACATTTGGAACATATCCGCTATCATATGTTAAACGTATATTCCATGAACATAGAAGAGATCTACGATGATCCAGGATGTTCTCTTTAGCAAGTGTCATTAGGGTATATGTTTAGTTTCCAAGTTAATTTCCAATACCTTATTCATTTACCATGCAGCCTATTTAATTTGATTTACTCCTACATGTGTAACAAAAAAAAACATTGTCTTTCGGAACAACAACATATTTGTCATGGAGGTAGGAGGAGTGTTTTGAAACATTTGGGTCTTTGAAGATTGCTAAAGCATGGGTATTAATAGACCCGTTCAGCTTCGTAATTCTGATATGTACATGTATCAACGACCTCACGATTGTAAATCAATAATACAAAGTATTAACGTCTTCTTTTTTGGCGGAGAAGTGTAATTGACAATGTTTAGGTCACTGACAATATCGTTACCAGTCGTATTACAAATGAATGGGGAACTAGCAAGGTGCAATCAGGAGGTTTAGACGTATAACAATATCTTCAATGTACTGCCAGTATTGTTGCCTCTGCTTTTGTGTATCTGATGTATTATTTGTTTTTATTCGTTCCTCATGTTGTCACTAGATCTACCAGATGTGTTCATCTTTTTACAAAGTCTGTCTCTTGTTTTCGTTATTTTTTTGTTTCACCTGTAATCCATGTTTTTTTATTTAATGTAGTGAGTTTTTTGTGCGGAATATGCTCATCAACTTGTTCGTAAAGTTTTGTTTTGAATTCTAGCCAAAGTTCTTCAACAGTGTTAGGGTTTGTTGATGTGTTTTTACTCTATTGTGTTCAAGTTTTCTTGTTATTAATCTGCATATTGCTAGGAGTCTTCTTAAGCTTAGATTGTGTCATTTTGAATTCCATAAAGACTATGTCATGTCATGTTCTGAGATTCCAGACATGATTTCAGTTCATGTAACCTTGTAAATTTGAATTTGTAATCGAAAGCTTTAGGGTATTGTCCTTCCTTTTGGAATGTTCAACTATTTGTACCACGCCATCAAATGATGATGATATTTTGATGGGTATATTTTATTTTCATAGTATCATCTTTAGAGATTGAAATTTACTCTAATTTATATTTTCGCATTTTGTATTTCAGTAGCTCTCCTAACCGATGTTTCAAAACACTTAAGCCTTATTCATTGGATAATTTGGATTGTAAAAGGATAATATATAGTGATCTTCTACCCTATATTTCAACTTTGGCCAACACTATTTAAGATTTATCAGCAGTTTTTAGCTCTTCCACGTCATCGCTTGTAAAGTCTGATTTAGTTGTAATGAGTATATCATCACCCCCTGCTGAATTTCTTGTCTTTTTTAAGTTTGTACACTTCAAGGAAAATTTTGATATATTTGAAAGTTGACATATTCGAACTACAAACGAACAATATCCGGTTTAAATTAGTGCTTTGTATGATATTTTGAACTAGATGTTGTTTACTTTTGATTATCTGAAAATTTAGGTGAAAATGATATATATAAAACGATTTTCTTTTAATTTTAATGCAATCGACATTATTGAATATGTTACATGCATGGTTGTCATTTTTGATGTGGTTCATAAGTGTTTCTCGATTTTTTTTATAGATTAGACCGTTGGTTTTCCTATTTGAATGGAATAACTAGTCATTCGATGGTCCTTCTATAGCTGATTTGCATCAAGTTTCCCCTTGTTATATGTACAAAATGGCCTATCTCTATTATACAATATATCTGTAGTTTTGATACAATTGAAGTTTGAAAAGTTCGTACACAAATGGCCAGAGAAGGGGTCATAAACCTTTATAATTTCAAATTGAAACACCCCACATTATTTTCTGAGAAATCAAAAGAAAGAGAAAGAATCATTTTAATTCGACGAGATCAAGAAGGTTTTCAATATGAAGATATTACAAACGCCATAGTATATACGGTGGTATTGGATTATTAAAAGTCAAACTTCTCCAGTATTCCTCACAGACAATCCTTATACCATAAATATCTGCTCTTTGTTGGGTTGTTGTCTCTTTGACATATTCCTATTTCCATTCTCTTTTTTTTTTTTAATTCATCGTATTATGAAAACGAACATTTGTTGTGTACTATAGATAAGACTTAAGGCTCTCAAACATGAACTCAAACTGCCGGGTTTATCGGTCGAACGACTAGCCGAGTAACCGGTTAGGCAAAACTGTACGATTTGACAACACTAATATTAAGCCCATATAAATATATTAGGAAATTATTGTGCTTTTTTATCCCTTTTTATCCCATCCCGTTTCGGTTTGAGCCATAGATAAATAAGAAGATGTGATATGTGACAATGAGACAACTATATATGTTACAATTCTAACAATTGTAACATAACTCTCTATCCGAGTCACAATTTGTAAAATTAGACCATTATAGGTCAAAATATGTCTTCAACATGGAGTCTTGGTTATAAAGGGCCCCAGTGTAAAACCTTTCAAACGGGAAAACCAACGGTTTAATCCATATCAAGATGTACGTAACTAGTGGTGAAGTGTCGTGGAAAGGGATAAATAAAACCAAGGATAAAGATTCCTACGATTTATAAGAAATTAAATGAATACATTTGAAATTAATGTTATTTCTTTTGAATTTATTAGAGTGTTAAATCAAACTTTCCTCCGCAAGTTAAACTTTATCAAATCCTTCTCTTACTTTATCTATTGTTTGAGCAAGTCGGCCAAATTAAGACTTTAATAGATAAAAAAAAAATCACATGGTAAAAATGCACCGCATATACAATACGAATGAATCTTTCTACAGTGAAAATGAAAGTATAGTATCATTTTTCGACAGTAAACATGACTCGCATCAAGAAAGCATCATAGTGGAATTTAGTTCAATATGAAAAAACTGAATGACAAAACCTATTCTACGTTATACAACTTTAATAATTGTGTTGAAATGAACATTTTTCTGCAACAACATCTTACCTGCTAGTTTTAAATCACCTGCACGATCTGTTCGTGAAATGTCCTAAATATTCACCTCTTTCGGTATATATTTCACAGCTGGATGGCTTTAGGCGCAACAAAACCCCGTTCGCATCTCTTACATTGTGCTAACAAGTATTTTTTATTTCTAAACATATACATTTTAACTAATTTTCTTCAAAAATTATAAAAAAAGTCGTCTGTTTATTTATCATTCTACATCAGAAATATATGGCATATACAGTGAAAATGATATTTTAGGATCCGCACTTTACATATTACACTGTAATGGTTAACTTTTTTAAAATTGTGACTTGATGGAGAGTTGTCTCGTTGGCACTCACACTACATCTTCTTCAATGTTTACATACTATGATACTAAACTAAGTCCTGCATGCATTATTTTCTAAAAATAAGTATACTTATTAAAAATTATTACGTATTATCGTCAAAAAATATTTTGAAATGAGTGCAAGTTGAGTTTGTTGCCGGGATTTGCCAGATCGAGACACATATATATTAAATAATTGATTCGGAGCACGTGGAAACGTGACATATAAGTTGAAAGAGCAATGATACTTTTTTGTTTATTTTGTATCGTTTTCTAAGAATCAATTATTCATATTTACCTTCCAGTGCAAGTTTGTTTACATTCTTTCATCACGATTTCCCTCTCGCATTTGCGCTCTGTAGTGACCGAAAATCTGACAAAAGGTCTTGTAGTTAACGTTCACAGGACACAAATCAACAAATAAGTGTCCTTGAAGACAATAATTCAATTTTGGTGGGGTTAGTGTTGCTTGGTCTTTGGTTTTTATGTGTTGGGTAGCACTCCACAGTTAGAAAATAAAATTAAAAATGAGCCACAAAACGTTTTATCATCTCCTATTCCTGGATTTCTGATACTTTAACTGTTTGTGTTGTACATGTGCATATGTATGTAATCAGTATCTTCCATAGATTTGATTTTCAAAAGTTAAAAGGGTGAAAAATAATTAATTGTACATGTATGTGTATCCATGGCAACATACTGCATTTATTTACCATAAAATATTGCAAAAAGGGGAGTAAACATGTCACATATCCCCCCAAAATTTCGATCATACTAGAATTTCAATGCCTTTGAGTGATACTTTTTTAGAAACTGTTAACATTAAATTTCCTAATGATCAAATAAAATTTGGGTGTCTGTCGCCTCATTTTTTCGTAAAATCTAATCACAAAGTTCGTGCGACAAAAAGTTGGAAAAAAACATTACAATAATTGCCGGACTAATGTATGGTATGGACATACAAATACGGACTGTCATACAGAAAACAGCCTATACTACATACATTACATAATCTTGATGTTCACATAAACCCAATACAAAGGCTATTTTAATACTCAGCTATCCAAAAATGAATTTTATTGCACACTAGCTCTCCTTGCACACTAGTGCTTCCTTGTGTCTTCTGTACTATTGTTTGTCTGTTTTGTCTTTTTGTTTTTAGTCATTGCGTTGTCAGTTTATTTTCAATCTATGAGTTTGACTGTCCCTCTAGTATCTTTCGTCCCTCTTTTACAATGGTTTTTTTTTTTGTTTTATTTGTACGTATATGTGTAGACTGGTGTTGTTGGTTCTTCAAAAGAAAGATGTATTGTTCCGAATGAAAATAACTCAAAAAAGGAAATATGAATTCGTTTAAAACTAATAAGTACATCATCAGCAGGGAAAGGTCGGTTGTAAGAGATTTCTTCATTAAAACCAAGGGTCGTTTAGTGTATAGTGTAGGAAACAGTGCACACGTATAAATTTCCGCGATATCCATAGGGTCAGTGTGACTGAAGCGTTACTTGGTCTTTTAATCCAATTTACCTTGATATATAAGTACCTGTTCAACTTGTGTAAATAAAAGATAAGGGTAACAAAAAATGATACTTCTTTTAATATATATTATCAGAAAAAAACAAAAATAACTGTGTTTAATTACAGTAAACAGTAGTTATTTAAAAACAAAATACGCATTCTAATGGCTGAAATAGATAACCGGATACAAATGGAACGGCAGAAAAATAAATACCATTTAATAAAGGGAAGAAACTTTATTTCAATATGCAACAATACAAGATTGATATCAAGTGAGTTTCAATTTTACTGAACAGCAACGGAATATGTATACCCTTCGTCTTCTTCTATAAGTTTCTAGCGATCCTTCAATTATTGAAGATTATTCGCCGGGCGCCGACTATAAAATTAATAATTTACTGCAGCAATAAGTTTTTTAAACTAGTCTTTGCAAATCCTTTGGATATTTTTTTCCATGTTCTTCAAAGTCTAATCTTTTCGATATTTTTACCACTGATGAATACATCATCAATTTATTTGGTATAATGGACTTTATTTAGTTATGTTATACACAGTACAACAAGACTATCTACACAACAAAATAAGATTTAAATAAGTGCATCAAACCATGCATAAGCGATTCGTATTCATCCCAAAACATGAGACGCAATAATTTGAAAACTGTTAAAATATTATCTTTACCATTTTAAGTCGTCTTATACTTTTGACTGCATTCAATAGCTACGATTATTTTTTAATATGGTGTTATTTATTAATTACTTGTTTTGGTTTTGTTTTTTGTTTGTTTGTTTTTTTGTTTTTTTTTGTTTTTTTTTTGTTTTTTTTTTGTTTTTTTTTGGGGGGGGGGTTAGTCAATTGATCGAGCTTGGAAAGGGAGATAGATCACAAAAACGTGTTTAACCCTGTCATATGTCCTAGTGTCTATCCCAAACATGGACTGATTTCTGTTAATTCATCTTTTTATAATCATGGTATTGTCTTTGTTTCTTCAGCTTATCTCTGGTAGAGAGTGAAACTTTCGTAGTGCTTCATTATTTTCATTCAATCGGAAGAAAGAATCACCAAGATTTTTTTGTCAAATTAATTTCTATGTATTTATAAATCAGATTCAGTTTCTTCTTTAACTCCATAGTATATGCTTAATTTTTTTATTAATTTTTTTGTCGATTATACATGTTATAGTAGTAAATATTACATACAGATTTCAGACAATGATAGTACGTTAGAATTAGGTGGGGGGGGGAATAAAAATTTGTAAGGAGCATATAGATTTTCTTGCCGTCGTCAGATTTTAATTTCCTTATCATACATTAACATCTTAGTAATCAAACCGAAAGAAATCGATATGAACTGATAACTTTTAATTTTAATTCCTTTACACACTTGTTAGAAGTCTTTCCTAATTAGTTAACCATGTTAACCAACTGTTTGGATCTAAGCTACTCAAAATAAAATGAAACAACGCTGATATAGAAATAGGATGTTAAATGAAAAGTGCAATGACCGACAGGTATATGATAAAGGAGAAAGTTTATATAGGTAGAAAATAATAGCTAAATATAAATGCAGTTTGTAAATTTTCTGATCTAGTGATTACACTTCCTGGTACCACCTATCTCTGTTATATGGTTGTGTAAATGGTTGTTTACAATGAATACAAGTACAGAAGTTTACATCAACTTTCTGAAGGCGATATAATGTTTAGTATGTATTCATGATCAGGTAAAATATCTACTTTTTTCCCTATATATATTTATAATATAATATGTTGCATTATATAACATTGTATAACGTACTTGCGTTTTACTTTTAAATTAAAAATTCTATTCTATGTATTACGACACAGTTAAGACGGTAGACTACATCACTGATTTACTGAAAAAACGTCCTTATATCAAAGAGTGTGAACATACACCTTCTTTACGTAGGTTAAGCATTATAAAAGAAAGGGAGATAATTATATATATTAATTCATAAAAGTAAATCGGGAATAAACTAACCTTTTTCCACATTTAGCACTCAATATTTTTTTAAGTTTTGCAGTATGCTATATTGATTACGCTCTTTTCGTATCACTCCGAGATATTTTCGCTGAGACATGATAATATAAGAAAGTTTAATTCATTCTGTTCCTATTTTCTAACCAACTAAGTTCGTGAAAGATAATATCAGCAAAACAAACTAGGTTCTTGGCTTGAACGATAATATATCAGCAATATAGACTAGGTTTGTGAATGATGATATCAGCAATACTAACTAGGTTCGTGAACAATAATATCGGCAATACAAACTAGGTTCGTGAACGATAATATCAGCAAAAAAACCAGGTTTGTGAATGATAATATCAGCAATACAAACTATGTTCGTGAACGATTATATCAGCAATAAAAACTAGGTTCGTGAACGATAATATCAGCAAAACTAACTAGGTTTGTGAACTTTAATACAAGGAATACAAACTACGTTCGTGATCGATAATATCAGCAATACCAACTAAACACAGCAATGAAAAGTAAATGAAATACATTTAGTCATCACGAATCACTTCAAAGTGAAATTAAGGGTAAACTCAGGTGTCACGATATGTACAAAGTTTCATTTCCGATATTATTATTTACTGTAAGTAAAACACTTAGTTTCAAATTTATATATAAGAATAAGTTCCAAAAACGCAATAATAACATTTTATCTCTACGTAACGTCGTACCAAATGACACAGTACACTAGGAGCCGTATTTGGTCCGAGACCACAATTATTTCGTAGTGCATTTCTATTAGAACATAAATGAAAATAAAAAAAATCCCACCTGCGCTTTCTCAAAGAAACTTTTACAGTGTGTTGCACTACTTTTGGGACAAATAATATCAAAATTATAGAAAACTTCATCGGCTCTAACTCAAAATATGGACAATTTTATGTTTAGGGCGTCTTGAAATCTTTTGACAGCTTCCGAAGTGCTAATTTTAAACCTTTTTCAGCTGGACCAAATCACTACTTTCCTTTAAAATTCTGAACCCAAATTTTGTTACAGTGTAATTTCACCCCCTACTTGCAATTTGAAGCATTAAACATGGAGAAATAAATTTGGAAGGGGTATAAAGATTAATGGCAAGTAACCCACTGTCAACACTAGGGACTATATATGGCCCCCTTTTTTGTTCAAAAATAATTTTCATTACATAAATTAAATTATTTTCGGACTTATTTGCATATATCTTAGTATATTAGTAGCACATGCGGATTTTAATTTTTTTTTAGTAAAGCATAAACCTGATTTCGGGTTGCTTAAAGTGCTTTGGATACGTCAAAAGATAAAAAAAATATTGATTTTTGGACTGGAATTCTTCGTTTTAAAGGCCCCCATTGATTTAAGGCTCTAATGGTAAACGGACAGAAAGTCACAGGACATAAAGTCACAAATTTGGTAGGACAAAAAGTCACAGGACAAAAAGTCACAAATAATCTGTTATCAATTGTTTGATATGTAAGAGAAATATCTTGAAATATTTACTTTTAAATACATATATTCATATTAAAGTTTAGGAAATGTGTCATTATACTTGAAAAATAAAGATTTATTTAATTTTAATCGTGCGAAAGAAAGATTTCTTGGCACCATGAAGCCATTTAAGTGCCAAGCCACTTTGAAATTTTGTTTTTTTAACAATTATTTAATTATCTTTGATATTTTTTTGATAAATTTTATTTACAAAATTGGTTTATATAAAATAGTTCAAGAAAAATACAAAAATAAACATTATTTATTCAAAGAAAATAATCAGAAAAAATGAATTGTGACTTTTTGTCCTGTAACTTTTTGTCTGTGATTTTTTGTCCTGTGACTTTCTGTCCTACATTCAAGTAAAACGAATGTTATAAATATGTGGCATCTAGTGACATTGGTTTGTAATCTGAGCATAAAACTATTTCATTAGACATTTGATTTTTAGAGTATCGAAAATTAAATAAACGAATAGAGGAGATAATTAATTTTAAATAATGTGTTAACACTATGTTTGATAGATATTTGGTTTGTAATAGCTTTTCTCCATCCTTTCAATGTTCATCTGACAAATATTTTTTACTCTCTGTTCTTTTTCTGTAGATATTCAGTTTTCCGTTTGAAATGTTATTGTTCTTTTTATTTTAAGACAAATGATCAGTTTATAATGGAGAATTTGTATCAACCACCTCACCGACCAATGAAGTATCCAAATATGTGTATAACTCAGTCACGTTTCGTGACGTTTAGCTCATGGACAAATACAAATACAGCTGATAAAGAGTCTTTGGTTGATGCTGGTTTCTTTTATACAGGTACTTTATATTTTACTGAGAAAACCAATGTTATTGTTTTCACATAGATGTTAACACAACTAGATAATATTTAACGTAGTTGTTATAGTCAGAGTATAGTATTTTGACAGTATAATTTTACTAAAATTTTAGGAAAACAACATCACAGAGGGTTACCATCTCCAACATGACTCATATGATTACGTGGAACAATGTTTCAAAAGAATAATAATTTGGCTTCCAATTAAATAATGTAAATACACATTTTGTACCTCCGAATGCACAATACTAGTATTTTCATTTTAAGTTACCTCTTACGGACACACGCACTTCGCTAGAATGGATATGTGCGACCCTATTATATTATCATAAAATTAAATTCTGCATTTTCCAAGTGACCAGGATGAATGGCTGTTGAGCTTTCCAGCGAAATAATATATGCATATTTAGGATGAGAACATCATAATGTGATATGAACATGGACCCTACATTGGACTAGACTGACATACTGAGTCGGATTTTTAACGTGCTATAGTTCGCTGGGTTACAGTTCACAGGAAGACATGTACATGTAACCCTGCCGGACAAATTATGCGGTGGTCTCGTGTTCGCATCATGTTTGGGAGATCGTCCGTTCGACCTCCGTCCGAGTCAAAGCAAAGACATCAAAACTGGTATTTGCTGCTTCTCAACTAAGCACGTGAAAGAACGAGAGAAAGAGAGGATATTTTTGAAATACTTTCAATGAAACACCATATTCAACAACGGAACATAGTTTTAGTTTTTGACATGTCATAGTAGTATGAAACTTCTGTGTACATGTAATGCACAGTTATTGTATAGAATTGGATGAATTTAGGTAACGAGGATCATGTTCGTTGTTTTGACTGTGGTATCGGTCTACGAAGCTGGGAGCCTGAGGACGATCCTTTGGTTGAACATGCAAGATGGTCACCTACATGTAGATTTATCATAGAAAAGAAAGGTCAAGAGTTCATAGATGCTGTACAAACTGCTGTTCGACAACTGGAAGCAGTAAGTGTAGTATATTAGTGAGTTGTCTTAAAACATGATATATACGAAAGTCTGGAACATATAAGTACGTTCTGTTAAAGAAAAAAATCAATTCAATTTTGACAATTCTCACTTCAAACTTGCCATTTCTTTTTTCCAAGTTGTGTGTTTTTTTTCTCTTTGAAGACATTTATTAATGTCCAAGTTAGGTTTTTTTTTTTATCTCTTAGAAGACATTTCTTGGATTCAAATTGACATTTGTTAGTTTCAAGTTGACACATACTGTTTAATAAAATTGAGAATGGAGCTTGGGAATGTGTCAAAGAGACAAGAACCGACCATAGAGAAGACTACAACCGAAGGCCACCAATGGGTTTTCAATGAAGCGAGAAAAAAACGCATCCGGATTCGCCCTTCAGCATGCACTTAAACAAATATGGATACTAGTTCAGTGACAATAGACGTCATACTGAACTCCGAATTATAATACACAAAAAAGTCAAGAAACTAGATTTAAAATCATACAAAACTAACATAGGCCATAGGCTCCTGACTTGGGACAGGCACAAAAATACGGCGGGGTTATACATGTTTTTCCCCCTATACCTCTAGCCAATGTAGAAAAAACAAACACACAACAATACGCGCAGTAGAATCCAGTTTAAGAGTCCGAGTCCGATGTCGGAAGAGGTAACAAAAGAAAATAAACAAAATGACAATAATATATAAATAACAACAGACAACTAGCAGTTACTGACATGCCAGGTCAAGACCTCAATTAAACTGATTGACAGATTAAAATAAAATTATCTTCATCATATGAATATCAGCACAATCTCTCCCGTTAGGAGTTTAGTATTATACCATCATAAAATATATGAGAAAAACCTAATCCGCGTCATACCAACATCTGGTTTTAAAATAAATGTGTCTAATTCCGATGCTAAGACTCTATAAGTGATCATAAGTGAATCAATATTCAAGCTAAAATATGCAATCTTATATGCTTTCAATAAACATAGATCCAGAACAAAACCATGATTTAAAACAGAAACAAAACCTAATTATGAATCAATTAATTCAATTCAATGATTATTTTTTTTATTATTATTATTTAATTACTTTGATATTAATGCTTTAGTATTTCATTAACTATTTGTTGAAGGAAAGCCTGCTTGGTCATCTTGAATTCAACACAACCGTATCAAATCCAGGAGATACAGAAAACGAAAATATTACAAGCCAGTCTGTTGTAGAAAAAGGTTTAAAACTTTATATTTTTATATACATAAAAAAAAACAGAAGATGTAATTGCCAATAAGACACCTATCCACCAAAGTTCAAATGCAGTGAATGTAAGCTATAAAATGGAAACCGTACGGCCTTTAACAATGAGAAAACCCTAGACCGTACAGTCAGCTATAAAAAGGCCCATACAGGAAAGACATGAAAAATATCAATCGACAAAACTAACAGTCTAAATAAATTAATAACAAAACAATTTGCGAAAAACCAATATAACGACAAGTACTGAACAACTGTTACAAACTCCTGACTTTGGAAAGGCAAATATAGATCGGTATCGTGCAAAGCAGAAAACACCTTACAAAAAAAAACAAGAGTGGACGTGGCATGGTGCTTATCTATACATCCCACAACAAAAAAGACACTGACAGCTTGTTCAAAGTCAATAAAAACTAGTTATAACAAAATCATAATTTATTATATTTATGAGCACGTAGACATCCGAAGAGGTTTTTTTTTTTTTGGCATTCATCAAAAATCAAATGAATCCATATACAAGGGGTTGAAATGCTTTACGCTCCAAGAAAAACATTTAAAAGCATTTTTTTCATTTTCGTTGCCTTTTGATATTAGTAAACTGTCAAAATTCAAAGGTCACTATCGCTGCTAATTAAAATATTTTTTAATTTTTTTTTTGAGGGGAAGGAAGAATTGGTTTGAAATACACACTAGTAACTTTGTTTCTTTGATGGTCTAAAATGAAACTTATATTTATTAAGGAAAAATGAAAGTAGAGAACTCTTTAATCTTTCATGTCAATGGGTCAAAGGTCAAGGCCACAGTTCTAAAAAAAAATGGTGTACACACAATACAATAATACTGTTTTAGTGGTGAAAAAATGATTGTCTTTTTTGCTCTGTACATAGGTTGGGAAAAGCTATTAGTGAGCAAAAAAGGTGCGTCTAAAAGTCATATTTCAACGGAACAACTTGATGTTTCACCGTAAACTATGTGCAAAAAAACAAACATATAAAAAAGAAGATATGGTATGATTGCCAATTCTTCAAAAGAGAACAAAAACACAAAAAATAAACATCTATAGGTCACCGTCCGGTCTTCCATAATGAGCAAAGCTCATACTGCATAGTGCGAAATGACAAATGTAAAACAATTCAAAGGAGAAAAACTAATGGCCTTATTTATGAACAAAACAATGAATGAAAAACAAATGTGTAACACATCAACAAACGACTACCAGTGAATTACGGTAGGCACTTAAAGTTAACCATCGAGGGACGTTAACTACCGAGGGTAGTAATGAATATTCATCTTTACCGGATGATTGACAGCGATGTAAATAAAAACATGAGAGTGATTACCGTGTGTCAACGTCATATCAAATTAATTCAATTTAATTGTTAGAAATACTGTTTTCTGCTGAAAATAAAAAAATAAAAAAATTGAATGGAATGGAATGGAATTGAGCTATGTACAATACAGTAAATATTAGCAATTAGAATTAGACGGTAGACAAGCATATTTTGCCTATTGATTCTTTTTTGCATGCCTATTTGGTTATATTATAATGCACTAATTGTTTTGATACTGTTTAATGTCTAAATAAGACCCATATGTGAACCATTTATGCACTTTTAATATAAAGATCAGATTCACACAGGATCATACAGTTCGAGCTAACTATTTTATGTACGAGAGCTATTACTAATGTAACGGTGATGCTGAGATAATCTCCCTTTGCTAGAATATGGGATGACGCAAAATGAACTATATCACTGTGCAAGAACGGAATAGCAAAGTGAATATATAAATCAAACTGTATTGGGATGATTTGGTAAACGTTTGTCCAACTTACTGGATATTTTATGAAAGATTTTGCCATTTGTATAGAGGAATTATACCTTTTCAAATAAACTTGGGAGAATAATACACAAATTATAGAATTTTTAGCAACTCGAACGAACTAATCTTGTCAAATATACATCAAATTCATAGTCTTTGAATGTAAATATGTTGCGTACAATTGTTAAAATATTTAATGCAATGAGTGTCATTATAGCCTGAAATGAGATTTTGATTACAACGATTAAGAAAAAATCCTGATTAATTCAAACGCAATACTTCAAAATGCGAGTCTTAATTATTGTCGCAATAATAAAAACCTCGCATTAATTTCTGAATTTACAGACATCTGTACCGTCAGCGTACCGTGATCTGTTAAAGTTTTTTTTAATAGTTAATTCCGGTGTCACTTTGTCTCTTTTAGAGAGTTGTCTCATTGTCAATCATGCTATATCTTCTTTTTTTTATATAATAAAACAAAAACCTGAACGACTTTACATTATAAATTAAAATGCATTCTAGTCGTGATGGAGACAGAGTCAAATGAACAAATGGACTAGATGAAACTGAACGAAAAAAAGAAAGAAAACACCAATTTGATCTGATAGGGGTGAATTCTATTCTTTATTAATTCAAACTCGAGTTTGGTTTGGAACCGTATCTATTGCGATTATTACCCAAGGACAGATATTACATATCTAAACTTCGATGCTCGAATTTGAAGTTACCTATTGAGACGGGTAGATGGGCGGGGATCGCGAGGGAAAATAGAATATGTACATTATGTAATGAGGGAATAGGGGATGAGTTTCATATATTGTTTACCTGTAAAAATGCTGATGTTTCTGCTCTTAGATCAAAGTTTGTACCAAATTACTATGTAATGAATCCAAGCAAGAAGAAATTCACTGGCTTGTTGTCTATATGTAACGTACAAGTTCAAAGGAAATTATCAATTTTCGTGAAGAAAATCATGAAATACTTAATCTAATTATACCAATTGTCTTTTAAAATATACTATGTATTTGTGTTTCGTTTGTCCTGTTTCGCTATGTATTATCTTAATATGGTTGTATATATTATTGTCCTCTTGTACACAAGTATGTGTCTGAGGTTATGAATAAAATCTTGAAATCTTGATACGTTAAAAGATTATATTTGCTTCGGCTTTTTCCATTTGCGCCAATCTGCACTTAATTATCGCCTATTTTTTTTATTTCTTTGCGCCAAATTTATTTTCTTCATTTGCACAAATTAACAGGTAAACACAAGTCATGAGGCATATAAGATGTATAGAATTTATTTATATAATAACAAAAATATTCCTTCTGGCCTTTTGCCACCTGCCACTTGCTCACACGTGACGAGGAGGAGGAGGCGGATTGAAAGCAGGATAAGTTTATTGCAAGTGTACATCACACTTGAAGTAGCACTTTATAAAATAAGATTGTAACAGTTTGACATAAAAAGCACATTTGCATATGCACAATTCTTTTTTAACTGAGTATTGTCATGCCACACTTCTGTTGAACTGCAACCTTGTGATATCTTCCCTACAATAAAGCATCCCCTTTTTTATCAAAATTTTTATAAGTTAAAGCCTGTTTTTTTCTTTATGGCATCGGTTCCATATATGAAAGTAAATGTTCGGGTACCAGAAGTGTGATTAAATGATGATACCCATGAGCTCAACATGTGTCTATACACACATTTATCTATATTGTAGCTTGTGTTCATTGAATTGCTGCGTTTGGTTAAACAAGTTTAATTTTATCATCTAAATTTATCAGACCTAACCTTTCGAATCAATTTGGCGCAAATTAAAAAAATGTCAATGTGCGCAAATGAAAAAAAATATGCTTTTTCAAAATTGGCGTAATTGTCATACGTACATTCACCGATAACATATTACTGGTTAGATTAAAAAATAATATATTATTTAGATTAAGAAGTACTTTAAGAAATTGATTGATTGTTGTTTGCCATCAGTACAGCCGCAAATATTTCAGACAAGTTCAGGGAGAAAACTAAATAATGAATACAATAGGGAATGTTACTGGTCAAATAAATGTCATCAGTCATTCAGAGTGAAGTATAGATACGAAACTTTGGACTGTCGATTGAAAATAGTTTGTTTTGATAACAACCGCCGGTAGGTATAGACAAATACGGTTGATAGACGGTTTATAGGATCACTAAATTCTATGTTAACCACCGACAGTAGGTATAAAGAAATACTATTGAAAGACGGTATATAAAGGAGCACTATATTTTACGTTAACCACCGACGGTAGGTATAAAGAAATACTGTTAATAGACGGTATATAGGAGCACTATATTGTATGTTAACCACCGACGGTAGGTAAATTCAGATACTTTTGACAGACGGTATATATGAGCACTATATACGGACCATATAATACGTTATATTGACCATCGACGGTAGGTATAAATGAAAACTGTTGATAGACGGTTTATAGGAGCACTTTATTGTATGTTAACCACCGACAGTATGTATAGACACATAATTTTAATAGACAGCACTATATTTTACGTTAACCACCGACGGTAGGTATAGACAAATACTTTTGATATACGGTATATAGGAGTACTGTATTGCTTGTTAACCACCGATGGTAGGTATAAACAGGTACTGTTGATATACGGTATATAGGAGTACTATATGTCATGTTAACCACCGACGGTAGGTATAGACTAAATACTGTTGATAGACAGTATATAGGAGGACTATATTGCATGTTAACCACCGACGATAGGTATAGACAAATACTGTTGATATACGGTATATAGGTGCACTGTATTGCATGTGAACCACCGACGGTGTGTATAGAAACAGGTTAGAAACATAGTGTTGATAGACGGTATATAGGAGCACTATATTGCATATTAACCACCTATGGTAGGTTTAGAAAAATACTGATAATAGACGGTATATAGGTGCACTGTATTATATGTTAACCACCGAAGGTAGGTAGAGAAAAATAGTATTGATAGACGGTATATAGGAGTACTGTAATGCTTGTTAACCACCGATGGTAGGTATAGATAGGTACTGTTGATATACGGTATATAGGAGTACTGTATGGCATGTTAACCACCGACGGTAGGTACAGACAAATACTGTTGATAAACGATATATAGGAGTACTGTATGGCATGTTAACCACCAACGGTAGGTATAGACAAATACTGTTGATAGACAGTATATAGGAGGACTATATTGCATGTTAACCACCGACGGTAGGTATAGACGAATACTGTTGATAGACGGTACATAGGAGCACTATATTGTATGTTAACTACCAACAGTAGGTATAGACTAAAACTCTTGATAGACGGTATATAGGAGCACTATATTGTATGTTAACCACCGACGGTAGGTATAGACAAATACTGTTGATAGACGGTATATACACATGTAGGAGCACTATATTGTATGTTAACCACCGACAGTATGTATAGACACATAATTTTAATAGACAGCACTATATATTACGTTAACCACCGACGGTAGGTATAGACAAATACTTTTGATATACGGTATATAGGAGTACTGTATTGCTTGTTAACCACCGATGGTAGGTATAAACAGGTACTGTTGATATACGGTATATAGGAGTACTATATGTCATGTTAACCACCGACGGTAGGTATAGACTAAATACTGTTGATAGACAGTATATAGGAGGACTATATTGCATGTTAACCACCGACGATAGGTATAGACAAATACTGTTGATATACGGTATATAGGTGCACTGTATTGCATGTGAACCACCGACGGTGGGTATAGAAACAGGTTAGAAACATAGTGTTGATAGACGGTATATAGGAGCACTATATTGCATATTAACCACCTATGGTAGGTTTAGAAAAATACTGATAATAGACGGTATATAGGTGCACTGTATTATATGTTAACCACCGAAGGTAGGTAGAGAAAAATAGTATTGATAGACGGTATATAGGAGTACTGTAATGCTTGTTAACCACCGATGGTAGGTATAGATAGGTACTGTTGATATACGGTATATAGGAGTACTGTATGGCATGTTAACCACCGACGGTAGGTACAGACAAATACTGTTGATAGACGATATATAGGAGTACTGTATGGCATGTTAACCACCAACGGTAGGTATAGACAAATACTGTTGATAGACAGTATATAGGAGGACTATATTGCATGTTAACCACCGACGGTAGGTATAGACAAATACTGTTGATAGACGGTACATAGGAGCACTATATTGTATGTTAACTACCAACAGTAGGTATAGACTAAAACTCTTGATAGACGGTATATAGGAGCACTATATTGTATGTTAACCACCGACGGTAGGTATAGACAAATACTGTTGATAGACGGTATATACACATGTAGGAGCACTATATTGTATGTTAACTACCGGCAGTAGGTATAGACAAATACTGTTGATAGACGGTATATAGGAGCACTATATTGTATGTTAACTACCAACAGTAGGTAAAGACTAAAACTCTTGATAGACGGTATATATAATAGCACTATATCGTATGTTAATCACCGACGGTAGGTATAGACAAATACTGGTGATAGACGGTTTATAGGAGCACTATATTGTATGTTAACTACCGACAGTAGGTATAGACAAATACTGGTGATAGACGGTATATAGGAGCACTATATTGTATGTTAACCACCGACGGTAGGTATAGACAAATACTGCTGATAGACGGTATATAGGAGCACTATATTGTATGTTAACCACCGACGGTAGGTATAGACAAATACTGTTGATAGACAGTATAAAGGTGCACTATATTGTATGTTACCTTCCGACAGTAGGTATAGACAAATACTGTTGATAGACGGTATATAGGAACAAAATATTGTATGTTAACTACCGACAGTATGTATAGACAAATACTGTTGATAGACTGTATATAGGAGCACTATATTGTATGTTAACTACCGACAGTATGTATAGACTAAAACTCTTGATAGACGGTATATAGGAGCACTATATTGTATGTTAACCACCGACGGTAGGTATAGACAAATACTGTTGATAGACTGTATATAGGAGCACTATATTGTATGTTAACTACCGACAGTAGGTATAGACAAATACTGTTGATAGACGGTTTATAGGAGCACTATATTGTATGTTAACCACCGACAGTAGGTATAGACAAATACTGTTGATAGACGGATTATAGGAGCACTATATTGTATGTTAACTACCGACAGTAGGTATAGACTAATACTGTTGATAGACGGTATATAGGAGCACTACATTGTACGTTAACTACCAACAGTAGGTATAGACTAAAACTCTTGATAGACGGTATATAGGAGCACTATATTGTATGTTAACCACCTACGGTAGGTATAAACAAATACTGTTGATAGACGGTATATAGGAGCACTATATTGTATTTTAACTACCGACAGTAGGTATAGACAAGTACTGTTGATAGACGGTATATAGGAGCACTATATTGTATGTTAACTACCTACAGTAGGTATAGACAAATACTATTGATAGACGGTATATAGGAGCACTATATTGTATGTTAACTACAGACAGTAGGTATAGACACATACTGTTGATAGACAATATATAGGAGCACTATATTGTATGTTAACTACCGACAGTAGGTATAGACAAATACTGTTGATAGACGTTATATAGGAGCACTATATTGTATGTTAACCACCGACGGTAGGTATAGACAAATACTGTTGATATACGTTGAATAGTACTGTAGTGCATGTTAACCACCGACAGTAGGTATAGATAAATACTGTTGGTAGACGGTATATAGGAGCACTATATCGCATGTTAACTACCGACGGTAGGTTTAGAAAAAAAAATAATAATAGACGGTATATAGGAGCATTTTATTGCATGTTAATCACCGACGGTAGGTATAGATAAATTCTGTTGATAGACGGTATATAGGAGCCCTATATTGCATGTTAATCACCGACGGTAGGTATAGACAACTGTCAATAGACTGTTTAATGGAGCACTGTATTGTATGTTAACCACCGACGGTAGGTACAGACAAATACGGTTGATATACGGTGTATAGGAGCACTATACTGTATGTTAACTACCGACAGTAGGTATAGACAAATACTGTTGATAGACGGTATATAGGAGCTCTATATTGTATGTTAACTACCGACGGTAGGTATAGACAAATACTGTTGATCGGCGGTATATAGGAGCACTATATTGTATGTTAACTACCGTCAGTAGGTATTAGACAAATACTGTTGATAGACGGTATATAGGAGCACTATATTGTATGTTAACTACCGACAGTAGGTATAGACAAATACTGTTGATAGACGGTATATAGGAGCACTACATTGTACGTTAACTACCAACAGTAGGTATAGACTAAAACTCTTGATAGACGGTATATAGGAGCACTATATTGTATGTTAACCACCTACAGTAGGTATAAACAAATACTGTTGATAGACGGTATATAGGAGCACTATATTGTATTTTAACTACCGACAGTAGGTATAGACAAGTACTGTTGATAGACGGTATATAGGAGCACTATATTGTATGTTAACTACCTACAGTAGGTATAGACAAATACTATTGATAGACGGTATATAGGAGCACTATATTGTATGTTAACTACAGACAGTAGGTATAGACACATACTGTTGATAGACAATATATAGGAGCACTATATTGTATGTTAACTACCGACAGTAGGTATAGACAAATACTGTTGATAGACGTTATATAGGAGCACTATATTGTATGTTAACCACCGACGGTAGGTATAGACAAATACTGTTGATATACGGTGAATAGTACTGTAGTGCATGTTAACCACCGACAGTAGGTATAGATAAATACTGTTGGTAGACGGTATATAGGAGCACTATATCGCATGTTAACTACCGACGGTAGGTTTAGAAAAAAAAATAATAATAGACGGTATATAGGAGCATTTTATTGCATGTTAATCACCGACGGTAGGTATAGACAAATACTGTTGATAGACGGTATATAGGAGCACTATATTGTATGTTAACTACCGACAGTAGGTATAGACAAATACTGTTGATAGACGGTATATAGGAGCACTATATTGTATGTTAACTACCGACAGTAGGTATAGACTAATACTGTTGATAGACGGTATATAGGAGCACTACATTGTACGTTAACTACCAACAGTAGGTATAGACTAAAACTCTTGATAGACGGTATATAGGAGCACTATATTGTATGTTAACCACCGACGGTAGGTATAAACAAATACTGTTGATAGACGGTATATAGGAGCACTATATTGTATGTTAACTACCGACAGTAGGTATAGACACATACTGTTGATAGACGGTATATAGGAGCACTATATTGTATGTTAACTACCAACAGTAGGTATAGACAAATACCGTTGATACATGTTATATAGGAGCACTATATTGTATGTTAACCACCGACGGTAGGTATAGACAAATACTGTTGATATACGGTGAATAGGAGTATTGTATTGCATGTTAACCACCGACAGTAGGTATAGGTAAATACTGTTGGTAGACGGTATATAGGAGCACTACATTGTACGTTAACTACCAACAGTAGGTATAGACTAAAACTCTTGATAGACGGTATATAGGAGCACTATATTGTATGTTAACCACCGACGGTAGGTATAAACAAATACTGTTGATAGACGGTATATAGGAGCACTATATTGTATGTTAACTACCAACAGTAGGTATAGACACATACTGTTGATAGAAGGTATATAGGAGCACTATATTGTATGTTAACTACCAACAGTAGGTAAAAACTAAAACTCTTGATAGACGGTATATATAATAGCACTATATCGTATGTTAATCATCGACGGTAGGTAAAGACAAATACTGTTGATAGACGGTATATAGGAGCACTATATTGTATGTTAACTACCGACAGTAGGTATAGACAAATACTGGTGATAGACGGTATATAGGAGCACTATATTGTATGTTAACTACCGACAGTAGGTATAGACAAATACTGTTGATAGACTGTATATAGGAGCACTATATTGTATGTTAACTACCGACGGTAGGTATAGACAAATACTGGTGATAGACGGTATATAGGAGCACTATATTGTACGTTAACTACCGACAGTAGGTATAGACAAATACTGTTGATAGACGGTATATAGGAGCACTATATTGTATGTTAACTACCTACAGTAGGTATAGACAAATACTATTGATAGACGGTATATAGGAGCATTACATTGTATGTTAACTACCGACAGTAGGTATAGACACATACTGTTGATAGACGGTATATAGGAGCACTATATTGTATGTTAACTACCGACAGTAGGTATAGACAAATACCGTTGATACATGTTATATAGGAGCACTATATTGTATGTTAACCACCGACAGTAGGTATAGACAAATACTGTTGATATACGGTGGATAGGAGTATTGTATTGCATGTTAACCACCGACAGTAGGTATAGATAAATACTGTTGGTAGACGGTATATAGGAGCACTATATTGCATGTTAATCACCGACGGTAGGTATAGACAACTGTCAATAGACTGTGTAATGGAGCACTGTATTGTATGTTAACCACCGACGGTAGGTACAGACAAATACTGTTGATATACGGTGTATAGGAGCACTATACTGTATGTTAACTACCGACAGTAGGTATAGACAAATACTGTTGATAGACGGTATATAGGAGCACTATATTGTATGTTAACCACTGACGGTAGATATAGACAAATACTGTTGATAAACGGTAAATAGGAGTACTGTATTGCATGTTAACCACCAACGGTAGGTATAGATAAATACTGTTGGTAGACGATATATAGGAGCACTGTATTGTTATTGGTTGCTGTCTTTGATATTAATTTTACGTTTATCGTTTCAGCATTAATCGGGCTGTTTGTTTTCGTTTTTCGTCACATCTAGTCAGGAATGGGTTTTAATAGCATTTTACATGAATACATATGTGTAACTCATGGCTGATTCACATTCGTTTGTCTTTGGTGGATAAGTTTCCCATTGGCAATATTACCACATATCTTCTGAATTTTCATTGCATCATCTAAACATGTAAAATTCGTATATAGAAAATATATACGTATAGATAATACATATATAATATAAAAAAGTAGATGTTGTATGATTGTCAATGAGACATCAGTAGTGTTTGTGGGACAGAATGACCCCCATTAAGGTGGACGTCGGACGCTGACGCCATATTCGAAAGTTGGCGCAGACGCCGACGCCATATTTGGGCATTAAAGCGGACGCCATAGTCGACCCTGAAATCAAGACGCAAACTTCGGGTTGGACCATGTTACTCGGACATCGAGACGCCGACGCCATATTTGGGCTTAAATCCTGGACGCTATATCTTAATGTTTGACCAGGCTACCCTCCAGGGTGAATACTTTTAGTGACCCTAGAAAGAGTTTTTCAAGACTTGAGACCTGCTATACATCCATGTAGGTGTTTTAAGAATTTTTTTTCTTTTCTTCTGTTTTTTTTCTTTCTTTTTTCATTATTTTTTTTTGTATCATTATTTTTCATTTAACCAAATAGAGCTACGAGTTTACTGTCATTCTGAATCGTGTCAGTGGATGAAAAGTTGTTGATAATGTTCTTCATCTCGAGTCCCGACATCTCAATTTGACGTAATAAATGCAATACAGGCCACATGTATCTGAATCATCGGTTTGGATTTGATTGCAAACCACACAGTATTTCGGTCCATTGACGATGAGTACATTTCTGAAATAGCGTTGGTACTTTTCCGGTAATCGTCCTAAGGAGTCGAAAATTCTGATGGACCCGATGCGGGGAAATGAAATGCAACCCAATGACTCCCCTTTTGATCACAGTTGTCCGTATTGACCACAAACCTTCTACGCCTGTCGCTCACATATCTAGGCAAGTCTTCTGCACAGCAAACGGTCACGGGCAATCCACTCAAAGCATCCTCTACATCTTTCCCGGTCATCGTTAAGGGCAATGCCGTTTTTATTCCCACAACCTTGCTGACGTTGGGCTTCTCATCCACGTAGGTGAGCAAACACTAAGTACTCCGCAATCCTGACAGGCGATGAGATCTTTCCGTGTTTCAGCATCCTCTGACGAAATATGTGTTGTCTCGTCGGCAATATCTTCGTCTGATGAGACCGAACTATCGTCTTTAAAAGTATTCGAGAGACGGTCGTCATCCCTCTGTCCGTCTGGTGTCTCTCCTTGACCGACCTGCAAGACCTCTGTGTGCAATCTGGAGGCATCTGGGGTTCTAGCTTTTAGGCCAACAAGAAAGTACCCGAAAGGTGTCCTCTTTGCCTCTTCAAATTTCCGGAGAAAGAAGTCCCCTCGAGAAGGATACATCTGTCGGCCAAGAGTCACGATGGGCTGTCGATCAATGGGGTTATTAAAGAGAATGAGATAATGACAGTTTCGTCTCTGGGTGGGGTCTTTGCCAAAGTATAAATTCTGATTAAAAACGACGACCGATAAATTCCTATGGTGACACCCTTCCGTAAACAAATCATTTATTCTGGAGTCTTTGTCCGAAGTCGACATGAGGTCATCTAATAGGATCATGTTTCGAATGTTGGGATCGAAAAAATCGTCCCTTTCGAGATCAAAAGGAATTCCACGAATGAATTCAACGCGTGGAAGCACTGTATGTTCGTTGTATTTCCTCGTAAAGAGGTTGCCACCTTTTATACAACCAAACGATCCTGTCTGGACGAGGACTTCACAGTTTTTTTATGTGTTGAAACAAATAAAATAAAATAAGTTTTATCGCAGGAGGTTGGACCGGACACAATCATGGTGAAAGGGTGTCTAAACACGAAAGCCTTCTGCTGCTGCTTTTGTTGCTGCTGCTTCTTTTTCTGCTGCTGCTGTTACTGCTTTTGCTGCTGCTGGGTAACACCTGGGTGGTATAGTGGCTCATCGGAAGAATGCTTACTTCTTATATGTCTTTGAAGATCGTGCGGCCACACATACACTTTACAGCAAATATTACAATTAAACATACTCGTAATTTCCTAAATGACAGTGAGTAGTTTCCTCTTATAGATTTACTTCACTTCCTTCTAAAATATAGCAAGAGAAATACATGGTCATCTTTTAGACGACATATTTGAAGATGATCGTATCTCAAAACAAATTCGATGTGATACAATTCATTCCTGGTTACCGTGAAATAGACTGGTTTCCCAAACGTCACGTCCGTGATATCTTCATTTAATCGTATCGACTGGAGAATATGGAGAGATTTTCCCTAACGTACGACTGGTGCACGAAATCGGAACAGAAGTACATACGTCTCGTTTAGGCTTCTAATTCCGGTATGAACGACACCTTCAATGCACATTCCCACGATCCATCCAACGTATAGCGTTTTGCAAGGCGCACTTTGAAATTGCCACGTACGTTATTTTCAAACGATGGATGAAAGCGAGTTTTCGCTCTTAATAAATAAACAAAACTCGTCCATAGTGTTAATTCCAGTGAAACCTTTAGTATCTCTCTTACAGCTTTGTTATACTCAAAGCCGTATTTAAGGAAATAAACGGAAATAGTAATTGATTGCTTAACGTCCAGTGGCAAATAATTCATGAATGTTTAGAACACGTTAACCATAAATACAATAGGTATAGGTCTTGTAAAAGAGGCCACCCCGCGGGATAAAGGGTATATTGGATAGGAACATAAATTTTGCCTTGCAATAGGCTAAAATGTGTTGTGTATAAGTACAGTAGACTAATTTATCTTCTATACGGTTGAAACAATTTTTATAGTCAATACAATTTTTTGTGTTTCTGTATAATTAATGAATCCTCCTGATCATCTTTCTTCCTTAAGCATTTAGTAATCTTCATCATTATTTTATGTTAAGGACTATATAGACATAAAACTTGTTTGATTGGACCGTATGCTAAGAGCCGGCCACCTACAGAGCCAGAATCATCTCATTTATACCGGTTCAAACCGGTTCTTGTTTCTCTGCACGGACATAATTCTTGCACGTGCACAAACAAACAAAAAATGCTACTGCAATTATATACTGTAACAGTCGTATTTGTTTGTATTCCTTTATAATTTTTTTTATAGTTTAACATCCCATAATTCTTAATTCCTTATATTTAAGCAGCCGTATATTTCTCTATTCGATATATTTTACCAGTCCCTATTTCACTATTCTTTATATTTATTTTGGTCATATTTCTTTATTCTTTATTTTTCTCGCCCATATCATTCTTTATTTATTTTTTCGTCCATTATTCTCTATTCTGTAAACCCAATCCAAACTCCTTGTATATAAATATTGATTGATTAAATATATTATCCGTGTATTTTTGAAGATAAAAACCAACTACGACCGTGGAATTTTCAAATATATAGTTAAGATTATGTTAAATGAGAAACAATTTTAAATGACCAAGCGTGGTTTTAGTTAATCATTTGGGTTGAAATCCTAATCATGTGATAGTAATTATATGTGGTTGAAATGAGTTGGAATGCAAATTTATACTACTCAATGTTTACGGTTTTCATGCTTATCTAAAAGATAAAGATAATTATTTAATGTCACAGACTATATTTTTATAATTGGTGTCCGTTAATTAGAACCAAATAAAAAAGTGTACACCTGTAAAAATGTTATTGAAAGAAAGTGTATAAAGATACTTATTTTTAATCACCAGATGTGCTTTATCTCTTAATCTAATTATTTGAGATGTCATGTTAAACAGGACCATAGGATATTAATTAAGTGGTTCAAATAAGTCGGAAAGCTACGGACGCCCATAGGACCTCCCACAAATATAATTTGAATTCGAAATCACGAATTTAAATCATTATTACGAATTTTATAATTCGTTATAACAGCTTAAATTTGTGAGAACGAATTGTTGGAAATCGTTATATCAGATTTTGTAATTCGTTACGAATTATTACGAATTAAACTCGTTATCACAATTTTTTGTAATGTGTGATACCGAATTAAAATCGTTATAACGAATTGTATAAATGGTTATTACGGATTTAATTCGTGATAACGAATTTGTGGAATTTGTTATCACATTTTTTTTTATGTAATTTGTGATTCCAGATTAAAAACATTTTCACCTAAATTTGAACTACCTCACCTGGCACACAGGGTTAAGTTAGCTTTTTTCTCTTTACTGAAACCTTTTGGTCAAAGTTAAACAAACTTGACCACGAGCAATTTAGTTTTAACAATTTCTATTTTAAAAATTAGCAAAATTGATTGGACACTTAGTTTGGTTGTTTGTTGGTTTTGTTTTGTTTTTGTAAATTAGCGCTGAATGGGCACAAGTTCAGAACGGTAAAAGTGACGTCACCCAATTTCAAACTTGATCATCAGACTCAGTGTTTTGTGTTAATAAACATTGTGTATTAATTCAATAACATTTGGTTGAGGCAAACTAAATGTAGAGAGCGGAAATTACAGAATAAGCATTACGTCTTTGACCATTTGTAAAGGGGCATAACTCACGAACTATAAAAGAGACGCCCTTCAATTTCATCTGTGTGCTTTAGTAATTGGCATAGTGTATAAGTTGAATTTATAACATTTGGTTGAGGCAAACGGAAACCATTTCTGGGAACGTACCCGACAAACGGACTGGACTGACGGACAAGGGCTAGACTAAACTTCTCCCACGCCTAGCGGCGGGGGCATAAAAAATGTGTTTGATACCCATAATTCGTGACAGTAACATTTGTATTCCTTTTTCTTAATTTAAAGTCTTCTTAGACAGGCGATTTCCTTCATGTGTATCGCCAATTAATATATTTTACACAGAAGCAAAAGAATTAGTTTCGGCAACATGGTTAATCGAGTGTAAAACCTAAGATTTTCATCCCTAGGTTTACATTTCGATAAACCATGCGAAACTATTTCCGTTGCATCTGTGTAAAATGTATCCAGGTACACACACTAATGATATTCACCGCTTAAAAAAAAAACTTTGGTAGAAAATAAAAACTAAAAATATTTCGGTCAAGAAATATGAGAATTAGACATATTTTCCCCCGGAGAGTTTCGGTGTGTAAACTGGGTCACTGGCTAATAAACCCACCCGTTTACACGACAAAAATTTCTAGGTATAGTGTAAAATGCGTTAAAACTAAATTGATTGCGGTCAAGTTTGTTTCACTTTGTCAAAAAGGTTTTAATGAAGAAGGTTTTTGTAAAAGTAATAAACAGCGATGGGTGCAGAGTGAGGAAGAAAGCTCTCTTTATTCTGTGTGACATGTGAGCTAAAAATCTGTGATAATGAATTTTAATCTGAAATTACCAATTACAATAAAAACTGTGATAACGAATTCCACAAATTCGTTATCACAAATTTAATCAGTTTAAACAAATTCTACAATTCGTTATAACGATAAAATCGTTATAACGAATTTATCGTTATCACAAATTACAAAAAATTGTGATAAGGAACTTAATTCTTAATAACGAATTACAAGATCTGTTATAACGATTTTCACCAATTCATTATCACAAATTTAATCTGTTAAAACGAATTATAAAATTCGAGATAACAATTTAAATTCGTGATTTCGAATTCAAATAGTTTTATATTTTTGGGAGGTCCTAAATGGGCTTCCGTAGAAAGCAATACTACTGAATGTTTCACGATTGTCATGTTAATAAGATAAGAAATCCAAAAATTAAAAAGATAAAGACAAATATTTTATGTATTGATATCAAACATTTTAATCCAATTCTCTTTACACGGGAATAGTTCCGCCTACTGCATTGAGTGACAGTTTTTCTGATTAATATAAATAGTATATCTTGGAGAATTCTTACAGTTGTTATAAACATGTATAAGCAGTTAATTATTTAAGAGGTAGAAGATTCGTTTCAGAATTATCACAGACTTATTACCTAGGGGTTGGGTAAGCGTTTATCAAAGACAAATTCTCGTCCATTTTCGAGAATATACCGTCCACTTTTAAGGGTATGACGTCACTTTAAAGGGTAGTCTGATGCAACATTAAGGTATAGCATCCAAGTTTAAAGCCCAAATATGGCATCGGTGTCTCGATGTCCGAATCATACGGTCCAACCTCAAATTCGCGTCCCGATTTCATGGTCGACCATGGCGTCCGCGTTAAGGCCCAAATATGGCGTCGGCGTTCACACCCAGGTCCAAATATAGCGTCAGCGTCCGACGTCCACCTTTATGGGTTCATTCTGTCCCACAAACACTACTGACAACTCTCCACAAGAGACCAAAATGGTACAGAAATTAACAACTATAGGTCACCGTACGGCCTTCAACAATGAGCACAGCCCATACCGCATAGTCACCTATAACAAGTCCCAAAATGACATTGTGAAACAATTTAAACGAAAAAACTAACGACCTAATTTATATACAAAAAATTAACGAAAAACAAATATGTAACATATAAACAAACGACAACCACTGAATTACGGTCTCCTAACTTGGGACAGGCACATACATACAGAATGTGGCGGGGTTAAACATGTTAGCGGGATCCCAAACCTCCAAAAACCTGGGACTTTGTTGTAACAGTACAACATAAGAACGAACTATAAAAATCAGGTGAAAAAGGCTTACTCATCAAATGGAAAAAAATACAAATATATAAGATCCATACAATACATACAGACCATATATCGAAACCAATATATACTAAGCATTCAGCCAATCAAACAAAATGCATCTTAGAACCAAAGATCATTTTCACACTGTATATGGGTTAGAGATCTTAAAACAGAGTTTTTTTGGACACTGTATATGGGTCAGAGATACAGTTTGTATACAGACTGTATCTAAAAATTAGACCCATAGATAAAGCATACAGAAAATGCATACAGACTGTATATAAGAGCCACAGGCAGTGCACACACTTTATCTTGCAGTAACAGGCAAAACATACAGACTTTTATTTCAACTTGGAACAACTTACAATGCATACATACTGTGTCTCTGATCCATAGACAGTGTTAACCGACTAAATGTAAGATATACCGACAATAGAAGTATCTTAGACTCATAGTCAAAGCATATAAACAATGTATAAAGACTAAGAACGACGTACAATACATAAATTTAATTTAATTTACAACAAAGAAAATGCATACAGACTGTATCTGGGAAGCACAGACAATGCATTGACTGTGTGTAATCAAAGAACCTTTGTGAGCACGCTCACATACCTCACAGCCCGACATTGTCACTAAGCAAACAAAATTTCAATAGATTATTTAGTTCAAACACGCATGAAATTCTGTTGTGTAATTTCAGAAGATATGCAGAAGTATATTTAGGCCGAAATTCTAAGTCCAGAAGGCATAGTTCCTAATTCCTAACAAGAGTACACACGTTGAAATTTCTCGCCTTATTTATGTTGATAGACCTAAATATAAAGTTTTACTACAATTATCACATAAACTTATTAATAACATGACCAAAGAAAATGAGATCAAGGTCATATGACCAAAATGAGGAATACATTTACACCTTACAATCATTCAATACAAATCAGGTCAAGGTCAGATGACACTTGGCACAAAAACTAAAAACTGAACAATGAACCTCGAAAATGAGATCAAGGTCAAATGAGACTTGCGAGGCTGACATCATAAGATATTTCCAGACACCAAATAAAGTTGACCTATTGCATATAGTATTAGAAAAAACGAACAAAACTCAAAAGCTTAGCTTTGACCATTGAACCAAGGAAATGAGGTCAAGATCAGATGACACCTGCCAGTTGGACATGTACACCTTACAATCCTTCCATACACCAAATATACAAGACATATTTCATATAATATCTGAGAATGTGTGTGAAGTTAGCAGCCGGTTCGTTATTCGATATTCGATATTCAATATCCAACCGGCTGCTAGCAGTCGGTTGGATATTCAAAATTAAGTTGAAAATGAAAAAAGAATAATACTTAATAACATTAAAAGCATGATTTTTATAGTTAAAAGAACTGATAAGATACGTAGGAGATAGTTTCATGATCGACCTCTTCAAGCTGTCGCAAATTCGAATATAAACCCTTTTCTAATTTGCATATTTGTCTAAATGTAATATAGATTAATGTCAATAAAAAAAAAATCAAAGAGGTACAGTACTTTAATACAGGATTTTTCTTAAAAACAAAAACAAAAACCGATTACTCTAGAAAACAATTAGGATTATAAATAGAAATATTTATGGAAAGCCCATAAAAGAAATATATAGTGAAAAGCTACCTGAGACCGCTTAAATGAGGGTGAGACCCCCTAGTCTTTCAATGTTCACAAAACTTAAGTAAATCATAGACTCTGTATATATAAAGGTTGTATCAGAAGGATTGCCCAGAATAATGTCATATTCGATATCTATGGAGGGCTTGTATTGTCACTTTTCAGCTAAAAATTATCAAAATTTTAGGACAAAGAGCACAGGGCAATGGTGAGAGCCCCCTAATTTCTCACTCTTTCTAATATTTTGCAGACATTTAGTCAATAGGTAGATACACACGTGACTAAAAGGAATTTGGATAGACTTCCTGTCTTTAATGTTTACGGAGCGCCCAAAGTGCCAGTTGAATATTCAAAATAGATAGTGAAAAGCTACCTGAGACCGCTTAATTGAGGGTGAGACCCCCCTGGTCTTTCAATGTCCACAAAATTTAAGTAAATCATAGAATCTGTAAATATAAAGGTTGTATCAGAAGGATTGCCCAGAATAATGTCATATTCGATATCTATGGAGGGCTTGTATTGTCACTTTTCAGCTAAAAATTATCAAAATTTTAGGACAAAGGGCACATGGCAATGGTGAGAGCCCCCTAACTGCTCAATCTTTCTAATATTATGCAGACATTTAGTCAATTTGTAGATACACACGTGACTAAAAGGAATTTTTGTAGACTTCCTGTCTTTAATGTTTACGGAGCGCCCAAATTGGCAGTTGGATATTCAAAATAGATAGTGAAAAGCGACCTGAGACCGGTTAAATGAGGGTGAGACCCCCCTGGTCTTTCATTGTCCACAAAATTTAAGTAAATCATAGACTCTATATATATAAAGGTTGTATCAGAAGGATTGCCCAGAATAATGTCATATTCGATATCTATGGAGGGCTTGTATTGTCACTTTCCAGCTAAAAATTATCAAAATTTTAGGACAAAGGGCACAGGGCAATGGTGGGAGCCCCCTAATTGCTTAATCTTTCTAATATTATGCAGACATTTCGTCAAAAGGAAGATACACACATGAAAAAAAGGAATTTGGGTAGACTTCCTGTCTTTAATGTTTCCGGAGCGCCCAAAGTGCCAGTTGAATATTCAAAATAGATAGTGAAAAGCTACCTGAGACCGCTTAAATGAGGGTGAGACCCCCCGGTCTTTCAATGTCCACAAAATTTAAGTAAATCATAGACTCTGTATATATAAAGGTTGTATCAGAAGGATTGCCCAGAATAATGTCATATTCGATATCTATGGAGGGCTTGTATTGTCACTTTTCAGCTAAAAATTATCAAAATTTTAGGACAAAGGGCACAGGGCAATGGTGGGAGCCCCCTAATTGCTTAATCTTTCTAATATTATGCAGACATTTCGTCAAAAGGAAGATACACACGTGAAAAAAAGGAATTTGGGTAGACTTCCTGTCTTTAATGTTTACGTGGCGCCCAAATTGGCTGTTGGATATTCAAAATAGATAGTGAAAAGCGACCTGAGAACGGTTAAATGAGGGTGAGACCCCCCTGGTCTTTCAATGTCCACAAAATTTAAGTAAATCATAGACTCTGTATATATAAAGGTTGTATCAGAAGGATTGCCCAGAATAATGTCATATTCGATATCTATGGAGGGCTTGTATTGTCACTTTTCAGCTAAAAATTATCAACATTTTAGGACAAAGGACACAGGGCAATGGTGAGAGCCCCCTAATTTCTCACTCTTTCTAATATTTTGCAGACATTTAGTCAATAGGTAGATACACACGTGACTAAAAGGAATTCGGATAGACTTCCTGTCTTTAATGTTTACGGAGCGCCCAAAGTGCCAGTTGGATATTCAAAATAGATAGTGAAAAGCTACCTGAGACCGCTTAATTGAAGGGAGACCCCCCTGGTCTTTTAATGTCCACAAAATTTAAGTAAATCATAGACTCTGTATATATAAAGGTTGTATCAGAAGGATTGTCCAGAATAATGTCATATTCGATATCTATGGAGGGCTTGTATTGTCACTTTTCAGCTAAAAATTATCAAAATTTTAGGACAACGGGCACAGGGCTATGGTGAGAGCCCCCTAATTGCTCAATCTTTCTAATATTATGCAGACATTTAGTCAATAGGTAGATACACTCGTGAATAAAAGTAATTTGGATAGACTTCCTGTCTTTAATGTTTACGGAGCGCCCAAAGTGCCAGTTGGATATTCAAAATAGATAGTGAAAAGCTACCTGAGACCGCTTAAATGAGGGTGAGACCCCCCCTGGTCTTTCAATGTCCACAAAATTTAAGTAAATCATAGACTCTGTATATATAAAGGTTGCATCAGAAGGATTGCCCAGAATAATGTCATATTCGATATCTATGGAGGGCTTGTATTGTCACTTTTCAGCTAAAAAATATCAAAATTTTAGGACAAAGGGCACAGGGCAATGGTGAGAGCCCCCTCATTGCGCAATCTTTCTAATATTATGCAGACATTTAATCAATAGATAGATACACACGTGACTAAAAGGAATTTGGGTAGACTTCCTGTCTTTAATGTTTACGGAGCGCCCAAAATGCCAGTTTGATATTCAAAATAGATAGTGAAAAGCTACCTGAGACCGCTTAAATGAGGTTGAGACCCCCTCGTCTTTCAATGTCCACAAAATTTAAGTAAATCATAGACTCTGTATATATAAAGGTTGTATCAGAAGGATTGCCCAGAATAATGTCATATTCGATATCTATGGAGGGCTTGTATTGTCACTTTTCAGCTAAAAATTATCAAAATTTTAGGACAAAGGGCAAAGGGCAATGGTGAGAGCCCCCTAGTTGCTCAACCTTTTTAATATTATGCAGACATTTAGTCAATAGGTAGATACACACGTGACTAAAAGGAATTTGGGTAGACTTCCTTTCTCTATGTTAACGGAGCGCCCAAAGTGCCAGTTGGATATTCAAAATATTTAGTGAAAAGATACCTGATACCGCTTAAATGCGGGTGAGACCCCCCTGGTCTTTCAATGTACACAAAATTTAAGTGAATCATAGATTCTGTATATATAAAGGTTACATCAGAAGGATTGTCCAGAATAATGTCATGTTCGATATCTATGGAGGGCTTGTATTGTCACTTTTCAGCTAAAAATTATCAAAATTTTAGGACAAAGGGCACAGGGCTATGGTGAGAGCCCCCTAATTGCTCAATCTTTCTAATATTATGCAGACATTTAGTCCAGAGGTAGATACACACGTGAATTAAAGTAATTTGGATAGACTTCCTGTCTTTAATGTTTACGGAGCGCCCAAAATGCCAGTTGGATATTCAAAATAAATAGTGAAAAGCTACCTGAGACCGCTTAAATGAGGTTGAGACCCCCTCGTCTTTCAATGTCCACAAAATTTAAGTAAATCATAGACTCTGTATATATAATTTAAAGGTTGTATCAGAAGGATTGCCCAGAATAATGTCATATTCGATATCTACGGAGGGCTTGTATTGTCACTTTTCAGCTAAAAATTATAAAAATTTTAGGACAAAAGGCACAGGGCAATAGTGAGAGCCCCCTAATTGCTCAATCTTTCTAATATTATGCAGACATTTAGTCAATTGGTAGATACACACGTGACCAAAAGGAATTTGGATAGACTTCCTGTCTTTAATGTTTACGGAGCGCCCAAAGTGCCAGTTGGATATTCAAAATAAATAGTGAAAAGCTACCTAAGACCGCTTAAATGAGGTTGAGACCCCCCTGGTCTTTCAATGTCCACAAAATTTAAGTAAATCATAGACTCTGTATATATAAAGGTTGTATCAGAAGGATTATCCAGTATAATGTCATATTCGATATCTATGGGGGGCTTGTATTGTCACTTTTCAGCTAAAAATTATCAAAATTTTAGGACAAAGGGCACAGGGCAATGGTGAGAGCCCCCTGATTGTTCAACCTTTCTAATATTATGCAGAAATTTAGTCAATAGGTAGATACACACGTGACTAAAAGGAATTTGGGTAGACTTCCTGTCTCTATGTTAACGGAGCGCCCAAAGTGCCAGTTGGATATTCAAAATAGATAGTGAAAAGCTACCTGAGACTGCTTAAATGAGGTTGAGACCGCCCTGGTCTTTCAATGTCCACAAAATTAAAGTAAATCATAGACTCTGATTATATAAAGGATGTATCAGAAGGATTGCCCAGAATAATGTCATATTCGATATCTATGGAGGGCTTGTATTGTCACTTTTCAGCTAAAAATTATCAAAATTTTAGGACAAAGGGCACAGGGCTATGATGAGAGCCCCCTAATTGCTCAATCTTTCTAATATTATGCAGACATTTAGTCAATAGGTAGATATACACACGTGACTAAAAGGAATTTGGGTAGAATTCCTGTCTTTAATGTTTACGGAGCGCTCAAAGTGCCAGTTGGATATTCAAAATAGATAGTGAAAAGCTACCTGAGACCGCTTAAATGAGGGTGAGACCCCCCTGGTTTTTCAATGTCCACAAAATTTTAGTAAATCATAGACTCTGTATATATAAAGATTTTATCAGAAGGATTGCCCAGAATAATGTCATATTCGATATCTATGGAGGGCTTGTATTGTCACTTTTCAGCTAAAAATTATCAAAATTTTAGGACAAAGGGCACAGGGCTATGGTGAGAGCCCCCTAATTGCTCAATCTTTCTAATATTATGCAGACATTTAGTCAATAGGTAGATACACACGTGAATAAAAGTAATTTGGATAGATTTCTGGTCTTTAATGTTTACGGAGCGCCCAAAGTGCCAGTTGGATATTCAAAATAGATAGTGAAAAGCTACCTGAGACCGCTTAAATGAGGGTGAGACCCCCCCTGGTCTTTCAATGTCCACAAAATTTAAGTAAATCATAGACTCTGTATATATAAAGGTTGTATCAGAAGGATTGCCCAGAATAATGTCATATTCGATATGTATGGAGGGCTTGTATTGTCACTTTTCAGCTAAAAATTATCAAAATTTTAGGACAAAGGGCTCAGGGCAATGGTGAGAGCCTCCTCATTGCGCAATCTTTCTAATATTATGCAGACATTTAATCAATAGATAGATACACACGTGACTAAAAGGAATTTGGGTAGACTTCCTGTCTTTAATGTTTACGGAGCGCCCAAAATGCCAGTTGGATATTCAAAATAGATAGTGAAAAGCTACCTGAGACCGCTTAAATGAGGTTGAGACCCCCCTTTCTTTCAATGTCCACAAAATTTAAGTAAATCATAGACTCTGTATATATAAAGGTTGAATCAGAAGCATTATCCAGAATAATGTCATTTTCGATATCTATGGAGGGCTTGTATTGTCACTTTTCAGCTAAAAATTATCAAAATTTTAGGACAAAAGGTACAGGGCAAAAGTGAGAGCCCCCTAATTGCTCAATCTTTCTAATAGTATGCAGACATTTAGTCAATAGGTAGATACACACGTGACAAAAAGGAATTTGGATAGACTTCCTGTCTTTAATGTTTACGGAGCGCCCAAAGTACCAGTTGGATATTGAAAATAAATAGTGAAAAGCTACCTGAGACCGCTTAAATGAGGTTGAGACCCCGCTGGTCTTTCAATGTCCACAAAATTTAAGTAAATCATAGACTCTGTATATATAAAGGTTGAATCAGAAGCATTATCCAGAATAATGTCATTTTCGATATCTATGGAGGGCTTGTATTGTCACTTTTCAGCTAAAAATTATCAAAATTTTAGGACAAAGGGCACAGGGCAATGGTGAGAGCCCCCTAATTGTTCAACCTTTCTAATATTATGCAGAAATTTAGTCAATAGGTAGATACACACGTGACTAAAAGGAATTTGGGTAGACTTCCTGTCTCTATGTTAACGGAGCGCCCAAAGTGCCAGTTGGATATTCAAAATAGATAGTGAAAAGCTACCTGAGACCGCTTAAATGAGGGTGAGACCCCCTGGTCTTTCAATGTCCACAAAATTTAAATAAATCATAGACTCTGATTATATAAAGGTTGTATCAGAAGGATTGCCCAGAATAATGTCATATTCGATATCTATGGAGGGCTTGTATTGTCACTTTTCAGCTAAAAATTATCAAAATTTTAGGACAAAGGGCTCAGGGCAATGGTGAGAGCCCCCTCATTGCGCAATCTTTCTAATATTATGCAGACATTTAATCAATAGATAGATACACACGTGACTAAAAGGAATTTGGGTAGACTTACTGTCTTTAATGTTTACGGAGCGCCCAAAATGCCAGTTTGATATTCAAAATAGATAGTGAAAAGCTACCTGAGACCGCTTAAATGAGGTTGAGACCCCCTCGTCTTTCAATGTCCACAAAATTTTAGTAAATCATAGACTCTGTATATATAAAGGTTGTATCAGAAGGATTGCCCAGAATAATGTCATATTCGATATCTATGGAGGGCTTGTATTGTCACTTTTCAGCTAAAAATTATCAAAATTATAGGACAAAGGGCACAGGGCAATGGTGAGAGCCCCCTTATTGCTCAATCTTTCTAATATTATGCAGACATTTAGTCAATAGGTAGATGCACACATTACTAAAAGGAACTTGGGTAGACTTCCTGTCTTTTATGTTTACGGAGCGCCCAAAGTGCCAACTGGATATTCAAAATATTTAGTGAAAAGCTACCTGAGACCGCTTAAATGAGGATGAGACCCCCCTGGTCTTTCAATTTCCATTTAATTCAACCGAATCATAGATTTTATATATATAAAGATTGTATCAAAAGTGGAATGTTCTTGAACGGACTGTTTGCTGCAGATCAGATCAGACCAGAACCCTAGGCCTAGTAGAATCGATGACCTAGTTTAAAATACAAACCGTCACTATAGGTTGAAGGGAAAATATACAGACCTTTATCACACACCTTCACACAGCTCACACAACCACCCCTTTTGATGTAAAATCCAGGTCCAAATGCATTGTTGATCGCTATTTCACACAGACAACTTAGGGCTCCAACACCTCATGCTGACATGAATTGTGTTCGCCAACATAGGAAAGGCTCGCATTGCCCTTTCCGCTAACATGGATAGGAATCCACTTTCTTTTTGAATGTTTTTCTTCAATTGGTTAGTGCTTTTTCCCACTAGAACCATTTTGTAGAAGCTTGGTGATCTTTTCAATCTGTCGCGGGGTAAACAACATCTTGTGTTCACCATGCAGGTTTGTGTGGGATAAACGAATGGTGACCGGGAAACCTTTTTTGTCTGCTCTCTGTAATATTTAGATTGACCTTTTATAAAGTTCAAACCGTATTTCAATAGACTATTTATTCATGCCTCGCGAAGATGGAAGCGGATGGTGAGATGTTCTCTGCGGAGATTGTGGAGGATCGCCGTCTGGATTGTTGTGGTATGTCTGCATGCGATTGATGGTTCTCAAGATCACGGGTAAGAACACCATATTTTTTGGGGGTTAGAATGATCTTTACCCCGGAATCGATTGCAGGGGGGGGGGGAAGCTTCAGATAGTGGACTGTTGGGAGCCGTGTATGTAGCTGCTATTGATGATGCCACTGTTCACCAGGATGCTGTTGATGCTTCTGATGCTAACAATGTCTTCACCCTCTTTGTAACATTTGTTGCCCGATCAAATGTGTAGAGCTGTCGCTTAAATCCCAATGTGGTGTTCGATTCCTTAAATTGTAGTTGGGGGAGGGGGTTGAACAGAGTAAAAATGCGACTGTCGTTTCTAGAGACAAGGATGGAAAACCCTTGTTTTAGGTCTGTGTTGTGGACGATTTGCTGCAACAGTGTGGTAAATCCATTTATTTATTAAAACACGACGTTCAACTACTGACCGAACGATTCGAACTGGATGCCTAGGACTCCTACGGAGATTGGAAGTGCAAATGCTTCGGTGTTGGCGGGAACATAACGCTCGAATTCCGCTCGAATTTGGATGTCCGCTCGGACTGATGACTTACATCGATGACCAACAGCGGCTATATGTCAATGAAATCAGAGGGGTTGACATCACCGTTACTAAGGAGGGTGTCAATGTTGTAGAATTTCTTTCTGAAGTCTACATCCTCCTTGAACACTATGGCAACCTTGTTTTCTGAAAAAAACCGGCATTAAAGTCGACGGCTGAGTAGCGTTCAGCTTTGAGGGTGACATGGATATTTTGCAATCGACAGCGATTGAACACGGAAGCATTATTGGTTTTGTCATTATCTCTGTCGGTTTGAAAGGCAACGATAATATATCTTGGCTTTTCGCGACCACTATTGGCAGCTAGGCGGCAGTTAAACTGTGAGGCTTAGAGAACGACTATGAAATCACACTGTCTCATGCGAAATCCACAGAGGATCGTGGATTTTTTCTAGATGGTTTTGTACAGTTGCATCTTGTTTTCGTCTGCAGGAGTGACGCTCCAGAGTTGGTAAGTTGGGCGCCGGCTTAAGGTTCGAATTCGTGAACCTAGTATTAATATTTTTGAAGACTTTCATCGAAGGTCAACCCTTCTGTGATTGTAAGGATGTCAGACATTATGTATTTATTTATAGCATTGGAGGAAGTTGGAATGGTACCGATGCCACGACCAGAGATGAAATTGTTTAACTGGGTTTGGTTGTTGGGCTTTCTGCGTTTAACACTGAGCTGTTGATTGGGCTTGCTGCGTTGGTCAATGGGTTTTCGAGTGTGGGTCACTTTGTCAACGACATGGTTGACGACTACCACCTACCACTCCTATCATGGCTGCATTGGTGGCAGTGCTCATAGGCCTACTTTTCAATGTCTTGGCAGCAGAGGAGGTGAACATGCGACCAGCGATACTGGTGATAGTGTCAAAAAAACTTCTACCACCGTATGCATACTTTCAAACAAAACCTTTCTTAATTGAGGATATTACGATGGAGTTGCTTATATTCCTTGATGCTGATGTGTTCACCTTTCTTTATGGCATCGATGATCGCCATAATCGCGTTGCGCACACCATTGTTTCCAGCACGGTATGCAGTGTTGCACAGATACAAGCAAAAAAGGAGCTGGTCAAAGTCGGAGGGTAGAAACACGGTTTGAAGTCCGCTACAATGCTTATCTTGCTTTAGATGTGAGACACAATCTTCGTCCACTTAGATCTTTATCGCCTTAGGGTTCTCGAGAGGGTTAATTGCCTTGATACATGCACCGGAACTGTGCAGGATCTCTGCATACTGTGGATTCATTTATTTTCGTGGGTATCAATTTTCGTGGATTGCTGAAAACTTTCATATTCATGGATATTTGATTTCGTTGTTTTGCCAATCTCTTAATCAACGTCTATTGAAAATATGTTATTCGTTGAACATTTGAATTCGTGGTTCACCTGTATCCACGAAAACCACGAAAATTGGTATACAACGAATAATAATGAATTCACAGAAGTCGACAAGGTCTTAAAAACTTCGGACTCGAAAGATTCTGATTTCTTTTTCACCATGAGTTCCCAGAGGTTAAGGGTTCCTTTGTACCTCACACCATCCACGAAAATATCATCGTCGTCAGAAGTAACTGGTTAGCTTCCGATGAAGAGATCGAGATCCAAAGGTGTGGTCGGCGAAGGATCGTTACTGATCTGCAAATACTGCTGTGCTCGAAGTCCGAGGATGGTGTCTATAGGTGGTGCAATTGATAGTGGGTAGTCAAACTTGGGCGGTGGAGGCTGGAGGGCTGTCACTGCTGCAGGAAGTTAAACGATCGTTTAGGTGATCGGTGAAGCTGCCTCTCGCTGAGCCTCAACCACAGGCTTAACACCTTGGAAAGGTCAGGGTTGAGTCCAATCTTCTCCAGGCGATGCTGCATGTTACTGGCTTGAATCTTCCGCTTGATCTCTTGCAACTCCTTGGCGAGCGCCTCACACTGTTTCGGGTCTGTAATCTTTATAAACGTTCATTTATTTAAAGCGTTGACGTGAACCTTCCTAAGTGAAGGTTTGAATACCTGTAAGCGTTTGTTTGAACGCCCCTAAGCGTTGGTTTGAACAGTTGTACCTTTCCTGAAACTATAGGCATATATCTATCGAAAGGTTAAAAAAACACACATGCATTTTTGCTCGTTTTTCCATAATTTGAATTGAAAAGGTCGAGCTATAAATATTTGTTGATAAACACTACAATAGTTTATGGACCTATGGGTGGTACGGATAGAAAAATACGGACTGTCAAACAGATACATACCATATAAAACATGCTAAAAACAATCTAAATGTTCATATAACCCCACTAAGGAGGCTATATTATTCTTCAATTATCTAAAAATGTATTTCATTGTACAAAAACTTTCATATTTAAAAAATTCACCATGGCCATAATGCGATACTAAACTTCTATTAAACTGTGTATTGCTACAGAACCTTATCGTTTTTTATTTCAACCTTATCGGTAAATCAAAGCACTCAAAGTCCGCGTACACTACGAACGGGACTCTCATCGGGTGGGTGTTTTTGACAAAAGTCAGCTGGTATGTCCCTTCTTTGGGCAGCTCTGATCTTGGCTGCCTTGTGGTTGACGCAACACTCTTTGTTGGTTTCCAGAACTTCCTTGCTATAAACGTGGTTTAAGCACATGTAGCCTTGGATCAGCAGTAAGGTGAGTTCTCTCTTCCGCTGTTCACCAATGTTTGAAATGTGCAGCGGGTATACTTCACTATCATCTATTCTAAATCAAGGGTTAATCTACCCTTCTCAAGGGTTTCAAGCAAGTCCGTGGTTGAAGGGAGAATCTGGTTTCCCGAGTGAAAGTATCCCACGTTCTCATCATCCATCTTACCTGTTGGGTTAATCTTCACAGTGCAGCATCACATTGACTTGTTATCCTTTCAATGCCCAATCGTCTATAAGTTCCACTCTTGACATCTGAGAGACCTCAAGGAAGGTCTGCACCTCCATGTCAATAATAGTGGTCATCTTTCAGGTAGTAAATACATCTTGAAAGGCTTTCTTCAGTGGATGTACCTCAATTTTATCCCCAATGATTTCCTATCTTCTCTGATCTGTTCCTGTAACTTATCCAGTAGTCGATCTTTCGACATCCTGCTAACCTCTATCAACTCATGCTGTTTGGCTTGGGTGATAATATCCTTCCTAGTATAGGGTTGGAACAACGCTAAAAAAATGTTGGTCTTCGTTCGGATCAACTGATCCAACTGATCCTTCCTCATCCGGGAGTACCATCGTCGGTGGTTCATTTTGGCAATACCACTCAGGGCTTTGACGTTTTCAACAACTAATTCCAGCTATTAATAGTTATTGGATCGATGTCTTAATCTTTATAACAATCCAAAATAAAATCAATTTGTTTCACCCAAAACCAATATCCACGATTAAACGGTTTTTAGACCCAGCTTTTGATCTTTCGATCCTATCGTCCATATCAAAAAATATAAAATTCGTGGTAATCATACCCGGTGCGCCTGTTTTTTTTTTTCATCCCATAGCTCACAATTTGCCGAGCTCAATCGGTCTCTCTCTTTGTCAAGACGGTGGTCAGCTGCTTGTTTAATCTCTCACAACCCCAAGTGGGGATATGGTTGGCCCTTTCCAACATAAGGTTATAATTTCTGCCTACCTATTAACTAAATGTCTGCTTAGTAATACAAAGATTGAGAGATTAGATGGCTATCACCATTGCCCTGTGCCCTTTGTCCTAAAATTCTGATAATGATTAGCAGAAAAGTGACAATATAAGCCCTCCATATATATATCGAATATGACAATATTCTGGGAAATCCTCCTAATACAACCTTCATATATACAGAGTCTATGATTTAACTAAATTTTATAGACATTGAAAGACCAGGGGGGTCTCAACCTCATTTAAGCGGTCTCGGGTAGGTTTTCGCTATATATTTTGAATATCCAACTGGCACTTTGGGCGCTCCGTAAACATAGAAGACAGGAAGTGTACCCAAAGTCCTTTTAGTCACGTTTGTATCTACCTATTGACTAAATGTCTGTTAAATATTAGAAAGATTGAGAGATCAGGGGGCTCTCACCATCACCCTGTGCCCTTTGTCTTAAAATTTGGACATTTTTTGACTGAAAAGTGACAATCTTAGCCCTCCGTAGAGATTGAAGATGACGTTTTTCTGGAAACTCCATCTAATACAATCTTTATATATACAGAGTCAATGATTTGGTTGAATTTTAGGGACATTGAAAGACCAGGGGGGTCTCAACCTCATTTAAGCGGTCTCGGGTAGGTTTTCGCTATATATTTTGAATATCCAACTGGCACTTTGGGCGCTCCGTAAACATAGAAGACAGGAAGTGTACCCAAAGTCCTTTTAGTCACGTTTGTATCTACCTATTGACTAAATGTCTGTTAAATATTAGAAAGATTGAGAGATCAGGGGGCTCTCACCATCACCCTGTGCCCTTTGTCTTAAAATTTGGACATTTTTTGACTGAAAAGTGACAATCTTAGCCCTCCGTAGAGATTGAAGATGACGTTTTTCTGGAAACTCCATCTAATACAATCTTTATATATACAGAGTCAATGATTTGGTTGAATTTTAGGGACATTGAAAGACCAGGGGGGTCTCAACCTCATTTAAGCGGTCTCGGGTAGGTTTTCGCTATATATTTTGAATATCCAACTGGCACTTTGGGCGCTCCGTAAACATAGAAGACAGGAAGTGTACCCAAAGTCCTTTTAGTCACGTTTGTATCTACCTATTGACTAAATGTCTGTTAAATATTAGAAAGATTGAGAGATCAGGGGGCTCTCACCATCACCCTGTGCCCTTTGTCTTAAAATTTGGACATTTTTTGACTGAAATTTTTTTTTTGGCTTTCCATATATATTTCTATTTATAGTTAAAAATATTTCTAGAGTTATTGGTTTTTCTTTTTGTCGTAAGAAACATTATACACAAAAGTACATCTTTGAAGTCGTTTTATGACAAAACTCTATATTACATACAGACAAATAAGTCGCACGGAAAAGGGTTTATATTCGAGGACAACGAGAAATTGCGACAGCTTGAAAAGGTCATTTAATGATTCCTACGTATCTTCTCAGTCCTTTTGACTATGAAAATCGTGCTTTTTATAATTTCAAGTATTTAATTTCTTATGATTTTTCACTAAATTTTGAATATCAAACTGGCTGCTAGCAGCCGGCTGGATATTGAATATCGAATAACGAATAACGAACCGGCTGCTAACTTCACATACATTATCTGAGATATAGACTTGACCACCAAAAACTTAACCCTTTGCATTGATCCATGAAATGATGGCGAGGTCAAGTGAAAACTGTCTGATGGGCATGCTGACCAAGGTACGCAAATACTAAACATAGTTACCCATAATATGAGAGAAATTACAAAAACTTTTAACTTTTTTTCAAGTAGTCACTGAACCATGAAAATGAGTTCAAGGACAATGGACATGTGACAGACGGAAACTTCCAAACTTAAGGCATCTGTATTTAAAGTATGGAGCATCCAGGTCGTTCGCCGCCTAAAATATAAAGCTTTTAAGAAGTGAACTAACGCTGTCGCCGCCGCCGCCGGATCACCATTCCTATGTCGAGCTTTCTGTGACAAAAGTCGCAGGCTCGACAAAAACAAGAATGTGTCCATCGTACACCGTTCCCCACTTGCCCTATCATTTTCTTTGTTCATTGGACCGTGAAATAGGGGGAAAAACCTTCTTTGGCATTAAGCTTAGAAAAAAACATATTATTGGAAACATATGTACTAAGTTTCAAGTTTATTGGACCTGACCTTCAACAAAAACTACCTTGACCAAAACATTTAACCTGAAGCGAGAAAACGGACGAAGGAGCAGACGCATAGACCGGAAAACTAATGCCCATTTACTATCGTAGGTGGGGCATAAAAAAATTAATCATGATTTTCTGCCAATATGCACATTTACATAGCATGTTCTAACTATCTAAAAAATTCGTGAAACTCTGTTGTGGTCTTTAAACAGATTTTATGACAAACTGTTGTAGGAGTATATAGGAAATCAATCAATTGATAATTTCATAATTTCCTCATTATCTACAAAGATTTATAAAACTCTGTTATGTGGTTTCAGAGGAGTTGCAATAACGAGAACAGGACTGACAGACCGATGGATCAAAAACATTGTACCATAAAGAACTTTGTTTGGTTTGGTATAATAAAGGGTCTGCTAAATAATGTAAGGCTGAGATAAATTAGTCATAAAATTTTGGTCACACCAGTTTTTTGGCGAGGTTCGTTTTGTTCAGTCTGTGATGTTCTTTGTTGTGTTTTGCATTCTGTTGTTTGTTTTTTAATCTTTCTCTTTTTTTTTGCCGTGGTTTTGTCAGTTTATTACTGACTTATGTGTTTGAATAAGCCTTTAGTATCTTTCGCCTCTCTCTTCGGTCAATTTGATTATGTGGGTCATACAGATTTAGACCCAAACTTGTCTCTGATTGTTTCGTGATTATTGCAGATGTAAATCATACTATAAAATTGAGTATGGAAATGGGGAATGTGTCAAGGAGACAACAACCCGACCATAGAGCAGACAACAGCCGAAGGCCACCGATAGATCTTCAATGTAGCGAGAAACTCCCGCACAGGGAGGTGTGCGTCAGCTGGCCCCTAAACAAATATGTATACTAGTTCAGTGATAATGGACGTCATACTAAGCTCCGAATTATACACAAGAAACTAAAATTATAAATCATACAAGACTAACAAAGGTCAGAGGCTCCTAACTTGGGACAGGCGCAAAATTGCGGCGGGATTAAACATGTTTTTTGAGATCTCAACCCTCCCCTATACCTGTAGCCAATGTAGAAAAAACAAACGCGAAACAATACGCACAGTAAAACTAAGTTTAAGAGAAGTCCGAGTCCGATGTCAGAATATGAAACAAAAGAAAATAAACAAAATGACAATAATACATAAATAACAACAGACTACTAGCAGTTATTGACATGCCAGAACCAGACCTTAATTAAACTGATTGAAAGATTATGTCTTCATCATATGAATATCAGGCACAATCCCTCCTGTTAGGGATTTAGTATTATACCGTCATGAAATATACAACCCTCTTATTTACAATATCATTTGATCAACACCTATTTACAAGGGTCTATTTGATATGATTTTTCTCATTGTTGAAGGCTGTATGGTTGCATATAACTGCTTACATCCACTTTATTTGAACTTGAGTAGATACATGTAGGCGTCTCATTGGCAATCATACCACATCTCCGTATTTTTACAGTATTGTATCAGTACTGTTACCTAATAACAGGACAAAACAAGACAGTAATTTGACAAAACTAAAGACATACATACTTGATTTTACTTCTCTAAAGATATAAACAAAATTTTCATAGTTCGTATCTGAACATGTACACAGCCATGGGAATTTTAAGTGACTATATTTCAGTGTTCATATATTTAGTAGCTAATCTGGCTACTTCCTGTTTATCAGACCTTAGAAAAGAATTGTGACAATATATCCAATCTTTTCAAAAACCAAAGACTAACGTCACTAGGAGCAGCAGTTAGTTGTCATAGATAATCTAGATAGAAAGATAATCTGCAACTTTTATAAAAGGGACTACCAATAGTTTTTGAAAGGGTATAATCGGTTTGTGCCGAAATTACTTTCTTTAGTCCAGAAACTCATTTGTGCTAAATGGTAATCTCCACCCACATTTAGGACTGGCAGTTATTTGTAGTTTTTATCAACAGCTTGCACTTTTTCTAAATTATATTTGCTTCTTTTAAGACTGACCAAAACTGTTTTTTTACCATTGTGGTTTGATTAAGATAGTGTATATCAAACAGCTGTTGGAAATATTTTGGGACAACCCTCTTATTTACAATATCATTTGATCAACACCTAGTGGTCTTTGGTGGTATCTCGCATAACATTAATATTATAAGGTCTTTTTTAAAAGGCAACTTGAAATTATTGGTCCCATATTTATGTGCTATAGCAAATGTATGGGCTGCTGATCTGCATATATGATAGCAATATATTCTTATGTTTTCAATGACCCCTTATTTCTTCACTCCACTTTATAAGATAGAAATAAATGTTATTCCATATTTTATTGTTTTTTTCAAAGGTATCATAATTTAGACATAAAGACAAAACTAAGCACAGTGAAAAAAGTCTACTCTGTCCTGTAAAGTTTGAGATGTCTTTGTCACTTGTATGGAAACACTAAATCTTGATAACCTACAACAGAAATATTATCACTTTTATTTCAATTCAATTGTTGCAGTTATCATGCATGTAATAGAGAAAATGATAAATTAGACCAGATCTCCACATTAATAATATCAAAACTAGAGGCTTCAATGAGCCTGTGTCACTCACATGATACTTTTATTTACAATTGATGCATGATAAAGAAATTGTCCATACCAACCGTCAGTGTTTACCATACAATACAGTACTTCTATACACTGTCTGTATACAGTATTTGTCGGATTTTGTCCATACCTATCGTCGATGTTTGACATAAAATACAATACTCCTATATGCCGTATATCAACAGCATTTGTCTATACCTACCGTCGGTGGTTAACATACAATACAGTCCTCCTTTATACCGTCTATCAACAGTATTTGTCTATACCTACCGTCAGTGGTTAACATACGATATAGTACTCCTTTGCACCGTCCATCAACAGTATTTGTCTATACCTACCGTCGGTGGTAAACATGCAATAAAGTGCTCCTATAATATACCGTCTATCAACAGTATTTGTCTATACCTACCGTCGGTGGTTAACATACAATATAGTGCTCCTTTATACCGTCTATCAACAGTATTTGTCTATACCTACTGTCGGTAGTTAACATACAATATAGTGATCCCATATACCGTTTATCAACAGTATTTGTCTATACCTACCGTCGCTGGTTAACATACAATATAGTGCTCTTTGATACCGTCTATCAACAGTATTTGTCTATACCTACGGTCGGTAGTTAACATACAATATAGTGCTTCTATATACCGTCTATCAACAGTATTTGTCTATACCTACCGTCGGTGGTTACCATACAATATAGTGCTCCTATATACCGTCTATCAACAGTATTTGTCTATACCTACCGTCGGTGGTTAACATACAATATAGTGCTCCCATAAACCGTCTATCAACAGTATTTGTCTATACCTACCGTCGGTAGTTAACATACAATATAGTGCTCCTATATACCGTCTATCAACAGTATTTGTCTATACCTACCGTCGGTGGTTAACATACAATATAGTGCTCCCATAAACCGTCTATCAACAGTATTTGTCTATACCTACCGTCGGTGGTTAACATACAATATAGTGCTCCTATATACCGTCTATCAACAGAATTTGTCCATACCTACCGTCGGTGGTTAACATACAATATAGTGCTCCCATAAACCGTCTATCAACAGTATTTGTCTATACCTACTGTCGTTAGTTAACATACAATATAGTGCTCCTATATACCGTCTATCAACAGTATTTGTCTATACCTACCGTCGCTGGTTAACATACAATATAGTGCTCCCATAAACCGTCTATCAACAGTATTTGTCTATACCTACCGTCGGTAGTTAACATACAATATAGTGCTCCTATATACCGTCTATCAACAGTATTTGTCTATACCTACCGTCGGTGGTTAACATACAATATAGTGCTCCTATATACCGTCTATCAACAGAATTTATCCATACCTACCGTCGGTGGTTAACATACAATATAGTGCTCCCATAAACCGTCTATCAACAGTATTTGTCTATGATACCTACTGTCGGTAGTTAACATACAATATAGTGCTCCTATATATCATCTATCAACAGTATATGTCTATACCTACCGTCGGTGGTTAACATACAATATAATGCTCCTATATACCGTCTATCAACAGTATTTGTCTATACCTACCGTCGGTGGTTAACATACAATATAGTGCTCCCATAAACCGTCTATCAACAGTATTTGTCTATACCTACCGTCGGTAGTTAACATACAATATAGTGCTCCTATATACCGTCTATCAACAGTATTTGTCTATACCTACCGTCGGTGGTTAACATACAATATAGTGCTCCCATAAACCGTCTATCAACAGTATTTGTCTATACCTACCGTCGGTGGTTAACATACAATATATTGCTCCTATATACCGTCTATCAACAGAATTTGTTCATACCTACCGTCGGTGGTTAACATACAATATAGTGCTCCCATAAACCGTCTATCAACAGTATTTGTCTATACCTACTGTCGGTAGTTAACATACAATATAGTGCTCCTATATACCATCTATCAACAGTATATGTCTATACCTACCGTCGGTGGTAAACATACAATATAATGCTCCTATATACCGTCTATCAACAGTATCTGTCTATACCTACCGTCGCTGGTTAACATACAATATAGTGCTCTTTGATACCGTCTATCAACAGTATCTGTCTATACCTACTGTCGGTAGTTGCTCCTATATACCGTCTATCACCAGTATTTGTCTATACCTACCGTCGGTGGTTAACATACAATATAGTGCTCCTATATGCCTTCTCTCAACAGTATTTGTCTATACCTACCGTCGGTAGTTAACATACAATATAGTGCTCATATATACCGTGTATCAACAGTATGTGTTTATACCTACTGTCGGTGGTTAACATACAATATAGTGCTCCCATAAACCGTCTATCAACAGTATTTGTTTATACCTACTGTCGGTAGTTAACATACAATATAGTGCTTCTATATACCGTCTATCAACAGTATTTGTCTATACCTACCGTCGGTGGTTAACATACAATATAGTGCTCCTATATACCGTCTTTCAACAGTATTTGTCTATACCTACCGTCGGTGGTTAACATACAATATAGTGCTCCCATAAACCGTCTATCAACAGTATTTGTCTATAACTACCGTCGGTAGTTAACATACAATATAGTGCTCCTATATACCGTCTATCAACAGTATTTGTCTATACCTACCGTCGGTGGTTAACATACAATATAGTGCTCCTATATATCGTCTATCAACAGTATTTGTCTATACCTACCGTCGGTGGTTAACATACAATATAGTGCTCCCATAAACCGTCTATCAACAGTATTTGTCTATACCTACCGTCGGTAGTTAACATACAATATAGTGCTCCTATATACCGTCTATCAACAGTATTTGTCTATACCTACCGTCGGTGGTTAACATACAATATAGTGCTCCCATAAACCGTCTATCAACAGTATTTGTCTATACCTACCGTCGGTGGTTAACATACAATATAGTGCTCCTATATACCGTCTATCAACAGAATTTGTTCATACCTACCGTCGGTGGTTAACATACAATATAGTGCTCCCATAAACCGTCTATCAACAGTATTTGTCTATACCTACTGTCGGTAGTTAACATACAATATAGTGCTCCTATATACCATCTATCAACAGTATATGTCTATACCTACCGTCGGTGGTTAACATACAATATAATGCTCCTATATACCGTCTATCAACAGTATCTGTCTATACCTACCGTCGCTGGTTAACATACAATATAGTGCTCTTTGATACCGTCTATCAACAGTATCTGTCTATACCTACTGTCGGTAGTTGCTCCTATATACCGTCTATCACCAGTATTTGTCTATACCTACCGTCGGTGGTTAACATACAATATAGTGCTCCTATATGCCTTCTCTCAACAGTATTTGTCTATACCTACCGTCGGTAGTTAACATTCAATATAGTGCTCATATATACCGTGTATCAACAGTATGTGTTTATACCTACTGTCGGTGGTTAACATACAATATAGTGCTCCCATAAACCGTCTATCAACAGTATTTGTTTATACCTACTGTCGGTAGTTAACATACAATATAGTGCTTCTATATACCGTCTATCAACAGTATTTGTCTATACCTACCGTCGGTGGTTAACATAAAATATAGTGCTCCTATATACCGTCTTTCAACAGTATTTGTCTATACCTACCGTCGGTGGTTAACATACAATATAGTGCTCCCATAAACCGTCTATCAACAGTATTTGTCTATACCTACCGTCGGTAGTTAACATACAATATAGTGCTCCTATATACCGTCTATCAACAGTATTTGTCTATACCTACCGTCGGTGGTTAACATACAATATAGTGCTCCTATATATCGTCTATCAACAGTATTTCTCTATACCTACCGTCGGTGGTTAACATACAATATAGTGCTCCCATAAACCGTCTATCAACAGTATTTGTCTATACCTACCGTCGGTAGTTAACATACAATATAGTGCTCCTATATACCGTCTATCAACAGTATTTGTCTATACCTACCGTCGGTGGTTAACATACAATATAGTGCTCCCATAAACCGTCTATCAACAGTATTTGTCTATACCTACCGTCGGTGGTTAACATACAATATAGTGCTCCTATATACCGTCTATCAACAGAATTTGTTCATACCTACCGTCGGTGGTTAACATACAATATAGTGCTCCCATAAACCGTCTATCAACAGTATTTGTCTATACCTACTGTCGGTAGTTAACATACAATATAGTGCTCCTATATACCATCTATCAACAGTATATGTCTATACCTACCGTCGGTGGTTAACATACAATATAATGCTCCTATATACCGTCTATCAACAGTATCTGTCTATACCTACCGTCGCTGGTTAACATACAATATAGTGCTCTTTGATACCGTCTATCAACAGTATCTGTCTATACCTACTGTCGGTAGTTGCTCCTATATACCGTCTATCACCAGTATTTGTCTATACCTACCGTCGGTGGTTAACATACAATATAGTGCTCCTATATGCCTTCTCTCAACAGTATTTGTCTATACCTACCGTCGGTAGTAAACATACAATATAGTGCTCATATATACCGTGTATCAACAGTATGTGTTTATACCTACTGTCGGTGGTTAACATACAATATAGTGCTCCCATAAACCGTCTATCAACAGTATTTGTTTATACCTACTGTCGGTAGTTAACATACAATATAGTGCTTCTATATACCGTCTATCAACAGTATTTGTCTATACCTACCGTCGGTGGTTAACATACAATAAAGTGCTCCTATATACCGTCTTTCAACAGTATTTGTCTATACCTACCGTCGGTGGTTAACATACAATATAGTGCTCCCATAAACCGTCTATCAACAGTATTTGTCTATACCTACCGTCGGTAGTTAACATACAATATAGTGCTCCTATATACCGTCTATCAACAGTATTTGTCTATACCTACCGTCGGTGGTTAACATACAATATAGTGCTCCTATATATCGTCTATCAACAGTATTTGTCTATACCTGCCGTCGGTGGTTAACATACAATATAGTGCTCCCATAAACCGTCTATCAACAGTATTTGTCTATACCTACCGTCGGTAGTTAACATACAATATAGTGCTCCTATATACCGTCTATCAACAGTATTTGTCTATACCTACCGTCGGTGGTTAACATACAATATAGTGCTCCCATAAACCGTCTATCAACAGTATTTGTCTATACCTACCGTCGGTGGTTAACATACAATATAGTGCTCCTATATACCGTCTATCAACAGAATTTGTTCATACCTACCGTCGGTGGTTAACATACAATATAGTGCTCCCATAAACCGTCTATCAACAGTATTTGTCTATACCTACTGTCGGTAGTTAACATACAATATAGTGCTCCTATATACCATCTATCAACAGTATATGTCTATACCTACCGTCGGTGGTTAACATACAATATAATGCTCCTATATACCGTCTATCAACAGTATTTGTCTATACCTACCGTTGCTGGTTAACATACAATATAGTGCTTTTTGATACCGTCTATCAACAGTATCTGTCTATACCTACTGTCGGTAGTTGCTCCTATATACCGTCTATCACCAGTATTTGTCTATACCTACCGTCGGTGGTTAACATACAATATAGTGCTCCCATAAACCGTCTATCAACAGTATTTGTCTATACCTACCGTCGGTAGTTAACATACAATATAGTGCTCCTATATACCGTCTATCAACAGTATTTGTCTATACCTACCGTCGGTGGTTAACATACAATATAGTGCTCCTATATACCGTCTATCAACAGAATTTGTCCATACCTACCGTCAGTGGTTAACATACAATATAGTGCTCCCATAAACCGTCTATCAACAGTATTTGTCTATACCTACTGTCGGTAGTTAACATACAATATAGTGCTCCTATATACCATCTATCAACAGTATATGTCTATACCTACCGTCGGTGGTTAACATACAATATAATGCTCCTATATACCGTCTATCAACAGTATTTGTCTATACTTACTGTCGGTAGTTAACATACAATATAGTGCTTCTATATACCGTCTATCAACAGTATTTGTCTATACCTACCGTCGGTGGTTAACATACAATATAGTGCTCCTACAATGTATATACCGTCTATCAACAGTATTTGTCTATACCTACCGTCGGTGGTTAACATACAACATAGTGCTCCCATATACCGTCTATCAACAGTATTTGTCTATACCTACTGTCGGTAGTTGAAATACAATATAGTGCTCCTATATACCGTCTATCAACAGTATTTGTCTATACCTACCGTCAGTGGTTAACATAAAATATAGTGCTCCTATATACCGTCTATCAACAGTATGTGTCTATACCTACTGTCGGTAGTTAACATATAATATAGTGCTCCTATATGCTGTCTATCAACAGTATTTGTCTATACCTACCGTCGGTAGTTAACATACAATATAGAGCTCCTATATACCATCTATCAACAGTATTTGTCTATACCTACCGTCGGTGGTTAACATACAATATAGTGCTCCTATATACCGTCTATCAACAGTATTTGTCTATACCTACTGTCGGTAGTTAACATACAATATAGTGCTCCTATATACCGTCTATCAACAGTATTTGTTTATACCTACTGGCGGAGGTTAACATAGAATATAGTGCTCCTATATACCAAGAGGGATAACGGATCTGCATCTAGAATTGATCATGCTGTCCTTTTTTTTGATTTTTAAAATTCTTGTTATCCCTCAATTTTTACATTCATCCCAAATAATACAACAGTAGTCAATTAGGGGCAGAACACCCATTGTATTATGTTTTCTTGCAGTTATATAAAAAAAAATGTATTTAAGAAAGATGGTATATTCTGGATGATATATTAGCACAACCTTGGTCAATTTGATTTCTCCAGTTACTTAGTGGGCTGTCAATTTTGAAACTAACATTTTTTCACATGAAGAATTTTGTAATACTTTAATTTATTATCAAGTTTGGTTGAAAAGTCTGAATAGTTTCTGCTTTGTTCCAGTAATCAAACATTTTGTTTCATTTGCATCTATGAACATGTTATTCATTTTACACCACTCTTCAACCCTGTATAAATCTTCTTGAACATCATCATTTATATTTTCTAGATGTTTCCCCCTGATTTATGAATAGTGGTGTCATCAGCATATACAACGATATAGGTCTGTTTCACAATTTTTAATGCATAAGGGAAGGTCATTTATAAATAGCACAAACATTAGAGGACAAGGTATAGAACATTGGGGAACACCAAATTTTACATGTTGTTGTTCAGAGTTAACATTACAAATGTATACCTTTTGTTATTCAGGTACGACTTAAAAAAACTATCAGTAGTCTCACTAAATCCATACATGTCGAGCTTTAAACAAAGAAAGTCATATTCTACCAAATCAAAAGCTTTTTTTTTAAATCTTAATAAAATTGCTAGGTTTAAATTACCATCTTTCATTTCTTGCAACCATGTGTCAATGATATTAAATAAATGTCAAGCTCAATCCAGTATATATTCCAAGTTATGGACAAATGATAATGCTATTAAAAATACCAAATCATAACCAGTGCTTTTCTCTTTTTCTATTTACAGTATATGACTAGGTAATAATGATTACTTTTTTCAACTATTTTCATACTTTTTTGTTTCCTCTGCTTTTGAATCAAGGGCATAATTGTTTATGGCAAACTAAGCATCTGCATAATCAAACTATTCCTAACTATACTCTACCTCAAATTCTGGAAACTGCAAAATTTTTGTCATAGCAGTCTTATGGTAGCTGAACTATTTCTATTTTTTGTAAATCTGGATTAATAAGTCTTTTGTCACATTCTGGGGCTATAGAAAAAAAACATTACAGAATTATCAAAATTATGTGTGTATATAAATGTTTGTGTACAGTCATTCAACTAAAAAAGGACAAAATTTTTTTTTTGTGTATAAATAAATAATTGTGATTTTAATGTCTTAATATTATAAAAAAAACTTCAAAAGATTAAATTTAAATTATAATCTAAACATGAAAGAGCACATATAAATCAACCTTTTACTCAGATTTATATCTAAAACCAGTTATAACTAGCTATAATATCTTTGACTTCACAAATATCATCATCTAATTTTACAAATCAGTATGTATTTCGTGGCACTTCCTGCACACTAAGTATAAAGTAAAATCACAAAAATACTGAACTTAGAGGAAGATCAATTGGGAAAGTCCATAATCACATGGCAAAATCAAACAAAACGCATCAAAAACGAATGGACAAGAACTGTCATATTCCTGACTTGGTACAGGCATTTTCAAATGTAGAAAATGGTGGATTAAACCTGGTTCTATAGCGCTAACTCTCTCACTTTAATGACAGTCTCATCAATTTCCGATATTTTTACATTGATGCGTTAAATAAATGTTATGTTATAATATGTTATGCCTTAGGTTTAATTTTGATGCAATCACATTTCAGAAGGTACATGTCTTGAACTGTTTTAATGAATAAATTACAGTTTTAAACTCAGTTTAGGCTGACCTGAGGTCAATAGTCTTAAACAATGTCATCAAACTATCAGTTTCACTGTAATATATTGATATTGTGACATTTATGGGAAAGAGCATATGAGTTAGTCATATTGGTCAATACAATGGAAAGTTTATAGCTGAGACTGCTATAACACTATGTGTTATACTAGTAGTCTCAGTTAATAACTATGTTAATGTCAATTATATACATGACATAATAATTAAATCATTTGAAAAACTATTCCAAAGATTTCTCTCAAATCATGTTTACATTTTTTTAGAGAAGAGTCTGTCTGAAATATATTCAGGGGTAGTCCAAATAATTATGACTTCTTAAAAAGCTATATTATGGGGAAAAGGGGGGGGGGGGTCTATTATGTTTTTTTCATACAGGAGGAAGACGTCAAAGCAAAAAAAAAAAACCAACAAAACAAAATAAAATAATAGCCTGTCAAGACGTCCTTATATCATAATAATTTGGTCTAATTTTGGGATAATACATTTAACTTCCTTTGATGTCGGGGAGGGGATAAGTTTTGACGATTAATTATTCTTGAAACTAACAATAATTATTTCTTATTGTTACTTTGTTAAGCGAGCGAGATGTGTGGTTCTCGAGTTATTTAAAAAAAAAAGGGGGGGGGGGGGGTTGTTACTATATCAAATTTACCCAGTTTGGAGACAATAAATATTTAAAATCTAACCATAAACTCCAATGTTCCTGCTTTTTTTAGCAGAACAAACACGATGGCATTCTCGTCTCTGTTGTAATCAATAGTTAACTCATTTCTTCTTCCAGGTTATTTCTTAATCAATTATGATTATCAGCTGTCTATCTATTTACCATGTTTATGTTAAACTGGTCCGTAATTCCATCGTAGTGTATCGGTAACTGAACACAACAAGGATCCAGTTTATTAAACGTATATAATATACAAGGTTCCTGAGTCAGTAACCGTAACTATCACCGTGCTTTGTGCGCATGCGCAAGAAACACCAACAACAAGGATAAAACAGGGTATACAGTTCCGTAATTTCGTATATTTTTCTTATCTTCATACTAAAGAGCTCCAAAAGTAGGCGTGCTTAGGTGCACTGGGCGGGTCTAAAAACCGACTCTCGGTGGTTAACGTCTCTCGATGGTTAACTTTAAGTGCCTACCGTGAATTACAGGATACTGGCTGGGGTTACCCATGTCAGTGGGCGACAAATCCTCCATTAATCCTGGCACAGTTGTGCAACAGAACAATAGAAGAACTGCATACAAAACGATAAATAAGTAACACCTAAGCAGCTAAATATACATATTTTTACATCGAGATGACCGTGAGGTCATTTGAATGTATTGCTATGGCCTAAATTTCCTTTATGCAAATTAGTTTTGTGTTTCCTTCTTCTTCTTTGTATAAGCTTCCTATAGACAGGAACACCTCTAATGATATTAGAGTATATATGAGGGTAATTTTGTGGATAATTAAGGTCTTTCCTTTTCTATAAGGAAAGACCTTACTGTATTTCTTCTGATTATTATTATTATTATTATTATTATTATTATTATTATTATTAGGTCTTTCCTTTTCTATAAGGAAAGACCTTACTGTATTTCTTCTGATTATTATTATTATTATTATTATTATTATTATTATTATTATTATTATTCTTTTTGTTCCGCCAAACTTTGACAAATTTAGCCGCGTTAACCGTAAGACGTGTCGCTTTCATATTCACACTTTGTATCGGTGTCATGAATACCTATCCGGAACTCACCCTGTGAGTCGAAATATTTTGTCGGTTCGGAGTAATCCCTCCGAAACCCAAAAACCTTGTTATCGTTCCAACACCGTAACCGTAATAGGTAGAAAAAAAACAAAGGGTGAAATCTGTTAAGGACCAGACCCCGGTTCTCGTTACATTTGGATCGAAAAGATTCAACGACTCTTTGGTAGGGTTATGCCCCTATGAAAATTAACCGGTGTCGGTTGACCACCAAAACTCAGAAACCGTAAGTCGTAGACACCTAGGATCTTCACCAATCATCATCAATTTATGTATCTTTGAAAAATACCTCAAGGTCAAATTTGTATGTTGACCTTGACCTTTGACCTAACACCTTGTTATGGGATAATCTCAGAAACCATTATACTTACAGAAGTTTTAAATAGTGGAAAATGTTTGGGTCATTACGGCACAACTTTGTTACATTTTGACCGAAGAGATTTGACCTTTTTTTAAGGGGCATAACACCTGTTTTAGGTTTCTGGAAAGACAAAATCATCTTTTACTATATAACCAAAGGTCCTAGACCCATGGGGTCTTAGGCAATGACATTGGGGACTAATGACCTTGACAAAGGTCAAAAGGTCAAAGGTCAAGGTCATGTCCCATATAGCGAATTTGGTGTTTTTAACCTTATTTAAAGGTTTTTCAGTGTGTTTTAAAGCTTTTCAATACATTCTACGTCTGTTTGAACATGTATTTTACATTACAAAAGGAAAGACCTCTCAATTGTTCAAGAACAATTGACAGTTTAATTTTTTTTGTTTTTGTTTCTTTACAACTATGTACAGCACATTATGTGTATGTTTGTTATTATACGTACTTTTTGGTTTTGTTGTGTCTTTTAAAGTTATATATACAGATATTGCTTTTTAACTGGTTTATTATCATATGCTTATCTTATTTACATGTGTCAATGATGTGTTATTCCTATTCATGCAAGTGACAATAAAATTACCTATATAATAGATGCTTACATGGGTGTAATTTACATAGGGAGTTTATGATGTTAAAAGAAAAAAGAAAACTTGTTAAAATATCAACATAGTAGCCAATGCTACTATGTTTCCAACCGATCTATAAAAATTATACATGCGCGGACATTTTATAGTGCAAAATAAAATTACTTATCGCTTGTTTTAAATTCATTTTTTCAATGGATAATCCTAAAAAAAAATATTTTAAAACACAAATTAGTAATATGAAAATGTTTTGTCGTTGATATATATATAAAAGTAAAAGATCATTGATAATACCTATGCACACGTACCGAAAAAATTGTGTTAAAGCTTGCGGAAGAATATCTCAAGAACGTTTTGCGACACTCCCGGCAAGGACCGGAACTCTGTAATTGTTTTTGCAGGAAAATATGAATGGCTTCTCATATCCAATCTTTTTTAACAGAAGTGTGTCCACCATGCACTTGCACTGCACTATTATTAGAATAGTTGAATATAATAATAATCAAATGGATGAACATTATATATACATACAACTGTTATATTATTAATAATATAATATATAACAACAAACCAGTGTATACTCTGGGACTATTATTCTATTATTATAATAGAGCCAGGTATACTGATTTGTATCACTACAGTATAATAGTTATTACGGTGCGGTTGAATTTCCTGTCATTTGTTAATCATCCGCGCACGAACTTGTCTCAGAAAAAAATATATCTATGTTCATTAACCTCAGTTTTAGGTATAGAGATGTGATCTTTTTCTGTGATATGTACTTTTGACCATCCACAAGAACTTGCGATCACCCGATGGTCAGTACCTCTGTACTTTGATTGTTCATTTTCTTAAATATAAAAACTGTTCTTTGAATTCTTATATCTAGATGTTCTACCCTGTGGACGACCCCCTACTGCAGCAGAAAGGAAGAATCCATTGCTTACAAATGCAGCCCAAGCGCTTGTAGAATATCGTTATTTACCCAAAACTGTTAAAACTGCGATAGATATTGTATTGCAAGAAAAGGGTAAATATTGTTTTCACCACGGTGTGACCGTATATATCGTACAATTAAATGACCTGGGTTTTTTTAATAAGATGTACTTAATGCAGTCTGTTTAGTTATGATGGAGTTCAAAATATGTGTGACCCCGAAACCTAAATTAAGTTCTAATACTTTTAGCAAACTTTTTTCTGATATTTTTTTGTTTCACAGCTTCGTCTGACGAACCAAATCATAAGAGAGCTATTGTGAGCCTAGTTGTTGTCATAAGAATAACTTCGGTTCGTATTGTATTCTTAAAATTATCTCAATCTCACCTATTTTTTTCTTCAGGATGGCGAGAATTGACATCTTCAAACTTACTGAGAACCATTTTAAATCTTTCTAATAATGGACAGTTAAACGATGATACTATGCAACCCTTTCTTCAAGACAAAATACATATCAACAAAAAGCGGAGTCTTGAGCAAATATTAGGTATATTCATATGCATGCCAGTTATACACCTACTTTTCTTTCTAACCTGATCCGTTCATACTTTTTGTCATATCATACAGGCTATATATATATATACCCGTGAAAACTAGATTATCCTGATAATATTCAAATTTCACATTCGTCAACTGATTAGGTACGTGTTGTACAATCTGATTAAAACTATTACAACTCGCGTGCTTATACATATATAAGGATGACGAAGTCAGAGATTAATTAGAATTAAATTGAATGTCGTAATTGCTACTTGAAATGAAGTAAGTGAAATATTTCAACCAAGTTCAATTGCCTACTACGGTTTATCATTGAATCAATTGCACTGACTACTTTTAGACACAGTTTATTTTCATTTGAAAAAGCTGTACCCTCTCTGTGGTTTTAAGTTATCATTCAACTGTTATGGGTAATGTGTGTTGTTTTAAAAAGTAACAATTAGATCGGTTCTAGTTGAAAATGCAGCATTTTATAGAAAATAACTGGTTTTCAGAACTTTTTTATCATTGTGTCTTAGGTTCTCAACTATCTACCACAAAAAATGACTTGTGATGTGAAAATAATCCGTCACTTTTCTACTTTGTTGACAATTTAGGCCTTAAAAATCTTCTTCTTGGTGCAGTGGAAATATATTATGGAGATTTGTCTTATATATTTTTTTTTCAGACATAAAACAAAAGATGATCCATGAAAACAGAGAGATGAAAGAAAGAATGCTGTGTAAAATATGTTGTGAAAACATTGTTTGTATTGCCTTTTTACCTTGTGGTCACCTGATAAGCTGTTCCCTGTGTGCACCATCTCTTGGTAACTGCCCGGTCTGTAGGACGGAAGTCAAGGGTTCTTTTAGAGCCAGCTTTGCAGTTTAAATATTTCATATACATCTCATTAATACCGAATCATCTGATACAATTCATTCAATCTCATTAGGATAAAACGTTTAAAAGATATACGTACATGATTTATTACTTAAATTAACTGTTATTTGTTAACTAAATATATTGTGAAAACACGTCCGACTAATAGAATAATGGATTTTATAGTTATCTGTTCATAATTATGTTTTGAAATATTAAATATGTCATAGATATGACAACACTTTTATGAAAATGAAGAAATGGAATGAAATTTATTCGAAATCAATATTTATTTCATTCTTTTTTTTTTCCATTACAAAGGATAAACAGATTCAGAAATCATGTTCAATTTGCCAAAACATAGTCTAAAAGATTCTGCAATCTTTGGTGTTTAATTTGACATAAAAGAGGGACGAAATATACCAGAGGGACAACCAAACACATAGATTGAAAATAAACTGACAAAGCCATGGCCAAAAATGTAAAGACACACAGAATAATAAAAGTACAGAAGACACAACATAGAAAACTAAAGACTAAGCAACACGAACCCCACAAAAACTCAGGGTGATGTCAGGTGTTCCGGAAGGGTAGGCATATTCTGCTCCACATGTGGCACCCGTCATGTTGCTTATATTATTACAAATCCGGTATATAGTCTTATTCGGTAGGTCATAGTCGTGAAAAGGGAAGGATATTGTAGTTACGACATAACATAGTGTAAAAACATTTTGAAATCGTTCGAGTCTTACATTTTATTTGACATACCTATTGAGTATATTTTTTCTAAACTCATACGATGTTCAAGAGCTTGCAACTGTCATTAGGACTTTGTAAAACGTCGTAGGCGTCTCAGTTAAAAAAAAAAATTAACGAAAAATGTTTTTGTATGTGACGATATTTTTCTTTAAAAGGGCAATATAAACTAACGAACTAAAAACATGACTACCTCATGTATAATACAAGAAGAAATTGAGTTTTAGATTTTACGTCTTTGTTGACATCTTCCTATATCTATATATAATTCTCCACTCGAGACAGTTAAATTTTATTATTTAAAGCGCGAGGCTTGCCGAGCCCTTTAAATAATAAAATTTAACTGTCGAGAGTGGAGAAATATCGTAATACACGAGTTATAGTGTCGGAATCTGTTTCTCTAATGCTTTTTATCGTTCTTTTTCAAAGATTTTCAGAAAATTGTGCTCTTTATATGCGACGTCATCAGGTCGCCTTTTTTCATGACGTCACAATAGGAAAATTGAGAAGAAAACAAAACATTTTGACGTCATAATCAAATTTCGACTAATCATTTGCCGAGAACAGATTTTTCACTAGTGAGGAGAAATATTTTTCTCACACCGGTCAGGAAATGTGAAAATAGCACAAAAATTAGAGAAATAGTGTTTATCAAAACCGCCAACAAAAAGGTGTTGTAGTTGACAGTAAATTTAACAATGTGACAACAAAACTATTTTCCGTTAAATTGAGAATTATTTAGGAAATCGAAATCAGCCTATTGCTTTGAACTGCATGTACGAAGAAAATATCGCAATGCTTCTAGTATATTACATTTACTTTCTTCAAAATGATATTTTTGATATAAATTTTCCAAAATATAGAATCTTAAACTACCTAAAGATCCTGTTGAAAAGTCACAAAAATTGTAAGAAAATATATAACTTATATGAGGAATGATAAGAATGTTTACAACTGCAATATGCCAATATCTTTTGTATTTAAATTAATCGAACAATATTCATGACTTTTGTGATTAATTGTTTTAGCTGTGTTTTGGAATTACTTAAGTTCTGTCGAATTTCATGTATTATACATTGACAATTTGTTTGATTTTCAAAGTGGCGAGAAATAAACGACAATGCAAATAATATAACAATAATTTTAGATAAGATGGAAGATTTAGAACTTGAGGTAACATTTCAAAAATCCTGGTCTTAAAACGCGTCAACAAGTTTTCATATGCATATTTTGTTATATTTGCTATCTTTTAGTAACAAGAAATCTTTTTATAAAAATGAACAGATGAATAATGTTTCCTTATACGACATATTTACATGAACATTCATATGTCGTTTAGTCACCACGGCCGAATAAATACTTTGGCCATTCTCGTCGTTTTGTTTTACATTGTGTATCACAAGTTAACTTTCCTTATAAATGTAAATGCTGTGTAATCTGAATGTATTGCTTGTTCTTTTGCAGTCTGAAGATCCTTTATAAAGTCTTCCCCCTTTTCTTTGATAACATAAGCACATGTCGGTGAAAGAGATGCGTGCATACTCCAAGGACTTTGATCAGCCGATATTCCGTAAAATCTCACACTACATTGAACACATTGAACAATGTTTTCGAGTCCAATGTAATAAAATCCTGCTTCAGCTACCTTACATATGTCAATGTCAGTTCGACCATTTTTACTTTCATATGACTCGAAAGTTTTCATTCGGGTATCAAGGTCTTGAAATTTTTCTTTTACTGCTTCGGAAGTTTTCGATTTGTAATCCTTAAACTCAGTTTTTGCTTTTGTTATTTACCTCGTCTGTGAAATAATTTCTAACATAATTGCGTGTCGGATATCTTGCTGCGTGTGAAATGCGAGGAAATTGATGTTGGCGGATATTTTTTTAATATATTTCCACAATAAAAGCAACGTCCTCCTTCACCAAATTCACCAAAATAGAACCCAGCATCGCTTATACGCTCAATAGATTTATAATTTTCTCTGGATATGAATTAATTCTGTCTTGTAAATGTTCAAATTGTGGTATAAGCGGTTTATTAATTGATTCTACAAAACTATTCATCAAAGTATAAGAAATACAAGGGTAAATGTCAGAGAGAATTTTTTGTTCATTCTTTTGCTATATTAGATATAACCACATCAATTATGTACTGAAGCACTTTATTTTTTGAAGAATAATGTGACAAGAGAAAAATAGCTTTCTTTACAGATGGAACTAAATCAATAAACACCTGAAGTAGATTTTTACCTGGGGTCTCATACAGTCCATTGCAAAGTGTGTTATTGTCGGAAAGTTTCTCTCGAATTAAATCGCATGTCTCTTAATCGGTGGTATAAGCGGTTTATTAATTGATTTTACAAAACTATTCTTCAAAGTATAAGAAATACAAGGGTAAATGTCAGAGAGAATTTTTTGTTCATCCGCTTGAAATTTTCCTTTAACGGTGCATGCAACCCACCAATCACAATTCGTTAAGGCCAACGATGTGTCAATAACAGAGACAGCAATTGCGGCAATATCTTCATTTATAGATTTGATGACTTTTTTCCGTTCTAATTGTTTAACAATAATAACAACTGACGAACTTATGTTACGTAAAAGACGGAATTCTTTGATTACTCTAGAGGTCTTACAGTCATGGTGCGTCTTTTGTATTTCATATACTCATCGAAATCAATGTTTACACATAATTTGTCAGCTACCACTAGAACACCCAACATGTTTGCATTTGTTCGACACATAAACCTTGCAACATAAGACTGTCTATCAGATGTCCTTTCCTCAATACTGTTGAATAGCTTGGTAAAACTAGTAACAATTCAGCAACTAAATCATTGAGCCATGACTTCGAATCTGTTCTCATAACAATTGGTTGTTGAAGAAGATTGCGTCTATCGTTAACAGGCATATCATATGGTACGTACACTGTGCTTATGTTTTCTTTTGCTATATTAGATATAACCACATCAATTATGTACTGAAGCACTTTATTTTTTGAAGAATAATGTGACAAGAGAAAAATAGCTTTCTTTACAGATGGAACTAAATCAATAAACACCTGAAGTAGATTTTTACCTGGGGTCTCATACAGTCCATTGCAAAGTGTGTTATTGTCGGAAAGTTTCTCTCGAATTAAATCGCATGTCTCTTAATCGGCAGGGTCGTTGATAAGAAAATTAGTTCCTGACGACGAGCATCCTACTGTTTCTAATTCCATGATTTATTTAAAGTTGTTTTCGAATTAGTAAAACACAAATGTTTTTACAAGGTAGAATTGAGAATAGAAACTGGAGCTGCTTCAATGAGGCAACACCTCGACCAAAGAGCAGAATACAGCCCACAGCCGCAAAGGATCTACAACGCATCGAAAACATCCCGCATCCTGAGGTTGGCTTCAGCTGGCCATTCAAAATGATGTATACTTTTTCAGCGAAATGAACACCACACTGATCTCCACACTATATGTCTCAATTCTCAACGTCTGAAATATAAAATAATTGAATATTTGTTTTACAGATGAAGATATTTATCATAGCTTAATTGTGATCTGATAAACAATGCATCATACCAATCTACTTTCTATAAATCCTAACATTTTGTAAATGTTCTGTACCATCTCAGGAATATGGCAATTGTTATCTAATAGTTCGTTTCTATGAATCTTTCATTGATGTTTAATTGATGTTTGTTTTTGTTCCTATTCTGTGTTCTTTTATTTCGTTGTTTTCCGCTTATAGTTGATGTGCTTCCCTCGGTTTTAGTTTTGGTTTCTCCTAATCGATTGATACCTGTGAACAGCAGTATACTACTGTTTCCTTTATTTATTCGTTAAAAATTAACAAAGATGAATTAGTACTCCAGTGATCTATAGATTAACAATACTACTGACACAGTTAAATATTGGAAAAGATTAAAAGAAGAAAAGACCATTTCGTAAACTTTCCTTTGCCAACAAAGGTCTCGATTCCATCAACTTGGACAATACCCTTCATTACAAATAGATTCACTAGAAAGTCCTATTATTTCTAAATCCTAAACCAAATCAATTGCAATTAAAAGAAAAAATTACAGACACATTTTGCAAGATCATAATATTGACGACTTCAAGTCTATAACTACTGGTCGCTCCTATGCTAATTCCCTTTAAAATATATTATTCAGCTGGTCACGTTATTACCTACAAATTGTCCATAAGACTTGTTTGCGAAATGTGTTATCCAAAGGCCCTAAATATAGTGAGCCTCAAAACAGCAAACACAATTTCAAAATACTGATGAATTCAGTCGAGGATTATGCCATGCAATCGGCTAAACACGAGAATGAAGAGGTAGATATTCTTTCCGAATCGATAACGTCGTTTATATAAATCGGAATTAAGAAACGGAATGGGTTTATACATACCTATTTTATTTCTATTTAAAGACACAAATATTTTTCCTAACTCGATTACAAATATATTGTTGTTCCCGCAGTAAAACCAGAAACAACATAGCTTTTGTGTGTAAATTACATTACATAAAGTTAACATTAACGGATTGATAAAGCAATTGGGTATTGTCAATTCCCATGGAAACTCAATATGTACCCCAACGACACTTATTATAGATGCTATTCTGGATAATCATAGGTCTGTTATATGTTCCTTTAGAATTTTGAACAAAGATGAAGCTGGATTTTCAATCACTGTATAGGATACTTCAACTACATACATTTGTTTGTACACAAATTAGGCCGTTATTTTACTCGTTTAAATTCTTTTACATTTGTCATTTCGTGGCCTTTTATAGCTAACTATGCAGTATGGGCTTTGCTCAATGTTAAAGGATGTACGGTGACCTATAGTTGTAAATTTCTGTGTCATTTGTCCCTTGTGCAGAGTTGTCTCCTTGGCAATCATATCACAAGTGTCATTTCAAACAACGGTATACAGTCAGGATTCTACTTCGTCAAAATTATCTCCCCATTACGCCAGTTAATTTTCACAATCGTAGAAATGGAAGCCATTGTAGGGATTACGCGCTGCCAATTTTACTCTTGAAAACCGATAAATTTATCCGCATAGCACCATTATGATCCTTATATGTCAGTTGTATTTTAAAAGACAAATGTATCTACTAGCTATTGAGCGTCAGTTAATGATCTCGTCTGCATTGATTCAACTTAGAATTATTGTCAAATCGGTTGTCAGGTGGAATTTTTGAAAATTCAAAAATATTTTAAAAAATTCTAATCAAATATTTCGTTGAAGGGCAGACTAGATTTTTTTAGTAGTTGAAGACTATAAACCTTAGTTATCACACACACAAAAAATATTAATTTTCGAAGATATGCATTTTCATCATCCAACGTCAAGTACTTTTAGTTAAAAAAAAATAGCTATTCGAACACACCTACTCTGTTTTATGATTCACTAGATAGGTATTTCACCTGACCCATATATTTCTTCTTTTAGTACCGTGATTTTTTAGGGAAAATCCTATTTTGGAAAAAATAACTCTGATTCTAACAACAATTTTTTTTTAAGCTACTTGATTTCTTATCGAAAACATATGTGCTACGTATGGGGAACGTGTTTTTCAACTAACAACGGACACAACCCATGAGTTTACGATAGTACACCAGGACACCACAATACAATTATAAAATTGTGCGTAACACGAATGTATCATCTCCACGAATAATTACTTATTTTTTGTGACTTTTATTTCATCATATTAGGTAAATTTCTAAAAATGGGATTTACAATTTGGGATTGAGAATTGAATTATGTTTGTAATGGTGTGATTATTTTTATTATCCAACCATGTCGGTTTTATCTCGAAATCTAAACTTTGTCCTGTGTTTTAAACTAAAATTCATATAAACGAGATAACTTAAGTTACATTTTGTTTTTAGGTTTTTATATGTTTGATTCATTACTTCTGTATTTCTATTGATGATTGAAGGACATAACTTCATTGGGATTTTCCTCTAAGTTCAGTATTTTTGTGATTTTACTTTTTACATACATATAGAAAATGAAAAATAGAATTCAAACCACGAACGATGAGACGTATTTAACAATATTTAACCAAACTAACAAAAGAAACATCATAACTACATGGAAGGTTGATGTATTAATACATACCCACGTCGTATAGCAATGCAAATTAACACCCGGCAAAACAGTTATATTCAGATAAATGTCACATTTGGTAATTAGTTGACCAGGCCTTGTGGTCATAAAACTAACGAGTCAGTTTTTTGTACTCGTACTCGAAAATCAACAAATCAAAATGATGGATTTCATGTTTCGAGCATGATTTTTGTGCTCCGAGCACTGAGCAAATTTTAATGACTTCAACCCCAGACGACGAAGTTGGTAAACCACAATCTAAGACGTGATAAATGTCGTTATTTAGATGAAACAAAGACACAGACACATCGTATAGATTAACTTATTCATGATAATGTATATAAAATTTATGGAGTGCCATTTTTAATCTTTCCACCTCATACCTCTGTTGGAATATTTGTTTCGTAAGTAGCACACTCTTTTTATGAAGTCCTGTATAGTCTGAACATACACAAGCATCAACTGAGATATATAAACACCATACGATGGAGCAGAGGGTATGGTATTGTTGAGAAATAGGAAATTGATAATTTGGAAATTAAAATCATCCCTTTTGTCATAGATTTTAGATAGAAATCGACCATCTGTAACAGTATTGATGAATGGATCATGGTATTATGCTTACACATTCATATAACGAATCTACCGAAATCAAAACGTAGAATATAAAATAAAAAAATAAAGTGTTATGGATTATAATTTCTATGTACACTTGTAATTAGAGAAGAAACCATTTAAAAAAAAAACAATTCGTTGGTTAAGATTGACTTACGTTGATCCACGGTTGAGGTGAATGATTATAAAACCATATTTTAGTATGCATACAATATCGTCACGAAGATTTTTTTAATGCTGGCGATTAACCAAATATTGCAAAGGTTATATAAATAACTAGCTTAAAGCTAACTTATTTGCCACTCCTTTGTATTTATTGTAATGAAAATTTTCTTTTGCAGAAATTTGACAACAAAATGTGGAAAATGTTATACATTCTATGAAATATTCCTCGTGTATTCCTAAAGTAACTAATATTGTTTGTATAATTGATCGTTGATTCCGTAGCGTCCGTTGTTATTTGTATCACACGCAAGAACGAGAACAAACACGTTTTGGGAAGCATTGGACACGTCGTGATTGTAACACAGCTGATTTATAAATAGTGAGCCATTGTGTATCCAAAAAAATCTTTGTTTAGAATTGTACTTTAACAATGCATTTAAGGTGATTGCTTTCTGAAATAAAAACGTAAGAGTTTTAAGTGAGATAAAGAAAAAAACGGTAGAATTGCTAATTTTTTTTTTCATTTCATGTGATATTTAGTAAACAAGACAATTTTAAACTAATTCAGAAACTCTGGTTCAATCCATTTTTACTTGATAAAAACAATAGTTATAAACACGGAACAGACCAATTTTACAAAAACAATCTTTCTAGTATATATCCACCGACTACATTATAAGCAGTAAATCTTTGTACAATTAAGATATAGCAATGTTTGATATTAGGGTGAAACCGATAACCGGATTTGAGCATATTCTATTATAGTGTGTTCGTTTGTTCTAAGACGTCATCCACAAAAAAGTTTTGATTCTAAAGCACTATAATAGACTCATTAAATCCAGCAGAAGAAAAAGCCTCCACTTTTCTATTTTATTTAAAGTTAGAGACAATATAGGCCTTAATGCATCCTTTTATATACAGTGTAGGGTAATTTTTTTTATATTTCAGACATAAAACAAAAGATGCTCCATGAAAATAGAGATATGAAAGAAAGAATGTTGTTTAAAATATGTTGTGAAAACATTGTGTGTATTGCCTCTTTGCTTTGTGGTCATCTGATAATAAGCTGTTCCCTGTGTGCACCATCTCTTGAAAACTGCCCGGTTTGTAGGACGGAGGTCAAGGGATCATTCAGAGGCAGCTTTGTAGTTTAGATATTGTATATATATCTCAATAATTCCACATCTTGTGACTCAATTTTTTCACCTTCACCTTCATAATGACAATGGATAAAACTTTTTTAAATTAAATACGTACATTTATTACTAAAATCTTTTGTTTACTGATTATATAATGTCGTAATATACAACCGACTTATAAAATCGTGATTAATTAAGATTATTTCTACATGATTATGATTTTTAAACATTTACTGTTATGTTATGAATGTTCGAATAATGCTTTTGATTGTTGGTGTTGCTACGCCACTTTTAAGCACCGCATTTAGGCTATTTCGTGGCGGCCAGTTTTTATTGGCGGAGAAAACCACCGACCTTCAATAAGAAAACTGACTTTCTTAGTCTCGTTCCATTTGATGTCGATGTCATCAATATAACGGAGCCAAGACAAGGGTTTGTATGGTACATTCGAAAGGAAGCGTTCTTCGATACTCCCCCATGAAAGGGTTGGCAAAAAAAGGTGCCATTTTGGTTCCCATACTGGTACCTTCACCCTGCAAGTAGTGCTGGTTGTTGAATACAAAATTGTTGTTTTCGAGCACTAGTCTCAGCAACTGAACTAGACAGTCTGTTTTGGAATGTTTATCCTTACAATTGTCCATACTTGTTCACAAGCGACTATTCCTTCATTTTTGGGAATATTTGTGTATAAAGAAGACACATCAATCGATACCGAAATTGTGTTGTTTGGTAAAGGATTTAATGAATCTATTTTCTTCAAATAATCTGTTGTATCTTGAATGTAAGATGGCATTGTTCTAACATGTGGTCTAAGATGGTAATCCACGAATTCAGATATTTTTTCGGTTGGATGGCCATTTGCAGATACTAGCGGTCTTCCCGGAATCTCGTCTTTATGAAGGGGCAATTGTAAGTGCTGCAAATTCGCCAACATCGAAACCCAATTCGTCAGGACAGTAAAAAAAAATACACAACATATTTATAACATAAAATTGCAAAACGCAAAATTGCATTTATGTTCTAACGTGTGGAACTTGCAAAATACAATATGCTGGTGAAACAGAAACACCATTTTACATCCGACTAAATAACCATCGGTCATTTTATACAAAAGAAAGAAACTGCCCAATTACAAGACACCTTTTAAGAGCAGGACATGATTTTGAATACGTCACATTTCAAATCATTGAGAAAAATCAAAATTGGGATACACAAGGAAGACAAGAGAGAGAGATATTTCGAATGCACCAGTTACGAACTCTTGAACCTGATGGATTCAATGAGAGAGACGAAAAAAGATTTAAAAGCAAAGCAAAAACATAATCTTGAAATCATACAAATTAATTTATAGAAATTCATACAATTAATCGAACATCTATAAATGTGTTAAACTTGTATTCCAACTTGATGTAGTTGTAGCTACAAACATATTTTATGCAACATCAATAAATATGTTACACTTTTCCTCAAATCTTGTATAGGTTAAGCTACACAAATATTTTTTGTCATGCATCCGATTTCACCTTGAGAGATGCACACGCCTGATGAAGCTTATTTGTTTGAAGAAATATTGCGTATTTCTATTTAAAATCTAATAGAACTTTTTAATATATAATTTATATTTTATATATATATATATAATTGAGCTGCTCTGTAACAATAACATTTCCATGCCTTATATATCATGTACTGTATTACGACTCTAGATTAGAACTGACGAGGAAAGGTAACACCCGGCCACCGAAAGCCTTATTATTGTGAAGCCAAGGTGGTCGTGTGGTCTAGCGCACCGGATACAGTGCAGGCGATTTGGTGTCACGATATCTCAGTAGCATGGGTTCGAATCCCGGCGAGGGAAGAACAAAAAATTTGCGAAAGCAAATTTACAGATCTTACATTGTTGGGTTGAGGTTTAAACATTTGTATATATATATATCTATTTCATGGGCAAATTAGAGAAACAAATTTTTTCAACATCTTTATCCAAACCTCTGTCTTGGTTCCGTTTCATCGATGATGTTGACATGAAATGGATTGGATCCCAACAGAAATTGGATGCTTTTATCAGACATGCAAACAACGCCCACCAGTCAATTAAATTTACATATGAAATATCCGACTCTAAGATATCTTTCTTAGACACAATTACATATATAAAGGACGGTGTTATATCAACAGACCTCTACTGTAAACCTACAGATAAGCATCAGTACCTTTCTCCCCACAGCTGTCACCCCAACACTGTACAGTCAAGCTCTCAGAGTAAAGCGGATACATTCTTGTATACATTCTTCAGTGTCGATGTGGCATGCAGTATGTTGGCGAGCCAGAACAACCATTTAACAAACGCATGAATGGTCATCGTAGTGACTACACCTGCAAGCCAAATCTCCCCGTAAGTCGTCATTTAAGATCACATTGGCACGCCCAAGCTGATCTTAAAAAACTTACCATCACCATCATAGATCACAACGAGGACTGGTCAAAGGCCGACGGACTTGATCGGGAAATTTTTTGGATAAGAAAGCTCATGACAGTTTCCCCAGAGGGCATTAACAAAAAACATAGAAGAGTCACTCATTTTCCCTACCATCACTAATTTCCTGCCATCACTTGTGTGTCCAGTAACTCCGGCTTCCGTCCTGGACTCTAACACTTTCCAGGAATTTTTTAATTATACTAGTTTTAGTTACAGTTGACAGTTTCAACAAAATAATGATGAATGGAAAGTTGTAAAAGATAGAGGCAGAGGACACAGAGGAAGACGTGGACGAGGTCGTGGAAGAATAGATAACTCTAATCGCGGTGGTAGAGGTGGGGGCATCACCAAACATGGTGGAAACAGCAGAGGTCGAGGAAGAGATGCGCGACAGCCTATTTTAGAGAGAGGCAAAAACTTGCAACCACCCGACCCGATTCCAACTGCAACCCAACATCCGAACCGACGATAGACCCCAAATTTATAAACCTCTCACAAAGAATATTAAACGAAAATGAAATTTATTTGTTATCAAAAGGTTTTAAATTTGCTCCCGTTCCATATTCAAATGTTCCGGAATTAAAAGCTGATATCAACAATTTCTCTAGACGCTCCGTTTAAAAGAAGAATTCGGGAAAAAAAGGACCATGATAAATCTCTCGTAAGAAACAAATCAACTTACACCCCAAGACCGGGGAAAGATGATTATTTAGATACTTACATTGAGACAATAACAAAATTTCCCGTCCGTACACGTAAATATAAACAGAATTTAACCCGAAATGAACAGGATGCGTTAAAAAGTCTTAAAGATGACGACTCCATTATCTTTAAAGAAGCAAATAAAGAAGGAGCCATCATCATTATGGATACCGACTTTTATAAAGAAAAAGTTTTGGAACAGCTTAATTAATGACGCGGAATACTACACACAAATAACAAATAACCCGGATAAAGCAACTGAAAGGAGATTAAAAAACTGATAAAAGACTACGACCAATGTCTAACCGAGAAGGAAATAGCGTACTTGTGTGACTTTGATCCGAAAGAGAGTAATTTGTATGGACTTCTAAAAGTACATAAAAGTGCACAAATACAAAATACTGTTTGCGATCAAGAAATTATTTACCTTGAAACATTCCGTCCCGCCGACCAATTATAGCCGAACCGGAATCAATAACTCAAAGACTAAGTCATTTTATCGACCTTGTTATCAAACATCTATGTCCGTCAATTCCAAGTTATATCAAAGATGATATGGAATTTTTAAATCACATTCCTGCCATAGTTCCGGAAGAAACACTATTAACAAGTTTTGATGTTACAAGTCTATGCACAAATATTCCCCATCATCTAGGTCTTACAGCCATAAAATACTGGATCGAAGAAAAACGGGATGAAATTGACAGTAAATTTGACACAAACTTCATACTATAGGCTACCAAAATAGTTCTGGAAGAAAATACATTTTATTCCCACGGAAACAAATTCAGACAAATTAAAGGTACAGCCATGGGAACTAAAGTTGCCCCCACATACGCAAATTTAGTGATGGGATACTTATAGCAATAGATGTATCGACAAATATCTGTCCAATTCGATCAAAATTTCTGTGATTATGTCATTCAATTTTGGAAAAGATATTTAGATGACTGCATAATATTTTGGAGCAGATCAGAAAACGATTTATACAAATTTAAAGATCTAATCAACTCCTTACATCCGTCGATTAAATTCACCATGAAAACCAGTGACACACAACTACCAATTTTGGATATCTTCATCTTAAAATCAGGCAGACATATAACAACGGATATTTATTATAAATCCACAGACACCCATCAATACTTAAATTTTCATTCGTGTCATCCGTCCCATACAAAACGAAATATACTTTACTGTATGGCCAGATGGATTTGTGCTATAGTATCTGACCATAGCATTCGAGAAGTACTTTTGAAGGAATTAAAAGGATATTTGACACAACAGTTATACCCAGAGGGTCTAATCGAAAGTAGAATTCAAAACATTTAACTATTGACACTTCAAGAATTACGAGCCCCGAAAGTGAAAGATACGGATGAAAACTTGTACACATGACCCGTATTTACCAAACGTTTTTAATACAATTAAATCAAACCTCCCGATTCTACACGAAAGTAAAACTATGAAAAAATTGATACCGGAAGGAAACTTAGTCTACAGCCGATGACAACCTAAAAACGTAAAGAAACACTTAACCAGAGCTCGGTTCGAACCGAAGGTTAGTGACTTTGAAATAAAGTCTTGCGGAGATTCAAAATGCGGTGTTTGCGGTCAAGATACAAAATATTTAGAAACGGGTAAAATGAAATCATTTAAAGATGGCAAAAAATTTCATGTGAACGCCAATATGACTTGTAAGACAACAAATCGTATTTACTGTGTCACATGTCCTGGTTTTCACGAAAATTATATTGGACATACCGGGGCTACGTTCAATATCGTAGCAGCTACGTAGTGCTACGTAGATTTTGACTATTGAACGTGTAGCTATAGACTAGTTATAACATAAATATTGTTAGCAGCTACGTAGCTGCTAAGATATTGAACTCGACCCGGGAATAGCGTCTGTGAACGGGTGCGAGTTCACAAAGAACAAATAAAACACCCACAATACAGAAATTCGCCAATTAGTGCCCATGCCTATTTTTAAATGTAGACGGGATGAAGCATATAGAAAAGAGATGGAACGTTATTTCATAACAACGTTCCGATCGAAATTAAATCCAGAGAACTTCTAATAACGAACAATGGCGGAACGTCATAAACCTTCTTAACGACGTCGCCTATAGCGACACTACATCAGTTATCATGAAGAGTCCCAATTGAAGGATGAAATCGATAGAATGGAACTGTTAACTTTTTACCGGATGTAGGACCTGTGGTATATCTGGGGTTCGTGTTTCTGGAGTTTTCTATGCAGTGGTTAATAAAGTTATTTGTCTCTTAGTCGTCTTTCGTGATAATACAACTGTTTTCAGTTTTTCTAGAGTTTTGAAAGTCTCCTTGGTGTCGACTGCCTGGTTATTTTTCATCTGATGTTCGTTTTAATCTTATAATTGACTTTTAGTTTTTCGTTTAAATAATTCTACATTTGTTTTCAAACTTTTGTCTTTTAATCTTCTCTTAGACTATTGATATTGGTTTTGCACACTGTTAACATTCTACTATAGTGATCCTTAGTTGCTTATATCCACGTTTGGCACAGAAAAAGCAGTTGTTTAGGGTGGGTTTTTTTTTTTTTTTGACTTACACCCACATCTTTTGTTATGGTCTCTTGGTAGTAATTATTTTCTTATTGAGAATTAAAATTATTTGCATCTAGTTTATTTATCATCAAAAAATAGAATAACAAAAGTATCGAGATCCGAGAAAAATTAAAAACGGTAATTCCCTAAACAAATCGCAATATCAAAAGCTCAAATACAGTAAACGAATGGATAAAAACTGTAATATTTATGACTTGGTACAGGCATTTTCTTATGTAGCTAATAGTTAGCTAAACTTTAAACATTGTTTTATAGTCCTCATTACTATAAATTCAAACACATATGTCAACAAAGAAAAACAAAAGGGAATGTATACAAAATATATTCAAAAACTAAAGACAAGTATACACAAATTTACCATAGCACTATTACACAGTGATGGGATGTCACGTCAAAAATAAAGTCACAAAATTTCCAACATATTTAGAAAAAAAATTATAAGAAAGTCCCTACTCAAAATTGAAAAATCAAAATCAAAAGCTCAAACACATCAAACGAATTGATAACAGTTGTAATATTCCTGACTTGGTACAGGTATTTTCGGATATTCCTGGTTTTCCAACTTTTAATTGAACCAATAATCTATTAGTCAAGAAAACTAAAAAGACAAAAGCTTTAAGATAGAGAAGGACACTGCAGGCCAAACAAATCTAGCCAATGAACTTTTCCATATATTATTCATGAGGGTGTACCTAACAAACTATCAAAATTTTGGAATAGGTTTCCAGGCTATTTTTAGAAATGTTCTTTGAAAAAGTTACCTCCCTTCGCAGTCCTAAAAATGTCAGTATCTTCTATATATTCATGGACTTTTTAATTTTAAATTTGATTTAAATTTGTATAGAAAAATATTAAATCAATCATGTATTTTTTTCTCTCAATAATTTAATATCTATTCAATCGATTCATTAAACATACAGGTACAACTAATGACAAAACAATGACATTCAAGTGTCTTAGTAATTCGTAAGTTTCTGGATGATTTCCATGATATAAATAAACACATACAAGTTCTCTTTTATTGAAAATATAATTTAGATAATACGTATATGAATCAAGTTTTCAAATGCATTGATCCAGAGTCTTTTTCTCTGTATCTTCGTCATTTTGATTGGCGGGCTCTTCCTGCTGCATACTGACTGGTAATGTATTTTATTCCTTTTATGTAATGAATTAAATGCTAGCTTGGAAGCAGGTTACTGTTCAAATTATGCAATTCGTAAAGCTTTGCTTCTGAACAGTTGCATGTATATTCTTGTTGTTAAAATCAGTTGGACATTAAGTTTTGTAAATTTCAGAACACTTATCTTAAAATTGAAAAAAAATCTTTAGTTTCATTGTTTTATTTTTTAATTTTTTTTCAGAGTCTACCAAATAATTGTAAAATAAATAACAATTTTGTACACATTTAAGTCACATTTAATTCATTTTCCTTTCTTAAATCATATTATAAATTAAATATTTTAGCACACTTTCCTTGATTTAATAGCAGAATTTAGTATCTTTTGTAAAAAAAATTACCGGTAAAAATTAAAGGTATATTTGTCAAATTCATACATTTTCCTGTTGAACTCGTAAAATTAAAGGTATTTTTGTCAAATTAATACATTTTCCTGCTGAACTCTATATCAAACATAAAATATTTTCGCTCATTTTCCTTGATATTTGATAGCAGAATATTGTATCTTTTATAAAACTTTACAGGTAAAATAAAAGGTTAAAATATGACTGTAAATAAAGGCAACAGTGGTATACCGCTGTTCAAAACTCATAAATCCATGGACAAAAAACAAAATCGGGGTAACAAACTAAGACCGAGGGAAACGCATTAAATATAGGAGGAGAACAACGACACAACACTAAAATGTAACACACACAGAAACGGAGCAAGCATCAGACAAAATCCCACGAGAATAACAAATATAACATCAAAACCAAATACATGAATTTGGGATAGACAAGTACCGTGACACGTCTTATCGCAATGTAAATTTACACTCAAAAATAAGAGAAAACAAACGACGCAACGTTAAAATGTAGCACACACAGAAACAAACAATAATATAACAATGGCCATATTCCTGACTTGGTACAGGACATTTTTTAAAGGTAAAATGATGGGTTGAACCTGGTTTTGTGGCATGCCAAACCTCGCACTGTGATGGCAATGTTAAATATAACATTGAAATGACAACATAATATTACAGGACTAAAATACAAAAAAATAGGAGAACGTATTAGACAAAGAAACACATGATTAATAGATAACAAAAAGCATCAGGTTTAAAATTCAATACAGAAATAAACTGTCATTGTTAAAACTATCACCCTCATTCCGGAGCACCTGAGATCACCCCTAGTTTTTGATGGGGTTCGTGTTTTTAATTCTTTAGTTTTCTATGTTGTGTCGTGTGTGCTGTTGTTTGTCTGTTTGTCTTTTTCGTTTTTATCCATAGCGTTGTCAGTTTATTTTCGATTTATGAGTTTGACTATCCCTCTGGTATATTTCGTCCCTCTGTTTTAACATATGCATGCAATTAAAGTTGGCTGACCAGGACTCCGCATTTTCTTCTGTAGAAAACGCTGGATTAATCTTATTTAGTTCTTATAGCTAGCTCAAACTCTCACTTTTATTACAGTCGCATAAATTTCCATCACATTGACGTGTGAACGAAACTAACAGACAGACATAATAGGTAAAAATGTCACATAAAGTAGTATATGGCTGTTCGAAAGACATGAATCGATTGAGAGAAAACAAATCCGGGTTACAAACTAGAACTGAAGGAAACACATCAAATATAATAGGACAACAACGAAACAACAGAAACCCTAAAGTGCAACAAAAAACCAAACGGCAATGCAACACACACTGAAACGAACTGTAAGATAACAATTGCCATTAAATAGGGATGCATCAGTCAACATTGTGTTTATCTAAATCACTTAAAAATATTTAAAACAAATATGTAACGAGGCATATAGACAAAGCTTATTAGTCAAACGAAAGACAAGAATACAAAAATCTACCATAGCACAATAACACAATGACGGGATGTATAAGTACAGAGTCAAGTGAAATGTGTATCACCTAAAAGAGTAAAATTAATATTCATAAATAGTTCCCAAAGAAACCAGGCATTATAATTTGATAAGCCAGACGCGCGTGTCGTCTACATAAGACTCATTAGTGACGATCAGATCAAATTAGCTTGAAAGCCAAAACGAGAACAAAGTTGAACATAAAAACAAATTATAGTATTCCATTTTCCTTTTTTTATAATTCAAACAATGTAATGCTGAAAATCTAAAATTTTGTTACAGGTCTTGTTCAACCAAAGTAACGGTAATTAATAATTCATGATTCCACATACTATAGTCAGACTCATTCTCGCTGTTAATATAATGTTTCTTGAGAAAACGTAAAAATAAATAAGAAATACCGCAGACCAACGAAAATTCAGAATTGAAAGTCCCCTACCTTAAAGTATTGGTTTTTGGTTAATGCGATGAGATAACATGAATAATATATTATCGATTTTCTAAATATAGATAATTGTAAATGTTATATATTTAAACTACAATGTAATTATGAACATTATTTTGAATTCTGAATTGAAATCGTAACTACAAAGGGAGGTAAATGTGTAACAACGTAAGACGTTTATCAAGAAATGTTACACCGATCAACATTGATTGTTATTTCTAAGCTGTTCAAAACGTTTGGTCTACTAGGAGAATATTGAAAGGTAGGGATTAGTGCATCTTAACAATGTTCAACGCATCATAATATTTAATAAAAACGCAATATAAAAATGTACCTGATTATAATATTTTTCATGTCTATTTAAATTATATTCATTATGAAATAATTTTGGTGACTAATTGTTTTCCTTATCTTCTATCCAACAAAAGCGAATTTCAGTTATCCTGGTTTCTATTATGATTGTTCTTAGTTACTTCGTTTAATTTGAAATTTAATTTGGTTCCTTGCCATAAATATGTCAGCTTGACGATCAATAACTAAAGATAAATATAAACTGCAATCATACATGCATTCATGCACATAGGAAGGCGTTTATTTTAATTTTAAAAGACAGCACATACAATTGAATAAATCAGGAGAAGTTGTACTTATCTAGGTATTGTTGATTTATTTATTATTGTATAAAGTATTGCGTTATATGATTAAGCTGAAATTTCTGTCATCCACAGTTTCAGATGATTCTGTCTATGCAGACTATATCTAAAATAAAGGTCAGTATTGAAGAATTATCGCAAGCTTCATATTTTTTGGAATAATTCACAAGCTTTTACCTTTTAGTTATCTACAAGTAATATTATAAATCAATGTCAATTACTTTTTTCTAATTCGTGAAAAAGACGATTTGGTACAATTGACAATAAAACATCTTTATCTTTGAATTTTGGTATATTTTGTTTAGTTGGTTAGCAAAAGCTACATATTGGTAGCTATAATTTACAAGGAATAGGATGAGGTTTGATATATGCACTTGAAAATGGACTTCAAGGAAGAAAGTTGCCACCAAGATACTTTTCGTGTTTTCTATATAGATGAAACCAGACATTCTACAGCCATACCAAGTCGCAACATTTTCTTCCACAAGGTTCTACAATATGTACGACTTTCAGTTGTCTAGAAGTATTCTTGGTTTTTTGTTTGTATATTGATTAAAGGGATACGTTGGAAAGAAAAAGAAGAGAAATGTTTACTATAAAACCGCATGGCATTTATTTCTATTGAAATGAGTATTTCTTTAGAACAGTACATGATTTGCTCATGTGTTCTTGAAAAATTATAATGGAACACTTTGACCTACTGATATAAAAAGGTCAACGTTGACCTATAATCTGGACATTCGACTTTGAACATATTTTTTTCTCAAATTACACACACATCATAACAATTCAAATTTATTCAATGCAAAATGGGTCCCGAGTGGTAATCCTCTATCCCAGCCATTTGTAAACATTCTAATTCAGGGAAAACAGTTCTGTAGTTTTAGAATTGTCAACGACAATTGTCAATTTGACGGATGTATTTTACCATCAAATTCAAAATGATGGGTGTGACTTTCTTACTACAGAAGGGTTTTTCCTTGATATGAACAAATAGTATAATAACGGCGCTAGTTAGGAACACTGTATCAAATTTTCAATTATATTGTACTTGTTTATTGTAGCCAATGATCATAATTGCTTTATGAAGATTGCATTATATTTTGTTTTTCATGAACCAGAAGTTGAGACCACACCGTTCGACTTAAATAGTTCTTGAATGACATGTAAATATTCCTTGGATTATTTTTAAAAATGGTAAGTCCCCATGGGTCATCCACCTATCATTTTGGAAAATTACAAATGTTGTAAAAATGGATAACATTTCTTGTTTGTCTTGAAAACATGAATTGAATATCCCAATACCTTAAACATGATGTCATGTTGTTCTCTTATGACATCAAATGGGGAAAGTGCTCAGGGCTACATGCTTTTTATAACAGTGATTGTTTCCTGAATAGAACCATACAAATTTATTATGTTTATACATTTAGATTAAGTCAACTTAATTATTCAAACATTCAACATGTGATTTTCAGGCTTATGGAGGTATCAGGACCAAAATGAGTTTTTTGCATTTTTATGAAGTATACATAGATACAAAACACCCAGAAAGTGTTTTTGGTCGAATTATTAAAATTAATAGAATTATGGTCATTTTTGTGAAACGCGATTTTTTGTAAAAATAGTATCCTTTTGCAATATTTCTAAGGTTTATCTTATTTAGTTCTCCTTGTAAGTTGACATATATTGTTGTGTGTTTTTTTTTCTTTTTTTTCTAGTCTTTCAAATTATCAAAATGTAACTTAAGTGAACTTAATTTATTGATAAGTGAATTTGAGTTAAATTAAGCAACCATTCGGTTTCCATAGCAACCATGGATCTACTTTTAAAAAAAAATCACTCAAAACTTTTTTTTTTTGCTTTTTAAGTAGAACTTAAAATATGTATGTCACTCAAAATATGTGTGTTCATATATGTACATGTTTTGAATCAGTAATTAGTATTAATTTAAAAATAAAACATGATAACTGTACTTTAATTTGTCTATATTAGTAAAAATTTCATTTAGGTTTCAGTGGACACAACAATTTTCCATTTCTACTTGTCTCGTGTCCAGTTTTTTTTACAGTAACCACATTTTCTTGTATTATGTCTGTCCTCAATAACTGTAATTTCCGGCTTTGGTATAGTGGGTTTGGGGCACGTAATGTCTTTGCTGCCATAACAGAGTGGCCTAATCTCTTGATACAAGTACCACTGACGCATTGCGTCTAACCCCTTTTTTTGGCAATTCCGTTGGTTCAGATAATGGGTTAATTACAACTCTATTTTTTAACAACCGAAACTGTTTTTCATCATTGTCACAATACTCCCTAACAAAAACTACTCCTGGTGATTCCTTCATCATCCGAAAGTGATGATATGTTGTTAGTGCTGGCAACTGTTTAAAAAATTGCTTTAGATATAATTTCCAGTCGAATTTAAAAATTAACAGGGCAATCTTCGTCATCAACAAGTTGTGCTATATTATGGTTATTCTATTATTGAGGAATCTGTAACAGATTTGGCTATTTCCTGTAAGGTTTCTGCTGAATAATGTCTCCATTTCACCTTAAAAAGAACAAAATGTAAATTAAATATCAAGTTTTGTTTGCCAGAATTGTACCAGAGAACACTAAAATGGCAACTTTCAAAACATGTTCTTACAAGTTTGATCAAGTTTGACCATTCCCTATTTTTAATCTTTCTTTGTTTAAGACAAATGTTCTATGTTATGCAAAGGGCTTAATGTTTGATATGACATGTTAAATTAAAAGTCAATGTAAGTTCTTAAAACAAGTATGAATATCCAAGTCACTTGAATCAAGTGTGATAAATATGAAATCATGATAGTTCTTATTGATGAAGTATAAAGTGATGAAATTAATGCATTACTTCAATACTTTCTTTAAAATGTTTTTTTTTATTATAGTTCTTGACACATACACGTACATGAATAATAATTTTGAATACCTTCCATAATCCAAAATGCCAGTATGGATGAAATTTGGTATGCCCAGCTTCCATACAACTAAATTCCACACTGTTGTGTCTGCCTGTCAATACTCTCCACATACCATACCTTGAAGAATAATATATTCTTAATAACAGTAATGTTAATGATCAAATGAAGTCTTAACTTACATAACAATACAAACATCTAGATTTGTGTATATTAAAACTAACAAAATATTAAATCTTATTTATTTGAATCAATCACAGACATTTATTTGAATAATTTCAATGTGTATTCATCCTATCTGTTATCCTGGTTGGAGATGTACAGTTAAATAATTTAAGTTTCAGTGGTGAATAATAAAAAGGAAAAGGAAATACACTAATATTTTACAGAAGCCTATTTTCATTCACATATGGTACTTGCATGTAAAATTACATGTTTAAATTATACCAACATGAAGATTTATTGCAAATTTTCATTTAATATATATGACAGAAATAAAACATACCAAATTACAAAGTTATTCTTGTTCTGCCCTGTGTAACAGTTGTCCATGTGAAGTTCCACTGTTGTTTCCCCATATGACTTATATTCAAAATGGTGGTGCAGCATGCTAATTACACTATTTGCACCCTTTCCAGTCTCTTCACTTTCATCAACAAGGTAAAATATCTGTGATCCTAAAAGGTCAATGAATCAATGTCATAATTATGTTTACACAATGTTAATTTTTGTGTCATTTGGTCTCTTGTGAAGAGTTGTCTCACACTTAAATTATATACACAAAAACAGATCAAACTAACATACTATAGTAACTTTACAAAAATTACTGTTCAACCAAAGTAATGTTAAAAACATAAGATGCATGTCTTATAAAAGTGCAAACAACACAGACAGTACATGTATGTCTATATTTTTAACATCTGCTGACTGCATTGTATTAACATTTATTCACTAAGGAATATAAAAGCAAAAATGTAGCATAATATTTACCTGAACCTTCTGCACAGACACCAAAACATTGACATTTCCTTGGAGTTTTGAAAAACAATGCAACCACTTGTTGTGCATAGTGAGGATAGTGTATTTGCTGTGCATAATCAAAGCTGTAATGCATGCTTCCTTCAAATGAAAGTGGTGGTTGACCTGAAACATAATGTGTAACAATCAAAATAATGAAAAATAATGTACAATAAACCACAAATAATATACATGTATACAGCTTTAATTATTAAAAAATGTATAAGTTTTTTGTGTGTTTTTGTTTATGAATGCAATTCAACAGGGAATGCAAATGTGGTATTTGCCATAGCTTATAATGCATCAACTGGCTGATACATGTATGCATCACCAAATCAGTCTCAAATTATTAATACTTTGAAAAATGTTCACAGATACAACTCAAAACTTGAATGTGCCTTAAATAATAACATGCATTTGTAATACACCAATGTACATGTAAGGTACAAATTATAAACATGTTAAGCATGCATGTATGTGAATGAGATTGAACATTTTACACAAAATTATTTATTGACAAGAAAATACAGAACCTGTTTTATTCAATGTACATTTTTTACCTGTTCATTGACAATCATACCACATTTTCCTATTTTCAAAAAAATTGTATATATATATATATACACATGTATTACTGTATAAACAAATGTAATATGTTTTTATGCAAATATGTATGTGTATATATATACATTTGTTCATGCTCGTATCATATTACACTTTAATTAAATATAAGCATGACTACTATAACATGTTGTTCACAATTAGGATTTGTTCATTCATGACATTATAATCCTCACAATGTAAATTTACATGCATGTACATTTGTACTTGTAAAAATGTAAATGTATGCTTTTTAACAATTACTAAATATAACTTTAATGTACTTACCTCTGTTTCTTTGATTGTCTGGTAACTGAGTATAATTCTCCTTGCTTTCTTGGCATTGATCTCTGTAATAGTCTCTCTGTTTCTTAGCCTTTTCAACATGACCACCATAGTTTTGTAACAAAATTGTCTTTTCTTCTTCTGTCATATTTCCTGTGTTACTTAAACTGACAGTAAAGCTTTGACAAGCTGAACATAAATCTGTTGCTGGTTTCATGAGGACTATTTGTGGACCCTGCTCTAACCACAACTTCTTAAACTCAGATAAACTTATTGCCCTGTAGTTAAGTGAAGATGCAGCTTCTTGATATATTTGATGTATGTCAGCTTTAGTTTTATCTGAAGGCAGTAAAGTCACCTTTAAGTCTTTGTGATTCGGCAAACGACCAGCCAAGGGGACTCCAAATTTTACACCATATTCCTGAATAAAATGCTTCACTCTCTGGATATCAGTTATGGCCAAAGAATGCTTAGGGGTTTTACCAGTGTTTCCATGAGTCCTGGGTTTTAAACCTTCCTTTTCCAATGATTTGGATATAGAATCTAGCTGAGATTTTCCAATTGCATGTGCAAATAAAAAAGTCTTTCTGCATATCTGGTGGCCATTAAAATAATACTGCTGATTTATTCTTTCTCTTTCTTTGCTTTTATGTTTTTTGGCATCAACATTTGAGTCATTGTTTCTGTGTGCAAACAGTTGAACTTTTATTATCATGTCAAGCTCATTTTTGTCCATTTCTAAACAACTATATCTATATATTCAGACAATACTTCATGGTTAACAATAGTGCTGCATGGTACTTTATTGTATATTTTTTCACATTTGCAAGTGTTTTCTAGAAATTGTTTTTCTTTGACAGATTCATTTATGTCCAAATCACTGAAAGCTATCTGACAAGTCTCTGTATTTTCTTTATCAGACTCTTCATTATCTGTGTAATCATCATCGTTTGTGTTATAGTCATGTTCATTGATTTCATTTATTTCTACATTCCCAAAAAAAATTCTATCGACTTCTTCAATTTCGTTGACGAAATCTTCATCTTGTTCATCAATCAAATCCAGCGGTACAGTACTTGCGTTAGAGAAAACACTACTTTGACTTGCCATATTATTATATCGTTTTACCCTCCATTAATTTGCCTTACTTGTAAATTCCTTTTCATCTTTAAAGTATGTACAAAATATATTTTGTCTTTCGTGTTTACATTTTCGTTTGTTGTCTAAAAATAGTTTAACGTGAGTAGTCCCCCTTGATGAAAACCCAGAGCTCAAAACTAATACGGGACAGGAAATTAATTTACTTATTTTATAGTCCTTCTCTACTATTTTATTTTTACGATGTATCTGCAATGCTACTGTTATTTATAGATACCAACCAAAGGCCCTTTCAATGATGCAGATCAAAGTTGTAAACATCAAATCTTTAAGTAATAAGTTGCGTAAATTAATTATGTTGCAAAGCTGTACACGGGAATTATAAGTTCTATTTTATCCTCAGTGCATGATTAAATATTGTTCGTAACAAAATCTTTACATATTCGAAATTATATTTAAGTTCCTAAAGATAAGAAAAAAGTCAATTTTAGTTTTTGAGTTAAACAAATCGGACATTCAATAACAGGTGCCCCGATTACGTTACGTAACTTTACATCGACGTTTTCGCATTATGACATTTACCTCCATAAGCCTGGAAATGTCATGGCGGGTCACATATATGTACCATCATTCATTAGAAACTTTTTTGTTAGTTTATGATATATATGAATGACATATCTCTCTCTCTCTCTTGAATGCATTTCGGATGATTATTTCCAATTTCTAATATATAAGTAAATAAAATTGAGAATGGAAATGGAATGGAAATGTCGTTGTTTTGACAGGGTCTGTATCTATTCTGTTGGAAAATATGAAATTTGTTGAACATTTAAACTCGTTGATCCCATAGATCGATCCAAAAAATCTACGAAAACTGGTAGCCATCGAATATAAATGAACAATTGTTAAAGGATTAATTGCATTCGTGGTTTGCTATGGTATGGTCTGATTATTTGCAACTTTTTCCTTTGACTATCCTTCTGATATCTTCCACTCTTTTTGCATTAGATTATTTTGATGTATTGATTCAATCGTTTGCCTGAGAAGGATTCGTTGATAAATTTATTTTCTTAGTCCCTCAGATAAATTTGACATTGATATAAATAGGTTGATCGGTAGTTTGTTTAAACCCTTTTAGTTTTTGAACATCGAAAATTTGTTGATATTTCCTAAACCTGTTTCTGGCGATCAAGATGAAAACTGTCGTCACTACAACAGGGTTTTTACAACAACTTTTGAACTTCAGATCAATATTTACGCTGTACCGTGGAGTTTTATATCGGCTACTTATTTACGTGTCAGGATTAGTATAAAAAACGGTTATAATGTCTTCCTTTCCATTTACAATAAAGAACATGTGAAATAAATTCTTTCATTTCAAAACAATTATACTTGTTTTCACTCAATAATAACTAATTGTTATACTTTCTTATCTATTATAATAGATATCGATATATGATATAACATACAATAAGTCTTTTCTTTCTAATTTCAGAATAAGGCTATCCCAATGGATGACCCATACAGCGAATATGATAGTGAGACAGAGAATGATGTGGCTTATAAGACCCTTCCACACGGCAAAACATATCATGCTTTCATCTCTTATCGAGACGTAGATGAGGATAGAGAGTGGGTGAGTGACCTGATAGAAAAGCTTAAAAAACTTCACCAGCTAAAATGCTGTAATCATGTATATCATTTTAAACCTGGACGAAAGATAGTTGACAATATAAAATATGCTGTTCGCAAATCTGTAAAGACATTGATAATATTGTCAAAAGAATATAATGACAGTCATTGGTGCACCTTTGAAGTAGAATACACTCATCATATGAGTATGGAAATGAGGGAACAACTATTAATACCAGTTTTAAAAGAAGACTGTGAAATTCCTGATCATTTGAAACCGTTCACCTACATAGATGCAAGAGGTCCGATTGGAAGCTGGCTACCAAGACTGGCTACATCTATTGAATCTCCAGGTATTTATACTATTTGTTAATAAGAACAAATCGTGCTTATGGCGATATTTCAGGTTACGCTTCGCCATCTAATGATGCTTTATATTTTAATCAATTATTTATTCATCATAATAAGGCAAATGAAGGATCCTTAACTGGGACAATGAATTTCCATTATGTTGCTTCTTCATTAGCTATGATTTATGATAATAATTTTGACCAAAGAAAAGGGATTTTGATCAATTATTAATATAATCATGCTTGTATTTTTTTCAATTTAAATCATCAACACAAAGAATAATGAACGTAGTTCAATCAATATAATGATTACATATCAGCTAATTAGTTATCAAAGGTACCAGAATTATAATTTAGTACGCCAGACGCGCGTTTCGTCTACACACGACTCATCAGTGACGCTCATATCAAAATATCTAAAAAGCCAAACAAGTACAAAATTGAAGAGCATTGAGGATCCAAAATTCAAAAAAAATGTACCAAATACGGCTAAGGTAATCTATGCCTGGGATAAGAAAATCCTTAGTTTTTCGATAAATTCAAAGTTTTGTAAACAGGAAATTTACATAAATGACCACATTATTGATATTCATGTCAACACCGAAGTATTGACTACTGGGCTGGTGATACCCTCGGGCACGAAACGTCCACCAGCAGTGGCATCGACCCAGTGGTGTAAGTCATCTTCGAAACAAAAGCATAGTGATTAAAATTGAAAAAAGGTGATATCAAAGAATGTAAAAAACCGAACTACCCTATCATCGCTACAATGTGCGACAAAAAAATTTCGTACTGTTAAATTAACTTGAATCAATATAGTTTTCCATCCATTTATCATCATCATGTAAAACAAAATTGTCTTTTCGTCTTCTTTGTTAATTCTGTTTTTTTTTCACAAGTTATTATAATTTTACAGTGTTATGCGGGTTGGAATCAAAATATTCACAAGTTGATTTCAGTACACGTAAGTAGTCACACACACTTTTAGAAAGATCTTATTCCACTGTATGTGATATGGTTACTAGGAAGGATATATTAAGTAAGCATCAATGAAACATCAGTCCAGCACTATAATATTTCAGAAAGCACTTTTATCGGTTAGATTTAAGTTTAGGCGCTAACTCATTGATCATTAACATGTTAACTAGAAAATGTCAAAAACAAATCTAAAATCTGCACAAATGCACACACGCAGCATCGTTTTTTGATGTTTGTTTTTTTTGCTAACCGGCAGTTTCAGATGGGGATAAGAGGAAACTATGAAAGATAATGTTTACACATACAAATCCATACACACAATTTTATGTACTTCATGGACCATTTCAAAGGAGTAGGTCCGGTAAGGACCGATTTTGGCCTCAAATTTCAGGTTCATCTGACGAAAGATTTTGACCACTTTTAAACACTTAAGTGTCTATTTTATTTGATTCGATTAGTTTATGTGAAAGATTTTAACTGATTTTGTCATTAAAAACGATCCAATTCAAGCCTAAACATCTACCAAATATGCCGAAAAATTTCACTTTTCAGATGGTTTTTGTCAAAAATGAAAGTGGACGCATCCTCAACCTTTATATATGAATTATGTATAATCATAAAATACAACTTAAATTTCAATATCAATGATGAACACGAATGCGGCCACTTTCGTTTTACACGAAAACCAACAAAATTCAACTAAAATGCTAGAATTGTGAAGATTTCAGTAATTTAGCATGACTTAATGGTGCTAGTACCGGATATATGTGCATTGTATTATAAAAGAAAAAACAGCCCATATTTATGTAGCAGAAGCATTCTACTGTCCAATAAATAAATAAAAGTTTACATTTTAACAATTTTGTAAAACTGCTATATTTTGGGGCCAAAAGGGGGTCTTACTGGACCTACTCCTTTGTGAAATCTTTGAAATTTAACATGAAGCTCGTAAAAAAGTAGTCTTCCAGACAGATTTCAATGTTTACACATGTTACTTTTCTTTTCTTAAACGAACATGTGAAAAAAACGAATTAACTTCAAACCTGCAACTAAAATCCAAATATAGAAATTAGTCTCATATTTATTCAAGATTGGCATTTGCATTATTTAGATCTCAGTATTCATGCAGCAGAGGGAAACTATCACACTAATGTACAAAACATTATGATAACGTCATACTAATTATACAAAAGAAGATGATGTATGATTGCCAATAAAACAACACTCCGCAAGAGACCAAATAACACATAATTAACAGCTATATGTCAGAGTACGGCCTTCGACAATTAGCAAAGCCCATACCGCATAGTCAGCCATAAAACCCCACGACAATTGTACAACAATTCAAACGAGAAAACTAATTGTCTAATTAATGTACAAAACAGCAACAAACGACAAACATTGATTTACAGGCTCCTGACATGGGAGAGGGTTATACTTACTTTTATTGCTTGTTTTTGTATGAGTCAAGGTCCTATGTTGAAGACCGTACTTTGACTTATAACGGTTTAATTTTATAAATTGTGACTTGGATCGAGAGTTGTCTCATAGACACTCATACCACATCTTTTTGTATCTATAAAATGTGGCGGGGTTAAATATGTAAGCGGGATCCCAACCCTACCCTTACGTGAAACAATTGTGAAACGGTACAACATAAAAACGAACTATAAAAATCATTTGAAAAACCCAGAGTGGACGTAAATGGGTACTTGTAAATACCAAAAAGACAAAAAGAGACAATAACTACAGATCAGAGAGTTGTCGTAAATACTGAAAGCTTCGTCAGAGCCGATAACAACTAATAAAAAAAATCGTGCATCTAAGACAAAACAAGCAACAAGTTCGCATTTAACATCCAATAGATTTAGTAAAGACGTAAAAAATAGTCAGTGAAAAACATGACCATGACCTAATGTAATTTTCTGCTGTGAAAACAACAAACGGGTAAATAAAGGCAACAGGTGTTCAAAAGTCATTTATCGATTGAGAGAAAACAAATAGGTTTTTTAACCAAAACCATGTGAAACTCATCAACTATAAGCCAACAAAAACAAACACCAACACACATAGAAACGAACTATTTAATAACAACTGCCATATTCCTCCTTTCTTGGTTTTGGACATTTTAAGAAAAATTGTTGATTAAACCTGGTGTAAAGGCTAGGAAACCCTTACGCGATATGCACATGTTGTATTCATGCAATAAACCAATTATTTAACCTTGTAATTTCTTTTTGGCGATGCTCTTAGCAAACGTTGATTACCAATTCTTCTAAAAAGCAAGGAAATAGATAAAACAAGGAGTAGGACAATCTTGTTTTGGTTTGTGCATTAGGGATCCTGTTTATCATTTCTGGTCGTCATTTGTCTGATTATATATTGATTATGAAATTCAATGAATCAGCATTGAAATTATGGTCGCATTGACTTCCCACATATCATTTATTTTCAGATTGATGAACTTTTTTTCAACATCTAAAATTAGGGTTTGTTCCAGTTTTCGCGATTCACTGAACATGGAATTATGATAGTACTTATAGATATCACTGCGCTTTAAATGAATTTTATTTCTGTTGAAAACAATTGCAGTGCTTACTAATATCTCCCAATTGATACGATATTCCCGTGCTTGCATTTCCTATCATGATTTTCTTGATAGAGGGTTGCTGCTCAAAAGGATACTAGTACATCAAGAGTTCCAAATGGTGAAGTTGAAGTCATCCCTTCGTAAATCACGAGTTGGTTAACCATTATGGAAAAACCGTTTCACAAATGATATCGGATATGTTCCTTACGTCGTAACTACAATCCCCTTCCCTTCCATGAATGTGACTTACTGAATTAGACTTTTTACCGGATTTGTTATCACATAAGCAACACGACGGGTGCCACATGTGGAGCAGGATATGCCTACCCTTCCGGAGCACCTGAGATCACTCCTAGTTTTGTGTGGGGTTCGTGTTGTTTATTCTTTAGTTTTCTTTGTTGTGTCATGTGTACTATTGTTTGTCTGTTTGTCTTTTTCTCATTTTTAGCCATGGCGTTGTCAGTTTATTTTCGATTTATGAGTTTGACTGTCCTTCTGGTATATTTTGTCCCTCTTTTAGAAAAATTACGAATGTTGGTTTGGTAATGAATTGTTATTCAAGTTATTCCCTTATAGCTCATACAGTGTTTCAGAGACCAAAAAACTACATTTGAACAATTTATTTTTATATTTCCAGATGTCTCAATGTTCTAAGAACTGAATCAAAATTATCGTGTTGTTATGTGTTAACAAAACGTATTCACAATGTACAATAAAGCTAAGAATGATCCGATATAGAATTGAAGAAATTGTTTCAATGCAAAGTGGGTTACATTCGTTATAAAAAAAAAACAAAGCCATCTGTCATTTACAGTGTTTGGGTGAATGTGAGCAGCAGCACTTTATAAATGAAATACAAGCCCGGGAATATCGTATCAATTGGGATATATATATATATATATATATATATATATATATATACAACTCGTCTAAACATCAACCCAACAATGTTAGATCTGTAAATTTGCTTTCGCAAATTTTTGGTTCTTCCCTCGCCGGGATTCGAACCCATGCTACTGTGATATCGTGACACCAAATCGCCTGCACTGCAGCCGTCCCGCTAGACCACACGACCACCTGGGCTCTCAAAAAAAGAGCTTTCGGTGGGCATGTGTTACCTTTCCACGTCAGTTTTAATCTAGCGGCGTACTACAGTACATGATATATAAGGCATGAAGATGTTATTGTTACAGATCAGCTAAATTATCTATAGTAAAGGATCCTACAAATTAATGTAATATACAGTCACAGAAAATAATTATATTTATAAGTACGTCTGAGTCAGTGACAACTCTACAACAGATGTATCCATCAGATCGCCATCAATGATGGTGATACATGGCTGTGTACATAATGTATATACAACTCGTCTAAACATCAACCCAACAATGTTAGATCTGTAAATTTGCTTTCGCAAATTTTTGGTTCTTCCCTCGCCGGGATTCGAACCCATGCTACTGTGATATCGTGACACCAAATCGCCTGCACTGCAGCCGTCCCGCTAGACCACACGACCACTTGGGCTCTCAAAAAAAGAGCTTTCGCTGGTATATATATATATATATATACTCCGTATACAGGCGCTGCTGGAATGTTGCTACTTAGAAATGGAAAGTTCACAATTGGGAAGATGAAATCATTTCTTTTGTCGTAAGGTTTTGTTTTCAACCTATCCTCATTGTCAATTTCTAGATGGAAGTCAAGATATAAGGCCGACTTAACTGTATCTGTTGTAAATTTTGCGATTGGCCACTTTCAATTCCACAGCCATAACAAACCATTTGGGGTGCTTTGCTCACCTTGGTCTATGTGCATATTCAACAATGGACACAGATAAATTCATGACAAAATTGTGTTTTGGTGCTGGTGATATGTTTGTAGATCTTACTTTACTGAACATTCTTGTTGCTACAATTATCTCTATCTATAATGCAATTGGCCCAGTAATTACAGTGGAAGATATTTTGTAAAAATTTACAAAACTTTACAAAAATTAATGAAAATTGTTAAAAATTGACTATAAAGGGCAATAACTCCTTAAGGGGTCAATTTACAATTTTGACTTATTTGTAGATCTTACTTAGCTGAACATTATTGCTGTTAACAGTTTATATCTATCTATAATAATATTCAAGATAATAACCAAAAACTGCAAAATTTCCTTAAAATTACTAATTCGGGGACAGCATCCCAACAACGGCTTGTCCGATTTGTCTGAAAATTTCAGGGCAGATAGATCTTGACCTGATCAATAATTAAATGCTGTCAGATTTGCTCTGAATGCTTTAATTGCAGTGAATTAAGCTCAAATCTACATTTCAACCCTATGTACTATTTTTAGCCATGGCAGCCATCTTTTTTAGTTGGCCGGGTCATAGGACACATTTTCAATACAATATATCTTAATGTTGATTGTGGCCAAGTTTAGTTAAATTTGGTGCAGTAGTTTCAGAGGAGAAGATTTTTTAAAAAGATAACAACATTTTTAGAAAAATGGTTAAAAATTTATTATAAAGGGCAATTACTCCTTAAGGGGTCAACTGACCATTTTGGTCATGTGACTTATTTGTAGTTCTTACTTTGCTAAACATTATTGCTGTTTACAGTGTATCTCTATCTATAATAATAATCAAGATAATAACCCAAAACTGCAAAATTTCCTTAAAATTACCTAGTCGGGAGCAGCAACTCAGCAACGGGTTGTCCAATTTGTCTGAAAATTTCAGCACAGATAAATCTTGACATGATAAACAATTTTACCCCATGTCAGATTTGCTCTTAATGCTTTGATTTGAGAGATTTAAGCCAAAATCTACATTTTACCCCATGTTCTATTTTTAGCCATGGCGTTCATCTTGGTTGGTTGGCCGGGCCATTGGACACATTTTTAAAACTAGATACCCCAATAATGATTGTGGCCAAGTTTGATCGAATTTGGGCCAGTAGTTTCAGAGGAGAAGATTTTTGTAAAAGTTTACGGACGACGGACGCCGGACGCCAAGTGATAAGCAAAGCTCACTTGACCTTTCAGGTCAGGTGAGCTAAACTAGAGGCTCTTTAGAGCCTGTGTCGCTCACCTTGGTATATGTGCATATTAAACAAAGGACACCGATGGATTTATGACAAAATTGTGTTTTTGTGATAGCGATTTGTTTGTAGATCTTACTTAACTGAATATTCTTGCTACTTACAATTTTCTCTATCTGTAATGAAATTGGCGCTTTAGTTACAGAGGAAAATATTTTGTAAAAACTTACCAAAATTTACCAAATTAATGAAAACTGTTAAAAATTTACTATAAAGGGCAATAACTCCTTAAGGGGTCAACTGACCATTTTGGTCATGTTGACATATTTGTAGATCTTACTTTACTGAACATTATTGCTGTTTACAGTTTATCTCTATCTATAATAGTATTTAAGATAATAACCAAGAACAGCAAAATTTCCTTAAAAACTACCAATTGGGGGGCAGCAACCCAACAACCAGTTGTCCAATTCATCTGAAAATTTATGGGCAGATAGATATTTACTTGATAAACAATTGAACTCCGTAAGATTTGCTCTAAATGCTTTAGAAGATTTTTGTAAAAGATTAAAAATTTACGAAAAATTAGTAAAAAATGACTATAAAGGTCAATAACTCCTTAAGGGGTCAACTGACCATTTTGATCATGTTGACTTATTTGTAGAACTTACTTTGCTGAACATTATGGTTGTTTACAGTTTATCTTTATCTTTAATAATATTCGAGATAATAATCGAAAACGGAAAAATTTCCTTAAAATAACCGATTCACGGGCAACAGACTTGATAAACAATTTTACCTCATGTCAGATTTGCTCTAAATATTTTGGTTTCAGAGTTATAAGCCAAAATCTACATTTTACCCCTATGTTCTATTTTTAGCCATGGTGGCCATCTTGGCTGGTTTGGCGGGTTACCGGACACATTTTTTAACTAGATACCCCTAGATGATTGTGGCCAGGTATGGTTAAATTTGGCCCAGTAGTTTCAGAGGAGAAGATTTTTGTAAAAACTTACGACAACGGACGACTGCGGACGACGACGGACGACGGACGCTAAGTGGTAAGAAAAGCTCACTTGGCCCTGTGGGCCAGGTGAGCTAAAAAGGAAGGTAGGATTAGTTACCGACATTCGAAACTTGTTGATACACGAAGTAAGCTGCTGGACAATTATATATGGTAAGTCATGCAAAAAACTTTCCATTTGAAAGGAAATTAATTATACATCGTTTATTTACATTTCAGATTACAGAAATTTCGATACAGTTCATGAAGAAAGAAGTAAAATTGGTTGGTGTCGAGAATTACCATTCAAATCTAGGCGTTATATTCCTGATTCATTGAACGACAAAGCCTTCAATGTATGTGTTTGGTTTCTTTTTATTTGTACAAATTTTGTATTTACAGTTGGAAACATATTTGCAAAAATTCCACTTACGTCGATATTTTTTAGAAAGAATATACATGTCCTGATAGATCTATTTTTAATTCATTGTACATGTCCGAAAATAAACAACCAAATGAAATGCTGTACATATTTATCAATTATTCACTTCTGACTAGGTCAATATGTATGTGTGAACCTGTTCGAATAATATTGACCGAGGACGAAGTTCATTTGGGAAATGACGCTTAATGTTCTTAAATTATATTTTGAAATTTTAACATGTTATTGAAAATAACAATATTCTTTGAACAACATTATTCATCTAAATTTTCGCGGGTTAATTTCCCAATTAGACCACTCTCTCTCTAACTTCGAACTGTTCAAGATGGACACCGAATTAGATGATTCAATTATATATTTACAAGAAACGTAGATATTTAGATATGACACTAGTTGTTTAGGTTCATCAAATTGTAACCTCACCAAATGAATGTTACAGACATTTGATCAATTTGCATGATAAAATCGTACAACTTTGAATAAGAATTGTTAAATATTGCATCGCATGTATGTCTGTTTAACAGCAACTGTAAATGGACGAAAGCTGGGTATAAGGGTTGTAGTCGATTTTTTTATTGGAAGGTTTATGACAAAACAAATTTAAAATTAGATAAATGAAAAAATGAAAATTTAATAAAAATACAAAAGTTATCAATTTATATACAATTTGGGGTTAAACAAAATGATTATTCATTTACCATTTTACATATGTTTGATTCATTTAAATTCAAGTTGATCTCTTTGTTTTAATTTGGATATTACCAAATTTCATTTAAAAGAAACATACTTTTTTGTTGTTCTTCTTTTTGTAGTGTAGATTTTTGTAAGAAGTCACTTTTAAGATTTTCCTACTTTTTTTTTACTTAATTGTCCAAAAACGTACATTACCCAATTTGGCACCAATAATACACATTTTATTAAGGTTAAACATGTTGAATCTATAAAGTGTTATGGTTGATATATGTTTATTTTCCTGGAATGGTAACACTGTTTTAAATGTTGACGGGAAAAGAATCTTAAAAATTTTATTTGATAGTTGAGTTTCATGTTTTTGACTCATTTCTGAATTTTTAAACATGCATATATTGATATGTATTCGATGCTTTAAACAAAATCCTCAGTGACGGCCGAATCAAAAAGAATACAAAGCTGATGAATATTTAGAACCACAAAGAGGTATATGTACCGGTTTTTTTTTTTTTTTTTTGTTTAATGGCATTAAGTCATGAAATAGAGGCGACATATACCAAAGGACTTTTAAACTCATGTAACGAAAATAAACTGACAATGTCATTGTAAACGACAGTATACAAAACACTGCATAACATCTCAAAGACTATACACACTATTAACGATAAAAGGGGGTTCAGGTGTCTGGAAGGGTGTGCAGATTCTGTTCCACATGTTGCACCCGTAGTATTTATAATTTGGTACATAACTGGGGATACATCTAATCTAGTAGGTCACAATCGGGGAAAAGAAGACGCGATTGTGGTAACGACGATTTAACCATATGAAAGGAAATGCAGGGCCTGGAAGATCTTATCTTATCAAGATAGCTATTACATATGCAACGTCACTGGAATGTTTCTAAAGAGATTTAGACGCGTTTAGCATTTTTATCAATCTTTGAATTATTTGGTGAAAGGGCATCTTCTTTATAGCAAAGTTGAGTAAAAGGATGTATCTCGATTATTTTCATTCATATGCAGCTCAACCTCAATAAATAACGACCGCAAAAAGGTGGAACACAGTTAGTTTCATTGAAACCGATTCTTTGTTGAAAAACACAATCCAGGCAACAAATTTCGTGCTGGCAAACAACGGTATCTAGCGGGGTTTTTCCTCTGAAATGCCAATTGTTTCAGGTTTCAGGTATTTCAGAAGATAAAACTATATAAGAAATTGTTTCGTGTTCGTATCTTACTGGGTTCATAGATTGTTTAGTCTATGTTCATAGTGTATTAGTTGTTACATTTGGTGTGATGTTTTTGTATAAGTTGAGTATTTTTATTATTGGCTGAAAGTTGGTTAACAGCAAAACATGTGAATTCAATTTCATATTAGTTAAACAGTATTCAGCTTAATGTGAAAAGCGTGCAGAATTATCTTTTTGTTTTGTTTTACAGATTAACCACAACATGTATAAAGGTGTGCTGCGAACCATTTCTCGTTCATCCTTTTTCGAATGTCGGCAATGCGTATTTCCCTGGTTTCCAACCATTTGCTGTTGGTTTACATTAGTTGGGCTGGGAATTTCAATGTTTGCCTTTTTCTGTCGTGCATATGTTTTATTAACACACATTCGCTCTGATGGTAAAGTTATGGCTGAGCTAAAGCTTAAAGTGCAGAAACAAAACGTCACCGAAGAGAAGTGGATACATGATCATGTTTCACACAGTATTGAAATGATGGCAAAATCGTCGTTCTACATTATATTGGTAGTTGCTTGGTTAACTTGCTGTTCAGTGTTTTTTTTTAAGGTAAGAATATAAATGCGTTTAAAAGTGTTCCATACATGATCTCACATTTGCACTATAATAATAAAGGTTCTGCTTGCATTGCATTAAGATTATACCACATTCAACCAATTCCAGATTAATATTTTATTTATAATTATATGAAATGGTTCTAGATTGCGAAAAAATCTGTTTTGCTTTATTATTTTCACCAATAGGCTAATATTATGAGGTGATGTGAGATTGAAAATTATATCTCATTTATGCTGAATTGTTTGCATGAAACTATACTATTTACAGATTGGTAGTAGTTCTTCAACCTTTATTTTTTATCTTAAAAAGACTTGGTTTGGGATTACTATCTATTTGTCGGATGACACTCACGTGTTTTAATTACACTGTTATCTACTAGTAGCTCTAGCGTATGTACTAAACACTTCGGTAGCTTTTACCAAGGCTTTAAAACGCAAATATACTCATCGATAATTGACAGAATAATGGCATCAATCACTTTTTTTAATATGATTGTGTAAAATCTTTGTAGACGATTAAATGAACTACCATTCTGACGAAGATGAACTTATTTTGGAATTTCAAGCTTATTATTAGGTGTTCTATATCACTATTTTATTTGAAGTCTAGTATGCGTTCGTAAATTAAGACGACAACAGTTTCACAATGTATTTGTAAATCGAGCATACCAATTTAAAGGAATCGTATTAACACCAAAATGACGATTGACAGAATGTGAAGTGTAACTTTAGTGGCAGACTTGCAATATTAGATTATTTTTTGAAATTCATTTTCAAATATGGACTCCTTTAAAAAAATATATTTACACAAGTTTCATTCTTTCCAATTTTTTTAAATTTTGGAGAACCGGTGCGGAAAAGATCATTATAAAGCAGCGGAAGAGGAAAACTTAAACGGTGAAGAAAAATAATGCAAATAATAAGAGCAAAATAAAGTTTTCAAACTTTGTAATCAAATGTATGATCCAATACCAAACTTGAGAACTGGAAGACGTAGATACACTTGACCCTTCATATGTCACAAGGTCAATTTCATAGTATTCGTTGAAGGTTTAGGCGAAACATCATGATATTGTTATGGATTCTCAATGCTTTTCAACTTCATACTTGTTTGGCTGTCTGATTACTTTGATCTGAGCGTCACTGATGAATCTTATGTTCAAATCAGGGCCCAAAATTAAACTTTGTTTGATTTCAACAAAAAAAATATTTTAACAGGTTCATTGTTATTCTGAATCTAACCATGGATTTAAAGATTTGGATTGTTGGCTCAAAAATCAAATTGCTAAACATCGAGATCCAAAGCGTCCTAAGTAAGCATTTGTTTTATTTCACCACAAATTTGGGTTCTTTTATAGCCGAAATTCCGGCTTGCTGTCACTATGACAGCCTCTTTTTGCCATTTGTTGTAGGGTCGATATATGTTACCATTTCAAAGGTACGCACAAAGACTATACTTTTAAGAATTTTTTCGTCGTTGCTGGCCGGTCAGTTTTGAGTATATTGTATGAAATGAAGAGCTCGTCGAAAGGGAACAATTCATGTACTTTATGAATGCAGCTACCTTTCTAATTGTGGGATGGCATGTCAAAAGAATGTTGGAAGAAAAATAAAACATTTGAAAAACATAGTATAGGGAATACAATAAACGACAGATTATTATAATTCAGTAGTCGATCACAGCCTTTACTTTTTTTAAAGTTCAGCCTGACAGTCGACAGTTTTGTTATTTTTAGTACCTGGTTTGTTTATCCAGCATCACACGTCAGTATGACCAAGATAATATTAACTTGTTAGTATTAATTTATTTAGGTTATTTTGACGGTATTTGATCAAATGAAATATACGCCAGTTAACACATATGGACGACTCTCTGTTTTCTTTTTTTTTTACCATATTGTGACTTTGACATTTGGGTCATATTAAAGTTGAATAAAGTATAAGACGTGCATAATTGAGACAAAAGATGTAAAAATAAAAACTTGTTACAAAAGCCTTATAAAAGTAAAAATGATCTCCAGAGTTTTGTTTAATATAATTATATATTTTACAGACGTATTGTGAAAATCTTCATCTATAGATAATTAACTTAACTTTATAAGTAGTTGATAACTGTGAATTAACGTTTAATCTATGACAATCTCATTTTTTTATGATTTTTCTTTTCAGAAAAGAAAATTAATGTACAACGCACTGATGATTTCTAATCAGAGATTAATTGACCACAATTTATTGGTTGGATTCAAACATTACAAATGTTTCGCTACAATAAAGGTACTTTGAAATATTCCTTTTAAACAAGAAGGTCAATTCTGTTATGACATTCCTTTTTACCAGAAGGTTAATTCTGTTATAAAGTATTCATAAATTGCTCAACATATCTTAATATCAGAAAGGAGGTGTAAATGGTAACGGAACAGCATATCATAATGACGTAAATAAATAAATGTAAGGAACTATGTTTTTATAAAAGTATGTTACGGAGGGAAATTGTAACACAAGTTATAAATTAGTAAATATTTGTATTACATTGGCTGCAATAAAATATTTTTTATTTCTATGAAAACTAAAAACGATGTTTGCAGAGGAGAAACTATATCTAGAGTACCATTATAATGTTATAAAATTTGACATGGATATTTACCAACACAAGAGGGTATGTTATAATGTTTGAACATCTTCCAAGGTCAAAGTTCAAAGTCAAAAACTTTGGTTTAAGTTGACAACCTCATGTCCTTTGGTAAAGATCGTGCCCGCTCTATATCTTGAGAACCGTTCTGATGTCAAAGTTTATGCTTGAGATGTTTATTAACCAACATAGGATTATATGTCATAATGTATGTACAATTACCTAGGTATAAAGGTCATGGTACAAAAGTTTCGTTTCAGTTAACAACCCATATCTTATGGTAGTAATGCAATTCGTTTACCACACGTTTTCACAGCGTAGTTTCCATCTCAATGATTAAAAAGGCACCGAAATGGAAAAAAAAACTGTTTCAATCTTTTTTTTCAAACTTCTAAGATTTTATTGCAATTATAGCTTTAATAAATTCGAGTTTTGAACCAAATGAAGATTAGATGAAAAAAAAAAAAAAAAAAAGGCATGATTGATCACATGGCTTACAACATAATCACATGAAATGTATAGTAATTATTGCATTTATTGTGATTTTCTTTTCATTACCATCTCATTTATCATAGAATTCGGACACAAAAGAAATGTGTAAATTTGTAAATATAGTATGTTCGCATATTTCTGGTACATACATAAAAGAAATCAAGGTAGAAACTATTGATTCCCCTTGATAAATTTATTGGCTGATTGTTAAATGTTTCAATACTCTAGCATTTATTTATATAATAGTATAATTGTCATAAAAATATAAATATAATTAAAAGATCTAACATTTTGAATCTGAATGATATAAATGTATGTATCAATAGATTATTTAGGGCTGACAAATTATTCACCAACATAGTTATGTTTTCTGCAAAACAAAAACATTTATAAATGACATAGCAAATCAGTGTAAAACATTAAAAAATGTGCTATATTCAATATTTTCAAAGTTTATACGTTTTTAAGACAAAGACATGTTGGTACAAATACATAAATATGTTGTTCATTATTGACAAATAATATTTAACATATTTGCACTAAAGGAAAATAAATGTTATAATTATTGCATATGACACAAATCTCACAGTGCTGATTTTTAGATACTTTCCAACAATACACATTATGATGATCTTCTATAATGTTTTTCAGTAGATTCCATCTAAACATTTTCATTCTATTATCTTCTACAAAACAAAATTTACAAGAATTGTTAATCTTTATAGAATAGGTAGCATTTTCAAAAGTGTTAATTTTTATTCTCCTATCTTATTGTAGGTGATATTTATTTATTTTAACAGTCGACCCTGTCTGGTATGTAGTATATGTTTCTGCAATTATCTTACTCCAATTTATTCTAGGAATATAATTGGTTGAAAGCAACCGCATGAAGACATTGTATATTTCATATTGGGTTAATAGGCATGCTTTATTTGAATACATGGTTAGAAGTGATGTTAAGTCCCTTTGTGAAACATATATCTAAAATGTTATAACAAACGACGAAACTTTATGTTTAAAAACATAAAAAGCTAACGAGTTGTTATTGTTGGCATTTGTTTGTGTATAGACCAATGGAAGTAGTTTTTGATATTGAATACTTAATCACTTTGACATGTTTGATAAACCACTAGTCTAATTACCACATGGTAAGATATTCTGTGCGATAGATTCATGACACAGTATTCTAGTAACAAATACGATATATATGGGTAAAGTAAATCCAATATAGGGATTGGAGACTCGCTCTTACCCCTATTGAATTTACTGAACCCCATATATTTCGTATTAGGTCACTTGCATACTATACTGTCTAACTAAAGATAGCCTGCCTTTAATTGATATATTCACGTGATATTAGAATTGACAAGACGTTTAAACACAAACAGGCAAAAATCATTTTAATTTTTGTTTTGTAGACTACACGAAAGCTTTTGAAACTGTTCAAAGATATACGTTATGATATAAACTATCAAAAACTGGTTTTGTTTAGGGTAAATTTAATCAAAAGTAATCAAAAGTAATCAAAGCAATGTACTATAATGTCAGAACTTGTGTAAGTGTTGATGATTTTAATAATGAGTAGCCTACTAAATAAAATTGATATTATGCAATGTGAAGTATAATGACCTATATTTTTAATGTATTTCAACATTAATAACATGGCTTAGATAAATCTGGCCTTTATTCCGTATGAGGTGACAGAACTAAATTTATTTTCTCTTTCTCCTACGATTGTGATATAGAGACTCTTTCGAATGAGGTAAAGGAACTAAATTTATTTTACTTTTGTGCGGGTTTTTTTTTTTTGGTTAACTTTATCAAGGGTTACTTGATGTGTTGTATGATTATACCCCCAAATCGTTACATAGTGTTAATAGTGTAAATACGAAAATTTCTTTAATTGATTTTGAAGAATAGTTTTAAATACATGTTCACTAGATATATGTGTATAGAGAGCATTTTGACTGTCAAACTTTTCATAGAACTACCATGTATTGTGATTTTTTTTTTGTCAGTGAGTTGATTAGTTTCTTGGCCCTTGTAAATTTCACAAGCAGATACCTTTTTAATTTAGAAAAAAAAAGATATATACAGATGTCCTTATTAGAAGAATATTGCGTTTTTCTCATTTATTCAAATTAGTTAACACTCAAGTGATGCAGTAATGAGGATGAACACTTTTCAGTAATACATCTACGTTCTCATAATGTTTTGCTATGTATTACAGGATTACTTAGAACAGTGTATCCAAAAACTCCATGTGGACCCCAGTCAAAGTGATGATGAATGCTGTACCCAACATGAATCTCCACCTTCTAGCCAAGTTAATGATTCAACCGACGACGCAATCATTCCTCTGTTGGGAAATGAAGTTATGGCAAATCATATCGAAAAGAGTGATCGAGTAAGTGAAGTTAGATATTTTATATGTTTTCTTTGGGAAATACAATTCATGAAATCGAACCGATTCACTTTGTAGATATTTCAAATGATCTTTTAACATTATCATTTGTTAAGTATATTTACATTCATGCATATATAATAATAATGATGATGATGATGATGATGATATATATTTCAAATAATCTTTTAACATTATCATTTGATAAGTATATTTACATCCATGCATAAATGATGATGAGGAGGAGGAGGAGGAGGAGGATGCAAATGGCAAATTAATTTACATGTATACATGATACATGTTCAGGACGTTAGCATGTTCATGTTATATGAATATCAAGTCTGTGTAGTACTAGAGCTACACGCTGAGCTAGATTTTTCTAATGTGCTTGTTCACACAGTAACAGCCAGCAAAAAAACATGTCAACTTATTCGGTCATATATTCTGATTACGAACCGACCAATCTTTCCTCTCACTCCTTAAGGCTGCAAACCAATATCAGACTTGATATTCATATAACATGAACATGCTAACGTCCTGAACATGTATCATGTATACATGTAAATTAATTTGCCATTTGCCTCCTCCTCCTCCTCCTCCTTCTCCTCCTCCTTCTCCTCCTCCTACTCCACCTCATCATCATCATCTATGCATGGATGTAAATATACTTATCAAATGATATATATAAACGAGTTTAAATTGAAAACTACGTTCAAACCTATGATTGCGTTGGATAAAAACTGCAATTTTTATACGTGTGCATGTAAAACAAATTTAGTTGTATATATATTACCTAAATATCTGCCTGTGGGGAGGTTTGCGTGTGAGCGGAAGGTTTATAGATGTGTGTATTAGTGTGCGATGGGGGTATAAATTACACCCCGTGATTGTGTTATTGTAAAATGGATTTTTTTTTTAATTCTTGTCATACGTTTAAGTTATGTGTGTTGTCTAAATGCCGCTTCGTGTTGATTTGTTATATATTTGTTTGTTTATATAGTGATTAAAATTCAAACACAATTTTGACTGCAGTACACATATTTTTAAGTTTTTTTCTATTATTTCTTTTGGTTTAATTCACACAACGCTGTCATTGTGATTTTTATACAACTGTCATATAAGTGAAATGTTGAGCTAGCTATAAAACCAGGTTCAATCCACCATTTCTACATAAGAAAAGGTCTGTACCAAGTCAGGAATATGACAGTTGTTATCAATACGATTGATGTGTTTGAGATTTTGGTTTTGCCATTTTATTACGTTCGGTATTTTTCTTATTTTACTTTTTGATAATAAATATACAAGAGAGCAATCAATTTTAATTATCAATGATAATACAATACTAGAACTCCAAACTATACTGACCCATGATACAATTGACACAGATGCTTTAATCAAGTTCAAAGTACGTATTCTGAAAAACAAGACATCTTTGTATTAAGTATTTATACTGTACAATCAAGACGTGTTGATCATCAACTTATGAATCTTCTAACATATAATGAGATAAATAACTACAAAACTTATCTTTCAGGAAAAAGCAGGAGATATACTTATCAGCATTTCCGTTGATTTTGTTCAAGACTTTCTTGAACAAAAGTTGGAAAATAGCGAATCTTACAGGCATACATCACGTGCAGTGTGTATGTGTGAGTATGCAGAAACGCATGGATTACTACCCGTCCCCGTTAATGAGTCTGGCAATTCTGAAAGAGGATTTAGAAACTGTTCTGGTGGAGCAACAAATGATTTTGCAAATGTTGTTTAAATTATTTTGTAAATGAAAGTTATTATACAACAAAACTAAGTGTATATGTTGATGATGTAATCTCAAGTTTTTATGTGACTGCTCAAGTTATTAAACGATAACCAACATAAATAATATACAGATTTATTGTTACAAAAATCAAACACAAGTAAGTAAAATGTTAGAAAATGTGTTTCGCTTTTCAGTTTGTTACTAAATTGTTTTGGTTTTCTCTTATTATTTAGTGTTTTATTCATTTACATTTTAATGTATTTTATATAGGAATTATATATGTATATCAATGTGTGTTTAACAGTATTTTATAAATCATTTCATGATGGCTTTTTTTATCTTTGATTTGAAATTATTACATTGCGTTTAATATCGTTGTATAGCAAATGTTTTATGTTTTTTTCTAACTGTTTACTTAAAGTATTTGTTTGTCTGTTTGTATAATAAATGATGCAATTTTGTTGAAATTGTCTATAAAAATCAAATTTGGGGGATTGTTTGCATGGTTTTATTCCGAATAGAACTGTCACTCAATTTTAACTGCGTTTTGATATATTGAAATGGAGTAGCATTTTGTTTCCTTTGATTTTATCTCATCTCTTGACTATGTAATTGAAAAAAGAGTCTAGAAAACCTATTTATTATTTGTATTGTATGTATCTGCTGTATTTCAGTGTGCTCTAATTACTTGATATTTCTTTTTTCTGACGTGATTGATTATCCTACTTCAGTTTTCTGTCCGGTAAAGGTTTTAAGATATGAAGTTCGGTCGGATCCTTTATTTATCTCTTATTGAATGGCATCATTTAGTCAATCGCAGACTTCATTTCCTCCATTGGCATGGAACTACACTTAGTCTTGAGAAAAATATGTTACCCGAGGATAGCTTTTTCGGAGAAATAAAAATTATTTATTAGTGAGTGAATTGGTCTATTGAGGGTCAATTTTAAAAAGATATTTTGAAAATATGGCGCATATTTAATAGAAATGTTAGCATTTGCACGAGTAAGGCCAAATTTGATTGATTAAGATAGTTTTCATATAGAATATAATAACATGACATTTTTACAAGTTCGTTGACATTTATGGAATATCCGTTTTACAGATGATATCAGATATGTATCTAATGTCATAACTACAATCTCGTTTCCTTTTCACGAATATGACCTACCGAATAAGACTATTTACCGGGTTTGTAATACCATGAGCAACTCAATGGGTGCCACACGGATCTTCTTACCCTTCCGGAGAACCTGAGATCACCCCTAGTTTTTGGTTGGGTTCATGTTGCTTATTCGTTATTTTTTCTGGTTTGTGTTTTGTGTACTATTTTTTGTTTGTACTTTTTTCTTGTGAAGTCATGGTCATGGTGCTGCCATTTGATTTTTTTATCTATCAGTTTGAATGTCACTCTGGTATCTTTTTCCCCTCTTTTTACAATTTTAATATTACGTTCTTTTTTCTCTCTTGACACAAAGCTAATTCCAATAAAACATGGGATGCAGGTGATTGGCGTTACAATTGAAATTTCGACGTCAGCTGGGTTTTTTGGACATTTAGGTTGGTGTTGCTCACTAGGTAATTAAATAAAACCATTATAAAAGAAGTTTGCATGTATCTGTTTATTTGTTTATCATGCAACGGTTGATTACCTATAATGTGTTGGTGTTTTCAAATCAAATTAGATGACTTTTGAATGCGTACCTGTACATAAAACCACCCAAAAACTAAATGACTTTTATGAACTTAGATTCATCGGCTAACATTCAAGACTATAGATGTTAACTATCAAAGCCTCTTTATCTAAAATATGATTTACGTAGACCATCAAGCTTCTAACTTAACTTTAGAGAAGGTCTTATATAAGGAGACGTGGTATGATTAAAAATGAGACAAATATCTCAATGTCGTGGATATAAGCAATTATAAGTCACCGTATGGACTTTATCAATGGTAACATCCCATACCGTTAAGTATTCTATAAAAAAAAAACCCGACACAAGTAATATGAAACAATCAAACTAGAAAACAAACGGCATAATTTACAACAAAACAATTTACGGTAAAAATATGACAGACATGTGCCTACGGCAACATCTGAACTACAGGCTCCTGCCCCTGGACAGGCACATAAAGAATCGAGCGGGTATTAACTAGATTGCAGATGCCCAACCCCTCCAAGTATAGCTTGGACAGAAGTGAAACAGTAAATCAGAAGAACAAACAAAACGTTGGTTGACATTTGCTTTACTGATCGGATCAGCACGACGCACAAAGCACAGATATAAGCAGTTACTGAAAGCTAGATAAAATCGAATAACAACTTACAAATGAACCAATTTCCCAAAGACTAAAGTCTCAGTCAGTACACCTTCAATAGATTAAATGTACAGACGTCATAAACAGTATGAAAAATGCATGACTGTGTGCATTGCCAAAATATGACTGTTTGTATTTCTATAGCAATATATAGTTAGTTAATTTTTTTATTTTACAAAAGCAAAATCAATGAAAGTATCGATAAATACAACATTCAAATATTTTGCAACTGGGCTAAACTGATAATTTTTAAGAATATGAATTTAAACAGGATCTATGACATACAAGATATATGTGGCTTTGAGAGTTTTAAGTAATGTCACTGGAAAAAGAAACACTGATGTATATTCAAATCAATAAACGATTAACAAAAACATAATACACAGCAATAACACTAACGGTACCAATTTTTCTGCACCAGATGCGCATTTCGACAATACATGTCTCTTCAGTGATGCTTGTGGCCAAAATATGTAGAATCCAAAGCTTATATAAAAGATGAAGAGCTATAATCCAAAAGTTCCAAAAAGTGTAGCCAAATCCATGAAAGGAATCAGAGCTTTGCATGAGGGAGATACATTCCTTAAGGAGGTAGACCTAGGTTAAGGGAAATAACTCATAAAATCATCAGTACGTTTGTGTCAGCCATTTTCATAAATATGTTCTAAGCTTCTCGAATACATAGATTATTTCCAATCTGTTTCAGGTAAATGCTTAAAATTCATTGACGAAACTTGACTTTTACAAACGCATAATTGATTTAAAGAGTTATCTCCCTGAACCAAGGTCTACCCCCTTAATTTATAATAATTTTTAACATTTTGTGACAGCAAATTTAATAACACAAAAAATCCGTATTTTCATGCCAGTACCGGAGTACTGGCTACTGGGCTGGTGATACCCTCGGGGACTAACAGTCCACCAGCAGAGGCATCGACCCAGTGGTAGTAATAACATGAACGGTACCAATTTTTCTGCACCAGATGCGCATTTCGACAGTCGACACTGAACACGAAACATCTGACTTGAGACAGAACAGATTTTGGTGAGGTAATTCATGTTAAGATGTCTTTGTTGTGATATGTATATTTCTTTTTGTCTGTAAGTTGTTTGGATGTTTTTCGAGCTACTATTTGTTCATTTTGAGTTCCACCAGTTGGTATTCCTATAACTATACGGCAGGTTGTTTCTGGCCTGCTTTTTGTTACTTTTGTTTTGTATCTGACTTGTACGACGTTTCAAGGAAGAAGTATTACATTTTGCAAGACTGAACATTTGAGAAACTTAAATGGCCTCAATGCAGTAAATGTAAGTTATAGCATAAAGTTAACACATTTTTTTTTATTTCCCGTCAACCGACTTTTTTTCTAGAAAAAAATTTAGGAATCCAATAAATTGATTAAAAAAAAAGAACCATTTAAGTTTAAAGATGAATGTTATCACATTTGAGACTTTTAAAATGTAACTTCGTAAAAAAGTACTATATTAAAGAAATATTTTAAGTGGTAAATAAGATATCGTTTGATTTTTATGGGTGAAGCGGAAAGCGGGGAAAAGGGGGAGGCTAAATTGATTTGAAATAAAAAAATAATTTTGATGAAAAAATGCAGGATGTCAGCCAAATACATAATTTCAATATTCAGTGGGGGAGAGCGTTCCGGGGGTTGGAACCCCCTTTTTTGGACGATCAATGTATTTGAATGGGGACATATAGTTGGACCCCCTTTTTTTCTTTGGTTGGGAACCCCTTTCTTTAAATGACTGGATCCGCCCCTGATAGATTTGAAGGCAACTTAAATATGAATTCAATAACAATATAAATGTATGAAAAGAATGAATTTTCTACTTCATTAGTGAATGAAATGTTATGAAAAAATGGATTTTGTCTTGTTCTTGTATATATTTAGACAAATACTTAATCATTTTTTTTAATTCTTGCTCGTCTCTGCAAGTGTTATTCTTAATTAATTAAACACGTGTTACTATATGATCCAATCACAGCCTACCGTCCAACATTGATGACATAAGTTGAATGAATTTCTTCAAGAGTTGCTGCTTATTTGGACATTTATTACACGAACACTTTTTATTTATAGGATCAATCGTGAATTGGTGAGTTGATAGGGATTTTATCTTTTGATGAGATTGGATTTTTATTAATTCCTGTCTTTTTTAATTGAAATATAAAACGTTGGTATCATCATTTCTTTACTTTCAGCATTGTCCAAAATACTATTCATGTCCATGTATTGAAGAAAATATGTTTATTGACCGATAATTTTGCTCCAAAAAGGGGGGGGGGAGGTATGCTCTTTTCTGAATATATGAATTATTTACCTTTACAACGCCATCACCCAATATATATACATTTTTTTTTTAAATTAGCAATATTATATATATACGATATTCGAAAAATCAGGAATCATGCAGATCAATAATTTGTTATCTGCTTTACCATAGTATTTTTTTCTCATAAAATTTTGGATCAAAATATGTTTTGTTATTAGGAGAAAAACATAGCCCCCCCCCCCTTTTTTTGAAATTAAATGTCGAATCCCTTAGTGTACTGATATGAATAGTATTTTACTGGAAATTAAAAAAAAAAATATTGATGCTAATGTAAATATTATATTTAAAAAAAAAGACAGGAAATATGTCGGTGAACTAAAATTTTCAAATCTAATTGAAAGTTAAAGTGCCCATGAACTCACTGATCATGCACGAGTGATTCTATTCATAAAAAGTGTCCGTGTAACAACTAAAAAGAGTCCTGTATCGTCTAAAAAAAGTCCGTGTAACACCCGTTAATGTACTGTTTTTATATAGCTCTGCGGGGGGCAAAGTCGTACAAATATCTATAGAGGTAAACATCCTTTATGAAATTGGTGCTATTGGTGTCCATTAGTTCACCTATAAACTTCGATAACCTTTATTGTTCAAATGTACATACAATGTTGTCAATGAGAATATAAACAACTTAAACCATCTCATCACACTTCAAGTAAGTGTATCTAGCATACTTACCGCTTTCATTATAGAAGGATTTATCCGAGTTTCAGTAGATAAATTCGAACGACTATATAAAAAAAGAAGATGTGGTATGATTGCCAATGAGACAACTGTCCAAAAGAGACCAAAATGACACAGACATTAACAACTATAGGTCACCATACGGCCTTCAACAATGAACAAAGCCCATACCGCATAGTCAGCTATAAAATGTACTCCAAAAGACTTTTGGAGTATTTGAATATCCGCATTTGATTCACGTCGCCCTATATGTTTAGTTGTATAGTATTTTGGAGGACTTTCACTGATTGCCGACGATGCTGAAAATTTAGAAAGAGATTTCGTAGATCATTTGTAAGCACACTTGTGTGATTAAGATTTTCATTCACTGATAGAATTTTCATTTATTTGTCTTTGGTTGAAATTCCATTAGAGATATATAGAGCAAATTGTCAAAGGGGAAGTTTGTTTTAATTTGTGTGCCTTCATCAAAATGATACACTAAAGTGAATACACAAATAGGTTTAACAGATGAATAGCCTGTTCGCACATATATTCAATAGAAACAATAGAAAAAATAAAACTCATATAGGAAAATGTCTTTTGAAAACAAAATTAAAATCAATTCAAATTGAAGATTTATTTATATCATAGAAACCTGAATCTATGATGCATGATACCATATACTATAGTCTAGTTTCTGTATATACATACTACTTATATAATCGTTCTTTAGAAAACATATTCAAATAGTAGAAATCTTTCACACATACTAAATGAAATTTACAAATAATGTATTTTAAATACCGTCAATATTTAGGATGTTATACGTGAAATATATTAAAACACTTTTTTGTAAATCTAAACAATATTTTGGAGTATGAATGGAAAGCGTAACTACAAGGGAATCAACTTCTTCTCCCATTTCTAGTATGTTTAAATCTAATTTACATTTTAAAGAAATGATGAAAGGTAAGGTTTTACAGTGTGTTAAATTCAACGACCGTTAAAGTCATCCATGATAGTAAGATTTTTTTTATCTACCAGATTATTCTTAATTAGATTTTTCCATGAACATTTCAAAGTAATTGTTTTCTCTTCTGACTAACAATAGCGAATTTCAGTTGACCTGGTTTCTATAACGAATGTTGTTTCTTTATCTTCGGTTTATATGATAATGATTTTTTAATTTAGCAGTTTTCTGAAGGTTGATCAATTAAATGAGATAAATACAACTTGGAATCACACAAGCATCTTGAATTGTAAAAAATATAAGGATTACGAGTTTAAAAGTGGAGCTAAGAACATATAAAATACTTTATTATGAAATGCGTCATTAAAATATTACCAAATTATTATATGAAGGTGCAAACCAACATGTTCCTTTGTTGTTCAGCTTATCATCAATCAGGCGTTTAATATAGTAGCTTTTCGTATATATGATTTTTTAAGCAATATACATATCGACACAAAGCTATGTGATAAAATGCTAGTCAACCACATATACCATGTATATTCTTTAAAATTGTTCAACTACTGCATAGCGTTACCGCATATAAGGTCTTACTTCGTCAATTGTACCCCCAGCATCACTGAAGAGACATGTATTGTCGAAATGCGCATCTGGTGCAGGAAAATTGGTACCGTTCATGTTATTACTACCACTGGGTCGATGCCTCTGCTGGTGGACTATTAGTCCCCGAGGGTATCACCAGCCCAGTAGCCAGTACTCCGGTACTGGCATGAAAATATGGATTTTTTTGTGTTATTAAAATTTGCTGTAACAAATTGTTAGAAATTATTATAAATTAAGGAGTGTATCTCCATCATGCAAAGCTCTGATTCCTTTCACGGATTTGGCTATACTTTTTGAACCTTTTGAATTATAGCTCTTCGTCTTTTATATAAGCTTTGGATTTCAAATATTTTGGCCACCAGCATCACTGAAGAGACATGTATTGTCGAAATGCGCATCTGGTGCAGGAAAATTGGTACCGTTCATGTTATTGTAACTTCTTTAATTTGAAGTTTAAATTAAGACCGCTAGTCCATTTTTTATTCCCTTAATTCTATAATAACTATTTTATCAAAAGACCCTAAAAAGGGGGCGAAAAATATCAGAAGGACATTCAAACTCATAAATCGACAAAACACTGACAACGCCATGGCTAACAAAGAAAAATACAAACAAGACATTTACCAGTACACAAGACAAAACATAGAAAACTACTGACTGAGCAATACGAATCCCACCAGATTTCAGGTACTCCGGCAGATCTTAGTAGTAGGGAGTGTTCAGTTTTAGGCCTATGAAAAAAGGTAGGCACGCTGGCACGGACAAATATGGTCATGCCCCTCCCTCCCTGTCAATCAACAGAAGTCATAACATTTCGTTTCGATTACACTGCCTATGAAAAAAGGTAGGCACGCTGGCACGGATAAATATGGTCATGCCCCTCCCACCGAAAAAAGGTAGGCACGCTGGCACGGATAAATATGGTCATGCCCCTCCCACCGAAAAAAGGTAGGCACGCTGGCACGGACAAATATGGTCATGCCCCTCCCTCCCTGTCAATCAACAGAAGTCATAACCTTTCGTTTCGATTACACTGCCTATGAAAAAAGGTAGGCAGGCTGGCACGGATAAATATGGTCATGCCCCTCCCACCGAAAAAAGGTAGGCACGCTGGCACGGATAAATATGGTCATGCCCCATCCCTCCCTGTCAATCAACAGAAGTCATGACCTTTCGTTTCGATTACACATAAACTTATTTGGTCATAACGATCTGTGAAAAATCTATACATTCACACGTTGTATCCAAATAAGTTCATCGGGTGATGCTGAAAAGATAGTGTTACCTCCTCGAACAACATTTGCCTGGTCATATAATCAAATTTGGATTCGGATCGACTACGTCATCGTGTAAAATCACGTGATCGTATCGAGGAACTCTGATACAAAAAAGGGAAGCAACTCTTCATGATGTGAACATCAATCACCGATTAATCGTATCGTGTTCGGGGCAAATAGAAAAAATACCAACGCAGATGTCAGTTTCATATATATTTATTACATTCATTCGTACAATGCAAGCAGTTTGTCGTCGTTACTCATCAAGTCTCTAGACGAAAAATCTTTCACAATGTCTTCCATGCTAATGTTTCTATATCTCATCTTCACGAAATGTACACAATAGATTCCGCACGTATCGGATGATCCCGGTTGCACTTGAGTCGTACTGAATCTGTATTGAGGTCCATTGGCGATGAGCACGTTCATGAAGCGACGATGGTAATACTCCGGAGAACGTCCGAACGAATCGAAGAATTCGACGGGTCCCTCTCGCGGGAAGTGGAACGCCAACCAGTGAATGCCCTTGCCGTCGCAGTCGTCCGTGTTGACGACGAAACTGCGGGGCCTGTTCGAGACTTCATCCGGCAGTGCATCGGCACAGCACACGGTCGCCGGCAGGTCTTCGAGATAACACTCCAGTTCGTATCCGTAGGTTCCCTCCACGCCGTCGTCTTCCGTTCTGCATCGTTTGGCGGATGGTTCGTCGCCACAGTCTCTCTCTTGATGGATCTCGAGTCCCCGGGCGTGCGCAAATACCAGTCCGCATGCGCGGCAAGCCATCAGGTCCGATTCGCTTCCGACGTCTTCTTCTCCGAATTCCATGGTGTTCGATTCGCTTCCGGTGGAATCGACGTCTTCGTCCTCGGCTTCGGCGTCGTCCTCGCCTCCGCCCAAGACGTCGCTACGTAATCTCAAGTGTTCGGGTGTAGCGGCCTTCAGATCCACCAGAAGGTATCCGAAGGGTCTCCTCGTGGCCTCTCGGAACGTTTGCATCAAGTGGTGTCTCTGACTCGGATACATCTGTCTACCTAGCGTGGCGACGGGCTGGCGATCGACTGGATTGTCGAAGAGGACCAGGTAGTGACAGTTTCTCCTCTGAGTCGGATCCTTCCAGAAATACAGGTTCTGATTCACAGCTACCACCGACAGGTTACGATGATGCGATCCTTCCGTGAACAAGTCGTTGATGCGACGGTCTTTGGCCGAGGTCGACATCAGGTCGTCCAGCACGAGTAAGTTTCTGGTCCGTGCATCGAAGAAGTGATCGGCTTCCAACTCGGTCGGGATACCGCGAACGAATTCCACGGTGGGCACCACCGTCTTTCGAATCTCGTCGTAGAGGGGTTGCCATCGTCGGTACAGCCAGACGATCCTCTCCGGTACCGGGTTGCACGTGGATCTTCGCAATGCTTCCTTCACGAAAAACGTCTTGCCGCAGGAGGTCGGACCGGAGACGATCATGGTGAACGGGTGTTGAAAACGAAAACTTTCTTGCGTCGCATTTTGCGGTGGCGGCGGCGGCGGCGGTGGCGGTGGTGGTACGCCAGTACCATGCTTATTTCGATGATGCCTCAACATGACGTCTCTTCTCGAAAACATTCTTTGACAGCTAGGACACTCCATCCTCACTTCAAGGGTGGAACTTTCCCTCTTATAACTTTTGTCGGAAATGAAGCAAGCAGAACACGTGATCATCTTTGCAACGGCACACGCGAAGTCGATCGTCTCTTAAGGTGATTTCCAATATTTCCATCTCGCCTCCCCTCGACGCGAGGTAGAGCGGTCTCTCGAAAATTATCTCCGTGGTCTCTTCTTTTCTGATGGCTACGGATTGAAGCAGTGGCAGGTAAGTGTCTCTGACGTAAGATTCATCCCTTACCAGATCGCAACACACGTACATCCTCTGCGTAGACGTTTCAAAAGCCGGTACAAAGGTCATCTCCAACAGAGCACACTCCCACGTTCCTTTCATTAAGTGTGATCTAGGTAAACGTATTCTGAACTGTCCTCCCCTATTCTGGGGAAAAAGTTGGAGCGAGTCTCCACTATTGACGAATAAGTAAAACTCGTCCATGGTTTTGATTAAGCATTCGATCCTCTTCCTCTTATAACCATCGCCGCCGCCGCCGCCGCATCCGCCGCCACCGCCGCCGCCGCCGCCGCATGACCATGTTTTTTTTTATACAAGTAACTATACATTTCATATGTCTCGAATGAGTACCGAAGTTCGATTAAAACCACATAACACCATGCAAAGATTTTTTTTTGTCAACAATAAATGTATATTGTGTATAATAAAATGTATATTGTGTATGTTTCATATTGTCGTGCATCTGGCCTGATGGAAAGTCGAAAACTACTTTTCGTCGTTATCTCCCCTCCCTTCCTTGTCATAACGAAAAATAGTTCTCGACTTTCCAGTCTACAATAAATAATAGGAAATGAATGAAAGCAAATTAGACACTAAATATTTATTAACATTAGTTACAAATTGAAAAAAAAAAAAAAAAAAAATACCCAGAAACATCATCTATATATTATTAATCCATAAATAGTTAGCAATGTTAATTTATAAAGCGGTCACCAAGTTGGATTATTTTCTTTGTCATTTCATAGAATCCATCTTTGTCTGGTAAATTATTTTCTCGCCATTCACAGTTTTGTAAAAGGTTTATAAATGTATTTTTCAACTCCAATGATATGTCTGTAAGTTTAGTGTCCCTTTTCCACAATTCTAAGAGTTCTTCGCAATCAACATTTTCCAAGGCATCGTCGAAGTATATATTCAGTTGTTCTAACTCGGACATCATGAGACAGGAATGATTTCTCTGACTGGGATGATTGTTTCTACATCCAAAACAATGTTTTCTGGTTAAAAGTCTGACTTCTTCTACCACTTTTCTAGCATATAAGAACAAGTATATATCAATCGTCATTCGAATCTCTTTACCCTCAGTTATGGTTTGTGTTGATTCCATCTCGATAGTTTATGAAGACTCTGTGAACGTTGGATTCCAACGCTGTTTATAAAGGGTATTTGATCACGTGATGATGTGTGGTTTGATTGGCTTAACAACACTGACAGATGTCAAAATCGGGAATTTGATGTGGTAGCGAAGAGATAATTGGGTTCCCATTTTAAATGTTCTGTTTGTATACAGTCGGTTTTTTTTTGTCTAAGCCAGTAGTGTAGTTCCATTTTTTGAACGACTAAAACACATTCTTGGTAAATGAAAGCGATTAGAAACGACCACTGGGTGAAATGAAAACGTTCTAAAACGTAATGGAAATTACACGAGACTGGGACCATTTTTCCGTGAACTTTTAAATTTGATAGATAATTTATTGTAAAATAATATTGATGATGAAAGTGATTCCTTTAAGGATTTGATATAATTATCTCGCTGTGCACTTATGTCCATCTGGTATGAATTTAAAAGTGTGTGTGTAAGAATAACAATAAATAATTATTATTTACAGGGATATAATAAATGTCATTTATCATAACATTGCGATTTTAATAAATGAGAAACTCACGCATCTCAAATAAAAGTAGGCTTCATTGAACAATAATTGTATTTAGCAGGAAAGTTCTGTGTATCTAATTAGTCACTCGAGTTATCTTTGTTATAAATCAACAAAGACGTGAAATTCAATCCCCAGACATATATATACACACACTGATCAATGTATCAAAAGATAAGACGAATGCGATATGTATCGGTCAGTCTTCTAACATATGTGTGATTTTTCAATTATAAAAGGAAGCCAGCTTTATGATACAGCAAGACGTACACGCGTGCATTTCTTGTTGATTGGAATATAATGACTACAAGCGACGTTCGGATAAAGTAAGTAAGTAAGTTTGTTTTCATTTATGTATAATTTAATTATTTATTTGATCATTTGTTTTAATTGCAACGCATATTATTCATATATTTACTTTTGTTATAAAAACTAATATAATGGCATGACGCTCAAATCTCGAGGTTCAAATATATATATAAGTCGATCTGAATCCAAATTTGATCAATCTATTCTTTTACACGATGACGTAGTCGATCCGAATCCAAATTTGATTATATGACCAGGCAAATGTTGTTCGAGGAGGTAACACTATCTTTTCAGCATCACCCGATGAACTTATTTGGATACAACGTGTGAATGTATAGATTTTTCACAGATCGTTATGACCAAATAAGTTTATGTGTAATCGAAACGAAAGGTCATGACTTCTGTTGATTGACAGGGAGGGATGGGGCATGACCATATTTATCCGTGCCAGCGTGCCTACCTTTTTTCGGTGGGAGGGGCATGACCATATTTATCCGTGCCAGCGTGCCTACCTTTTTTCATAGGCAGTGTAATCGAAACGAAAGGTTATGACTTCTGTTGATTGACAGGGAGGGAGGGGCATGACCATATTTGTCCGTGCCAGCGTGCCTACCTTTTTTCATAGGCCTAAAACTGAACACTCCCTACTACTGATCTTGCTCTACATATGTGGCACCTGTCGTGTTGCTCATGTTATTAAAAACCTGGTAGGAGCATAGTTAGGTAGATTACATTCGTAAAAAAGGGAACGGGAGTGTAGTTACCACACAAGGAACATATCCGATATTATCTGTGAAACGGATTTTCCGTAACAGTCAACCAACTCGTGATGGCGTCCGTAAAAATTATGAAGGGATGATTTCAACTTCACCATGTGGAACTCTTGGTTTAAAAGCTTCCTTGTGAGCAGCAACCCTCTATCAAGGAAAACATGATACGATTAAATGTCATAATCCTATGCGAAAAGTCAACGAAATCAAAGAAAGATACTGTTCAACTTGTAAAATCCATCATATTCCTCATTTTTGTACAAACCCGATCTTATCATGTATTTTAGACTCGAGGAAGCTAACGGAAATGTGGTTACGTCAATTGAATACATCTGTAGTCATCTGTAAAAAATCTATTCTATGAAGGTCAACATTAACAGTTCTAACCTACAACTTTTCTAAATGAGAGACTGCAAAAAAGGAACCCACTTTAAATTGTGTTCTTAATTTGTAAATGATATAAGCTAGTACGTTAACGCATTAGTTTATGTATATCATTTCATAATTAATTGTTGGTTGCTTAAAGTCCAGGGGCAAACTTGTATATTGCTCATTAAAGGCTTGTAGAAATTATCAATCAAATTTGACAGGCTTAACCGCATATTATCTATTATGGATATTCACTCAAGTTTTGAATTTAAATGATATTGCTAACATGCATACAGAATTTTTTCTGATAACTCTGATCATATATTATAAATCTCCAAACATATTTTTTACATTTATTGATTTTGTTCAGTTAAAAATGTAGTATCTTAACTATCCACATTTTTGCACCTTAACATAAACTTTTAGTCAGATTCACTTCTACAGGGTTCTACAACAGGGATAACAATACTACACGGGTTCTACAGAAATTATAAATGGGCGACAAATACCAGTCTCAAAAAGGAATTTCCATTGCATTGTTGCTACAAAAACACACGACATTGATGTTAACATCTACAGATCTCAATAGTGCGTTGGACAATAGAAAACCAATTCATATAAGGTGGATATAGATAACTTTATAAAAAAAAATGGTACTTTTTATGTAAAAACATCAACGTCTTTGGATAAAACTATCTGTCTTGTAGTATGTCTGCAACATTTAATAACCAATCGTATAGCTTTTATAATGGGATGCTGTGTTAAGATCTATAGCAATTGGAATCAGATATTGGTGATATCATATGAACTCCAAATCAAAACAGAAAGTCCGCTATCAAATGGCATCAAACATATTCCTGACTTGGTATAGACATTCCCTTATGCAGATGATGGTGGATGAAACCTAGTTGTATAGCTTGATAAATTTCTCACTTCTTTGACAGTGGCATTACATTCCATTATATTGACAACACTGTGTGAACAATACAAACAAACATAAAATTATAAATGTTGATAATAAGGGTACATCAGTCAACATTGTGTTATAATCACACTCACTAAAAAACAAAGGAAAACAAAATGGCAACTAACCTTTTCCTGGTTTTCATTACACGTACTTCATCCAAATTGTTCAATTTGACTTCTGTATAGTTTTTGTGTAAAACTGTCCAATCGCACTTATTAAGTTGGAATCAACCTTACCTCCAACATAGGAGATCGAGGATATTTGAGTTATCTTTTCTTGATTTTCGTGACGTCACGACGAGATTCAATATGGCCGAATAAAATAGGCGGAGAATGTATACAAATGGAAATAATTAGATAATAGTGTTAAGGAAATGAATATTCAAACATAAATAGGTACGTCATATCCTAGAAAAATATCTAACGAAACGAACTATATATATTGACAAGCTTTGCATGGATTATAAACAATATTTTTTGGGGAAATAAGTGCGACCTGAACCTGGGTCGCAATTCCGAACGTTTTGAAATAGGAAAAATCCGTAGCTCTATGGTCCGCAAATAGTCAAAAAATAACATAAGGACCTAAGAGCTACGGTTCCGCAGCTAGGTTAACTGATACAACCCCAGTATTATTTTTGAAAATCATGCATTTTTTTTAAATTTACAAAATTCTGCAAATTATAAACAATTTTAATGTTGATAGTGTAACTGATTCTGCAGAATAACACCATGTATTGAGACTTGGATCTGATTGGTAGGATAGGGTTGTGTGTGGTTGGTATTGAAGATACCCTTGCAAAACAATAGCCATGTTTGGCTTATTTTTAGATTTCAATTAAATCGAATAATTCAAGCCCTTACCGTCTCCGATTCTCTCCACCTTTCGAGGTTAATGTAGTGATTGATAGGGAGCGTAATATAACGATTGGATTATTCGGGTTAGATTTCAATACGACCTTTAGAGGTGAACATTGATCAAACTATGTTTTCATTGTCATTCAAATATAAGTTTGTTTAATACACCAACCCATAAATCGTCTTGCCAAATTGGCTACATTTGTCCTCTATTTATCTCTAAGAATGTTACAAGTTGATTATATTTTCAAACATCATATCTGGAAAGATTTTATGGACCATGACGTATGATGAAGCTTCTTTTTTATAACAAAGTTCATCTGAACAAATTTTAAAATAGAATGAAGGTCAATTGGCTAAAGAAGAATGGTCGTTGTAATCACTTATATTTGGCAAATGAATTGCAAAATTCAGATGTTTCGGTTATCCAGTGAAGTTTATTTCATATACTAATATTCAGCTTATCCATAATTGATAAGCAGTTAGATGCAAGTATGCATTAATAGTTTTGAACACTAAAGGTACATGTAGTGAAAAAATATTATAATTTGAAGGTCTATTGTTGTTGCAATGTTACTGAAAAGGTGCATATTGTTTCATGAAAGTAGTCGAAAGTGTCTTTGTTCTTAGTAGTAAATCCTTTTTTAAATAATAAAAGTAATGAACACATGTCTATTCATTAAGAATGTCACACTTTAGTTACCTTCTGATCTTCTAAGAAGGTGGTTTATTCTTATTGGAGAATAATATTTTTTGTTGTATTTGTACATCAGGAGTATCGTGTCGCTGGCGATATAATCATCTTTTTTTCAACTTACTTGAACAACTCAATTCCCCAGCTTGTAACACACTGAATAAAAACCATTAAATCAGAAACTCTTGATGTAACTTTTGAAGCAGAGAAAAATATTCATTACAACTAGTCAGTCCTTATGTTGTACATTCGGGATGAAAATCTCATTTGTATCTTAACAGAAATCAATATGTATCCAAATAGTGTCTTACTTTCTACCTACAAAACAAATTCAAGTGAAAGCGTTTGGCATTAAGCTATCAACTACCTCTAATTCTGTTGTATATTTTTTTATTATGTATTGATATATTATATTTTATTGTCAAATCAATAAATTTAATTACTTTTATTCTAATTGTCAGAATAAAACTATAACAATGGATGGCCCATACAATGATCGTGAGATAGATTCTGAAGTGTGTGTGAAGCCCCTGCCACAAGGCAAAATATATCATGTATTCATCTCTTATCGAGACGTAGATGAGGACAGAGATTGGGTGAAAAACCTGATAGAAAAGCTAGAAAATCTTCATCGACTCAAATGCTGCAATCATGTACATGATTTTCAACCGGGTCGAAAGATTGTTGAAAATATCAAAGATGCTGTTCTTCGATCTGTAAAGACGTTGATAATATTGTCGAAAGAATATAATGACAGTCATTGGTGCAACTTTGAAGTGGAATACACTCATCAGATGAGTATGGAAATGAGAGAGCAAATATTGATACCAGTTTTAAAAGAAGACTGCGAAATTCCTGAACATTTGAAACCATTCACCTACATAGATGCCAGAGGTCCAATTGGAAGTTGGCTACCAAGACTTGTAACTGCTATTGAATCCCCAGGTATTTATAACTATGGGCGTCAGATAAAAAATGTCATCCAAAAGAGTCTTCTCCCATCACTGTGATTTTAACCAAGGTTCGTCAATTTATTCATTAAAAAAAACAGAAAAACTATGAGATCAAAATCAGGCAACACACAACTATAGTTTGCATTAACTGTAATTAATTATCATGCCATTAACAAATGTGGACGGATTTTGATGATAATTTAATGCAATAAATGAACATAGTCATGCATTTGAACATATTGTGTTCATTAAAGATAAAACATGTAATGTTAGCATAACATGTACTTTATTTAACAATACTAGGGTCACATGTTTTCTTTTTTTTTTAACAATGCCTTGTTATCAAATTGTACATATTAAGATAAAAATTAAAAAAATTGAAAAAATATGCAAGCAACAATTCTTAAAAAGATATAACATGAAAATATTTCAATCTCAACACCACTATGCGTAAAAGACACTTTTCGAATTTATGAAAAAAGCTGCAATGTTATTCCTAAAAAATAAAGATGTTTTGCGATCGTTTAGCATCCACATTATATAAATTTTTGCGTCATAATTTTACCGATCTTAAATCGATTAGGAAGAGACACATCATGTCTCCCAACAGCAACTAATTAAATTGCATAGCTTGCATGAAACTATAGACTGCCTTTTCGTCTTCTACTTTGATTCGGTTTAATTTGTTATTTTTAATAGTTGTAATTATTTTACAGTGAACTGCTGGTTAGAATCAAAATATTCACAAGATTTAAAAACATGTAAGTAATCGTGAACCCAGTTTTGAAAGGATATATTATTTGTTTTAACCCTTTGGTTATGGATATAAACTTGAAAAAATGTTCAGGATACATCAATGACAATACAGTACTACGTTTTTTTAGAAAAAAAAACATTTATCACGGAAAATGTTTCACTTTCATAACAAACTTCCAAAGACTCTTCATGAAATACGAATGAGTTAAACATATAGTACCAAGAACTGCTATCAACAATGATATCAATCTGTTTATGACTTTTGGGAGTTATGACATATTCAATATCAAAATTAGTTTGTATAAGCAACACATGTATGCCAAAGAGGGACAAAAAATACCAGAGGGACAGTTCATAAATCGAATATAAACTGACAACGCCATGGCCTTAAAATGAAAAAAAGACAAACAGACAAATAATAATACACATGACACAACAAAGAAAACAAAAAAATAAGCAACACGAACCCCACCAAAAACTAGTGGTGATATCAGGTGCTCCGGAAGGGTAAACAGATCCTGCTCCAAATGATGAAGTTAATATCCAAGTTATTGATTTAACACACAAAACCATGTAAACAGTTTAATATCGTATACCAATTTAAGTTGGAATATTTAGGCATATAAAGCTCCTTTAGAAATAAATAGCTTAAGAGAGTCAGTATGGAAGTTTTGTTTCCCAAACACACATTACTAGTATAAAACACGATGATTAATTAATTTTGAATAATTTCACCGAAGAAAAACAGTATCTATTTGGAATCAAACGTTCAAAAATAATATGAATATTTGTAGTAATATGATTGACCATAACAAAATGAACAACAATAGTGTTGAAGGGGCACTAGCTGTCAAATTCATGTTTACCGATTTGACTCAAATTCACGTATTTGATTTAGAACATACTAAAATGAATATCCACATTACAAGAGGTCTGAAATAAACAGTTAACTATGCATGTACTCGATATTATATATATATATATATATGAGATTTCCATGTGTAGTTAAGTCTAGACGCCCACTTATTAGCTACATATCGAAATGACCTCCGTATGCTATCAACGATCACATAAACCGATAGAAAAATAAACAAAAATATAAATAGCCTAGTGACCTCATGCAATTGAAATTTTATAGGCCTGTTAGAATTTATGTTATCAGTTAAAAAAAGTTAATTTCTTTGATTATTTTGACAATATTGAAGCAAATTGGCTTCTAAAAACGAACTTAAATTAATTTTCTTTATTTCACTTTCATTAATGATTCAACCAAATGAAATCATATTCTCATTTATTTCATATCTCGTAGTTAGTGCCCCTTTAAGTCAAAAGTAAGCAAGTGTTATGTTATAATTTGAAATGGCACTGTAAAAGCAATCTTATATTATGATCTATTATGAAACTAACAATATACTACACCATGATGATTAATCTTAAACAAAGAATTGATATATTTATTAATCTGAATTTTAGATTACAGAAATTTTGACACAGTTCATGAAGAAAGAAGTAAAAATGGTTGGTGTAGAGAATTGCCATTCAAATCATGGCGTCATGTACCTGATTCATTAAACGACAAACCTTTCAAAGTATATTTGTTTTTATTGTCCAATTATTGTTTATTTTGAAATTATTTGCAAACAGCCACCTTTTGTCGATGATTTGATTATAAACTGCAACTTATGGATAACCATTCTGTACATCATTGTAAACGTCCGAAACTAAAGAACTAAGTAAACGGAGTTGCCGTTTGCGATTGTTGTCCTTTATTATATGATCCTATTCTTCAACGTTTCCGATTAGAACCCAATGTTCGATTTACTGATAACATTTAGGGTCATACCTCATTTTTCATGGAAAGACTTCTGAAAATAATTTGCAAAATAGATAAGAGAAATAATAAAAACAAAGTACAAAACAGACAAACAAAACAAGGGAGAAACTTACGGATCCGTTTTGTTTGAAATAATACATCAGTAATCATCTACTTTTTAACATATATTTCATTCGAATACTTTCAACTTAACTTGATTTATCATTGAAGTAATACGGCTTACTCCAGACTAAGTAGACATGCAGTTTTGTGTCCGTCTTATTCTACTAGGAAATGAAATTTAGCCTTAAACTGTCACTTTGATCTTAATTTCATAAAAACTGTCTGAACAATGAATAGTTAAGATATGTTCAGTCTCTCATTTAATTTAAGTCAACATTCGGGTACTCCCACGAATAAAAATCTGACAGGGTACCATTAATATATTCTCCTAAACTAGAGGTTAAAGATGCCACATATACAGCTTTAACTGCCACATTTTAATCCATATACCTCAAGTTTGAGTAAAGCAATCATGTCATTATAAGAACCTATGACAAACGAGACGATTTCAATTTTGAAATAATAAAGTTTCTTCCCCTGAGCAGCTATATACCAACTTAATCTGCGTATTGAATATACATTTCGTAACTCATAAGTTATTTAGGCGTTTGCAGCTGCTACTCGGGCAATTTAAAACGTCATTGGTGTCTAATTGAGGCATTTCATACAGTATACTGTTTATGTATATAAGCTATTAAGAACTACTGAACATAGTCTTAGCAGATTTAAGTTGACTGCAAACTAATTGTGTTAATGGTATTGAATTTACCACAGAGAATGAGTCTTAAAATTAACTCAAAGACTGAAAATTACTCAATAATTTGTTGTTCATTCTTCCAAGATATGTTGAGATCAACACTTTTGTTCAAAGCATGCGTAATTATCTTTTTATTTTTCAGTTGAACTACTCGTTGTATAAAGATGTGCTGGAAGTCGTTTCTAAGGCATCATTTTTCAGATGTAGGCAATGCCTGTTCCCCTGGATTCCAACAGTTTGCTGTGAATTTTTACTATTTTTTGGAGGAATTGCATCTTTTATAGTTGCATGTAATCAATATATTAACTACAAGTCTGATAATCAGAAGAAGGATAATGCAGATTTAAGTGATATTGTAATGATGATATTTTACGGATTGATAATAATTGGTGCAATTCTTTGGTTTATTGTCGGTTCTGTACACAGACTTACGGTAAGACGATGAATAAATTTCAATCTTAAACATAAATTCACTCTTATGTGATTAATATATTCTTTTACATTGCAATTTCTAAATAGTAAGGCTTAAATAGCAGTTTAAACCAAAACAAACAGCTTAATTGTTGAAGATATGGGGTTGTTTTTGATCTACGATTTCATAAATAGACCCAATTTAATGAGAACATGCAACATAACACTAAAAGTAATTCCTGAGTATTTACTTCTGTTAACCCATTCATCATAATGTTTAGAAGCATATTGATTTACTACTGTCCGTCCGTCCGTCAGTCCGTCCGTCTATATGTCTGTTCGTCCGTCCTAATATAGAAACATGGTTTTGTTCAAGCTCCTCCTACACTATCTGCGCTACACTTTTAATATTTTTGGAGGTGCTTCTTAATAGAGGTATGTATGTCCGCAGGATTTTTATGGGTTTTTTAATATCCTCAAAATGACAGGTATTTCGGTACTAGCGGCAAAAAAGTGTTTGTCCCGCTATCTTCTCCTCCGTGTACTGTTTTGGAGCTACAGTTTTTAAAATTTTGTAGGTTCTTTAAACATGTAATGGAAATGTTCATGTAACTAGAATTTAGAGTTTTTGCAAATATTCTCAAAATGCTAGGTTTTTCTACTAAAAGGTTTATCATGTTTATATAAGACATTTACAAAGGCCGGTAGTTGGATATCATTACCTTCTCATTTGCTATATAATTGAAATCGTTGTTTGCACTATATTTATGCAACTACTAGGTTTATGAGTTTTGAACAGCGGTATACTACTGTTGCCTTTATTTAAATGCCAAACATGCAATAAATGAAATTGTTAAGTATTATAGGATTAAATGCCTTTTCAAAGAAATTTATTGGTGTATAAACTCGACCAATTCACTTACAAACAAATAAATGTCCGAATGACTTTTACGATAGCTTTTTGAGTGACTTGGTACAGTTTATAAACCAATAAATTCTTTTAAAAGACGTTAAATCCTTATAATTCTTTAAAATTGAAGATTATTTTTCCCCACTCGAAACTTCTATCACACGTTAATTGTATTTTTATGTCATTAAATATGCCTGGCGGATGAATAAATGTGTTGGTTACAGCAAAAATATGTCCTTGATTAAATTTGCAATCTGATAAAAAAAAAAACACAAAAACTGGTAATATCATTCAAACAAATAGAAAATAAATTTTGTAAACGTCGATCCGTCTTGTCTCATTATCGCCGCCATCTTGTTTACATTTGTTACAAAAAGAAGTTCGGTCAACGTCGTCTGTCGAAAAATAAACAACGTCAAGAACAACTACCGGAAATCCTCTTAACCAATCATAACAACAGGAAGGTTTAAACCTTTGAGCTAGACATTCAGTCTTTTAAGCTTAAGTGTAATAATCCAGACATTCAGAATAAAAGTAAAAAGAAAAGAAAGATCATCATACATAGTGTTATAAAAATGTATTTATAAATTAAGTATTTCTTATGGTGATATAGGGGCATAATGTTTGTCTTCCAAGCATCGCCACAATTTCAAGATGTACATCAACATCATTATTTGTCAAATCTTAATTAGGTTTGACTTTACTCATACATATGGCAAATCAGATGGGGATTTTCCATATCAAGTTGACTTAATGCATTCTTCTTAATCATATACAAATATGAATACATCATAAAAGTCTTCAAATAACAAGAGGCATGATTTTTTTTAACCCTATGATTTTTTTGTTTTTGGTTATGTTCGTGTTGTTAAGTCTTTATTTTTCAATGTTGTGTTTTGTATACTATTGTGTCTCCTTTGTCTTTTTCATGTTTAGTCATGGCGTTGTCAGTATGTTATCGTTTTATAAGTTTATCCGTCCCTCTGTTATCTTTCGTTCCTCTATTGTTGCAAATATCATTATCTATAAACTTATCAATTATGGAGAGTTGATAATTCTGAATGGTTGTAAAATCAAAGCTAAAAGAGGAACGAATGATACCAAAGGGACAGTCAAACTCATAAATCGAAAATAAACTGACAACGCCATAGCTTAAAATGAAAAAGATGAATAACAGAACACAAGACACAACATAGAAAACTAAATACTAAGCAACACGAACCCCATCAAAAACTGGGTCATATAAATGTACTTCCATTTACTAATTATTTCCTTTTTTTTTCAGAAAAGGACATTAATGAGCAAGGCACTGATGGTTGCTAATCACAGATTATTGGACCACAATTTGTTGGTTGGGTTCATTGATTATAAATGTTCTGCTACAGTGAAAGTAAATTTAAATATTTTAAGGCAAATTCTATTCTAAAGATAAGCAAACGTTTTAATGCACACAATATCTTGGCGTTAGTAAGAAAATATTATATTTTGTTAATAATTCACAGTCCGATGCAAATGACGCCAATGAACAATTTATTACTTGATATAAAAACCTTCTTTCTGTTTATTTTGGTTTCAGTCACAAATACCATGATTTGCCAGGAAATAATTCAATGATTTCATACAATAGCAGAGTTACATATTTTGTCGACGAATTGAATTAAAAAATTGAATATACATAGAAAATACAAAGTGTCCTGCATGTTACACTTTATATCAAATAAATAATTAGAATAAATCATTCGGCAAAACCAAGATTTCAAGTATCGAAAAAATATTCATTATTATCGAAATACGAAACTGAACAAAGTTTCTTGTATTGTCAAATATATTTAGATTCTTCCTGAGTTTGAAACATATTTTCTATCTTCTATTTTCTATTTTATAATTCTTTCTTATTGTAGGTGATATTTATTTATTTCAATTGTCGATCCTGTCTGGTATGTAGTTTTTCTATCAGCAAATATCTGATAGTTATAGATAAAGGTGACATTATACATAATTAGACGATAAATTGAATTTCAATACCAATACACTTTTGGACAAATAGTTAGGAATAAATACGTCCAATTTAAATATTAAATAGAGTATTCAAGGGAATATTCATCGATCATCTTTTTTTTACCCTGGAACGAAAAATAGGGGCAAATGTATTCAACCTTGTCGGTCTCAATCAATTTGTCTATGTTATTTGACATTTTGCAAACATAGGCATATGGTTTGTACGTTAAATAAAAAAAGAGTTTACAAAAGGTAATCTTTAAAATGCATTGTGTAGAGCATATCAAAAAGATGTTAACCCTTCCATATTATTTGAATTTATTCAAAATAATTATGTGTTCTCTGGAGTAGATGCCAGCTAGATCTTCGTCTCCTGATAGGGTTACCCATGCTGGACAGGTCGAAGGGTAGAGATCAGACTAAAGTGATCCCAACATTGTATGAGTGGCCCGATGTTTTTTTATAAAATAGGCTCTCCATCCCGTTTGCCGTAGGTTGCTACCCGTGTCGATGGTTGACGAGATCCTTGTGGGTGAGGGCTATAGCCAGACTTCTTACGGTCAGAAAATACCCGGACGGACGAGACTATAGTTCAATAAGCTGCATTGACTCCGATATCATCTAAACGGGAGGTTGGATGGACCCGGTTCGATCAATCGGCTGGTCATGTCGAGCCCTTCAGTTAATTCTCAACAATAAGCTTTCTTTTAACAATTTTCATTATATACACATGTGTTTTAAATTCAGCTATTTATATTTCGGATAACTGAAGAAAGCGATGGCTCATGGGTTAATCAAGTGGTACGCTTTCTCTTTCGCTTGATGGATACGCTCTGAGTGAGTATACTACTCTTGGAACATTTGGTGCTTTCCGGAGTGGATCTTAGGTGCTAATTTTGTGGACCAGCTACATAATATTTGGAGCTCGTTATTAGCATTAGCACTTGATCCCGGTTCGCTACGGAAACACAGCATCGCCCTTGTAGGCACTCCGAGGTGGGTGGATGACAAGAATGGTGAATCTTTCTCCTTTCATATGGCATAACAAAACCAACCCATTACATCAGCTTTAATACGTAAGAAAAGAAAATGTGATGATTCATTGCCCTGTCGGGAATATGACAGGCGGCCCAGATTTATTTTAATAAAAGGAACAGATGAAAAACCAAATTAAAAAATATCACCCTTCGCAATTCACAAACAAATTCAAAGCGTTGCTGGTACTGTAAAAAAAGTTTCAAAAATTAAATCTGCCAATTTGTTGGTTGGATGTTCCAACAAAGGTCAATCAACTTTGCTCACAATGACTACAATTACAAACTTTCCTGTTTCTGTCTCTCCTCACAACAATTTCGAACAGCTGTAAGGGGATCATTGGAGACAGAAGTCAATTCCTTGGTGACCTTATCGTGGGAGAGATCAGTGAGGAACTTTCAAGCCAAGGTGTAACTGATGTTGTTAGATTTCAAATAAAAAAGAATGGGCATATAATCAAATTTAATACATATCTTTTGATCTTTAGAACTCCAACTCCTCCTCCATCTATTACTTTAGGTTGCTTCGGAATCATAGTTGACATGTTTATCCCTAACCCAATTAGATGCTTTATTTGTCAAAAGATTGGTCACGGAAGCAAACAATGTCGTGGTACGCAGAGATACTTCAAGTGTTTTGACGAAGGACACGAGGGAACAAACTGTAACTCTGAATCTTCTAAATGCGTAAACTGTGGTGGATCCCATTTTCATCGTCAAGTGACTGCCCTGTTTACCTTAAAGAAAATAATATTATTAAAATTAAAACAGAAAGAAACATCAGTTACCCAGAAGCTAAACAGATAGCTTTTGTTTCGAATGATCTCCTTGTTTCAAACAGACCATCGTACGCAAGCAAAGTTGTCCGCTCATTCAGCCACGAGAATACACAAACTTGCATGACTTGGCCAATTGATGTGGACACATTTTCAATGCTGTCTGTTGAAACAGAACTTAACGATAAAATAATAATACCAAGAAAACCAAAATCTTCTAAAACCAGTACTTAGTCAACTCAATATTCCCTACAGAGCTCACTATCATCACCAAAAAAAATGAAAAAAAGAAATCAAATAAAAAAGAAACTGTTAAATCAGACAGTTGGGACGATGAATCTGTCTGGGATCTTCCCAGTGACATAGATAATTCTTCCACCTCAAATAGTCTTCCTTCATCTGCATCTGCGAAGTTATCTTCTACATCAAGTACAAAGTCTACTAGAGCCCCATCTCCTCTTCGTTCTCCAGAAAAGAAGGATGTCCAAAAGAAGCCAGTAAATAAATCCTCTCAGAGGTTTTCTGATTCGAGGTCGCGGGGTATGGGTCGAGACGGAGTAAAACCAGCTGCGTGTGGTCACACAACAGATTTTCAACACTTATCGACGAAACTGAAATGGAAATCGAAAGTGTTCCGCCACCCGAAAGAACACAATCTCAGGGTGAGCGAAATAAGAATGCTAGCAAACTAATGACTAATATCATCCAATGAAATTGCCGAGGTCTTAAAATAAATCTTCTCGATTTAACACTTCTAGTTCAGTCATTTTTACCTATTGCATTTTGTCTTATGTATAGCCCTTTTTTCTTAGGTAGATGAACGTGCTGCAGGCGGATCATCTATTTTTTTTTTTTGAAGAACAACGTCATTCATAGCATAGTCCAACTCATCACGAATCTGCAGGCAGTTGCAATTCGTTTATCATTAGATAAAACAATTACATTATGTTCGATATATATTCCACCCCATTCCATTATAAATAAAGCAAAACTCAAAAACCTCACTGATCAATTGCCCTTATAATTTATACTTATGGGCGACTTAAATGCCCACACTCCATTGTGAGGTAGCAAGTCTCATAATGCCAAAGGTAAAATCATTGAGGACTTTGTCTCTCAAGAATGATTATGCATTTTTAATGATGGATCTAACACTTATATTCATCCTGGAAACGGGTCTTCTATTGATATCACTATTTGCGATCCCTCTCTTTTTCTGGATTATTCATGGCGTGTTCATGATGATATATGTGGAAGTGATCACTTTTCAAAGTACTTGAACATCTTTTTACTTCTGGCCAACAGAGGGTAGCGCGTTGGAAACTTGACAAGGCGGACTGGTCCTTGTTTAAAAATCTCTGTCAAGCATCACTTCAGTCAAAGATGTTTGAGACTGTACAAGATCCAATTTTAATATCGGATATGTTCCTTACGTCGTAACTACAATCCCCTTCCCTTTCATGAATATGACCTACCGAATTAGACTATTTACCGGATTTGTAATCACTTAAGCAACACGACGGGTGCCACATGTGGAGCAGGATCTGCTTACCCTTCCGGAGCACCTGAGATCACCCCTAGTTTTTGGTGGGGTTCGTGTTGTTTATTCTTTAGTTTTCTATGTTGTGTCGTGTGTACTATTGTTTTTCTGTTTGTCTTTTTTATTTTTAGCCATGGCGTTGTCAGTTTGTTTTAGATTTATGAGTTTGACTGTCCCTTTGGTATCTTTCGTCCCTCTTTTAACTTTTAATACAGTTTTAACGTCAATTACTGACAGAACTATTCTTAAGACCTCGGCAAATCCGAAACATCCCAGCAAACCATGGTTTGATGACGCTTGTGATCAAGCAATAGGTGACCGTAAAAAATCTGAAAGACGGTTCAATCATCAACCAACGACGGAAAACTTTAGTAATTTCCGTATTTATCGCGCTAAGGCACGGCGGACTTGTAGGCAAGCCCGACGAACATCCTGGAATAAAATTAATCTCGGAGATAATTATAACATCTGGCACTCCGATGACCAAAAGTTTGGAATATGGTACAAAAAATAAAAAATAAAAATTCTAAAGCCATTGTTAAACATTTGAAAGACGGCAATGATTTATTAACATCTGAAAAGGATATTGCCAACAAGCTTGGTGAAACTTTTGCGAAATCTTCTACTTCTAACAGCTACAGGGAAGTTAGTTATAATTAACTCTTTTCTCTTAAAGAACTTAAACATCTCTGTCAAAAGCCCATGATACAGCTTGTTGGCCTAATAATATTATCTACCAACTCTTAAAACACTTGCTAGATTCCTCGCTAGAAGCTCTCTTGCAGCTCATGAATAACATCTGGGAATCTGAAGATTTACCATCAATCTGGAAGCTTGCAACCGTCGTACCTATTCCAAAACCAAGTAAAGATCACACGGACGAATGGTCAATGATCGCCTTGTTTGGTTCTTGGAATCAAATTGGGCTATTAGCCAATATCCAGTGCGGATTCCGACAGGGCCTCAGTACTCTTGATCATCTTGTTTGATTGGAATCATTTGTCTGTAATGGTTTTGCGAAAAATGTGGTGTCGGTCTTTTTCGACCTTGAAAAGGCCTATGATACTGCATGAAAATATGGTATTTTAAAAGATCTATTTGATATGGGGTTAAAAGGCAATATGCCAATTTTGTTTTTTCGAATTTTCTGTCTAACAGACAATTTAATGTTAAAGTAAATACGACCATGTCTGATCTGTATGATCAAGAGATGTGTGTCCCGTAGGGCAGTATTTTATCTGTTACATTATTTAGTGTTAAAATTAACAGCCTTGTTGAGGTTTTACAAAGAAGGTTCATTGTACGTTGATGATTTTTTAATATGTTACAGAGGCAAAAATATGAATAACATAGAAAGACAATTACAAATGTGTCTTGGAAGAATTGAAAAATGGGCCTTGGAAAATGGTTTAAATTTTCTACTTCAAAAACGGTCAGGATGCATTTTTGTAACAAAAGGAAATTGCATCTTGCACCGGCAACACAATTAAAATGATTAATTGAAACAAATTTCTTGGGTTAACTTTTATCGAAAATTAACCCAAGACATTTGTTTTAATCAATCATTTCTACCCCATATCAAAATGTTAAAATCGAGATGTTTAAAAGCATTAGATATTTTAAAAGTTGTCGGCAGTACTGACTAGGGTGCTGATCTCGACATTTTTCTTAATTTATATAGATCTCTAGTTAGATCTAAACTAGCTTATGGCTCTATCGTGTATGGCTCTGCAAGGAAGTCCTACATACCGATTATCGATGCTGTGCATCACCAGGGTTTGCGTCTCTGTCTTGGCGCATTTAAAACCTCAACAGTTGAGAGTCTATGTAGAGGTTGATGAGCACTCACTCTCTAACAGACGTTTGAAGCTTGGACTTCAATATGCTGTCAAACTAAAAGCCTATTCAGATAATCCTGCCTACAGCTGTGTTTTTAATCCAATTTATGAAAATATTTTTGCAAAACATGAAAATAAAACTCCTCCGTTAGGTATACGTTTAAAACAACATTTAGCTTCTTTGATTTAAAATCTGTTGCTCAAGTTAAAACTTACAAATGTCCTCCATTGGAACTTCCCAAACCAAAAATGATATTTGTTCTCCGTGAACATAAGAAAAATAAAACAAATCCTCTTTTAATTCAGCAACACAAGCTGAAATTAAAGCCAAGTATTCAGATTTTTCAACTGTCTATACTGATGGATCAAAAGATGGTGACAGGGTTGCATCTGCTGCTGTCTTCAGGGACAGAGCTGCAACTCTCCGTTTGCCATCTGATGCATCCATCTTTACTGCTGAAGCAGAAGCAATAATTTTGGCTTTGAAATTTATTGCTTCTTCCGATAAATCCAAATTTATTATATGTTCTGATTCTCTCCATGCTTACAAGCTATACAAAATACTAAAATTAAAAATCCAACAATTCTCAAAATTTTATATGTAATGAGGAATTTAAAAATTCTTCTTAAAGAAATGATATTTCTATGGGTGCCGAGTCATGTTGGAATCCTTGGAAACACATCTGTAGTCCTTAAGACAAAGAATGCCCTGGGTGACCCTTTATCTAACTGTGATATACCATATACCGTTTTTAAATCTAATATTAGAGAATATGTTTTTAATATATTGAATCATCAATGGAGTAAAAAAAGATGATAATAAATTACATGAAATTAACCTAATTTGGGTAAACCTTTCAATAATTTTATGTGCAGAAAAGATTAGTGTGTTATTTCTAGATGTCGTATTGGTCATACTAGAATAACACCCGAATATCTTTTAAAAAATGAAGTAGAACCACAATGTATACCTTGTAACTGCAAGTATACTATTAAACATGTTTTAATTAATTGTATTGACTTTGCTGATATTCGTAGGAAGCATTTCAATGTCAATAATATGTATGATTTATTAAATAATGTTCCATTTCCAAATATTGTTTCATTCTTAAAAGAAGTTGGAATATATTATAAAATATAAAAATGATTATATATTTAAAACTTTTTTAATTTTTATCACGTTATCTTATTGTTTATTTTTATTTGAAAATAATCAATTTGCTTTAATCTAGAATTTTAGTTCATTGAAGGACCTTTTGTCTGATTTTTAGAATATGCTTTAAATTGTAATAAAATATTCGAATTAGCTCTCGCCTCGATATAGCCTTTTTGTGCTAATGCGGCGTAAAGCAACCAACAATCAATCAATCAATCTAATATTTTATTGTCTACATACATGTACTTGATTATTTTTTTTATGAATATATACTGTGTTGTTGGTTTATGTTTTACAGGATTACTTGGAACAGTGTTTTATAAAGAACCATGTTAACACTTGTCAATTTGACGATGAACGCTGTATTCAAAATGAATCAACGCACACAGTTAACGATCCCGACGACGAAGTAATTGTTTATTCAGAGAACGAAGAAAATTCAAATCACATCGAAGAGAATGATCGAGTAAGGAACGTTATTTAAGAACTATTATAACTATATTTTTCATCAAAGAAAATGGTCTGTATATATAAATCGTTGACATGAACATTAAGATAGTTTTCAAAGGAAACATTACGAAAGGGTAGAAATCAACAATAAGGTTCCATAAAATCGATATTTTTGTGTGGTTTTTGTATATAAAAATATAAAATGTTACTATACTAACCAACTTTAGAAACGCAACACTAGATTATTCTTTTTTAAAAGTTCAATTTTCAAATATGTAATTTAAAATAATGTACGAAAATAAATATCATTCATTTCTTCATTGTCTAAATCATTTTACAGTTCGAAAAGTGAGTTTATTACGTCATTGTTTATGTTCATATCATGTGGTATGAACTGAAAACCTAGTTTTCTCCTTTTCAACGGATGTGTCATTGTCGAGGGCAATGACTGCCTGTAGCCATAGTCAAAATTGTCCGAAAGGTAAAATAATTCTGTTGGGGATGTTTTGAAATCAGTTCTGTAGCTTCAGATTTTGCTTTTGTCCCACTTATAACAGTATGTTTTGCAACATTGCAATTTCAACTCTAGGGCTATAAATGTTTGGTCTGTAGTCGATTCTTTGGCATTTCAGTTTATTGGAAATATTTTGGCATGAATCTGTCTGTCCTGGCAATTGGGGATTTTATAAGCAGTTGACGTTGCAGGTGTATGTCTTGCATATGATGTTGCGTAATCAAGTTTTATTGGCCTGACGTAGTCACTACATATTGATCTGGTCACTGATGGTCATCATCAAATTCCGTCTACCAGTATTGTTGTTAGAGAAACAGTAAGACGATTTGCTGACGTCAGATTGTATGGTTACTGCACGTTCGCGTTTTCAAGCCCGCAGTATTCTTATGGACTGAATTAGATTTTCGTTTATCAGTCTCAGCAATATGATAATGCAACTGATTTAGTTGGTGCTATGGATTGAAAGAACTGTCTAACGAATGAAAAAAAACCTTAAACAATCCTTTATGGGTTTCAAATTTCCCTTTTAAAAATGTTGTGCGACTTCAATAATCCGATATGTTCAATAAATTTGGTAAGTCAATTCAATATTTTTTTTAAACAGAAAGAAATATGGTTGCATAAATAGTAGTTTTTTCAGGATCAGTCATAATTGATTTAAAAAATCACCAAAATATGTATTGCGTCGGTCAGTTTATTCTGTGTGTAGTTTTTTAAACGAAATATAAAGCCTTTATCAAGAAAAATGAATAACCATTACTAATTTTCCGCTATATTGATATGATCATAGATTTCAAGTATCCTATTCAATAAGATATTTATAAGGTTTGTTATAACTGAGTTATCTTATAAAATAAGACTTTCAGCAAATAGCGAATTATCCTTATGTTTGTCCGTAGTGAAAATTACAACCTTGAGCTAGAAAGATTTTGTTATCACAAGTTACTAAAAACCTGTACTAAATCCTTTCATAAATATAAAGATTTGGTTTTGACGCTTGGCTTTACCTTATTTTTAAACGTTAAATCAGTAAATTAAAATCAAACTAAATATTATTGTTATATACATATTTCCGTTGATATGTCTACAATCTGTATCTTAGCATTGCCTATGGTCATGCTTTTTGTCTTATAAATAATGACATTATAACACTTTATCTTTTGGGTGTTTGGTGTGTGCTTATTGATATTTTAGACTTGAATTAGGTGTTTATTAGTTGTTGTCGTAAATAATTATTTATAAAAATTAGGATGTTAGTTTTACTCGTTTTTACATTTATCACTATTTTGGGGACTTTTATTGCTGATTATATGGTATGAATTTTACTCAATGTCAAACGCCTCATGGTGAACTATAGTCTCATATATTTGCATCCATGAATATCGCAGAATATGTAAATAAATTCCGCATTGAGTTTAGGATACAAAGTGGGTACGCCAGACGAGCTTTTCTTTTCCAAAAGACTCATAATTAAGGCTATAATCAAAAACGATAAAATGGCCAAATAATGAACGCAACTGAAGATCATTGAGGAACCGGAATTTCGAAAGTTTGCAAAATACATCTTTCCTTGTTTATTGTAAGCATATAATTGTATTCATAGTGATGACCATATCAATGATCATTCATATCAACCATGTCAACATAGAAGAAATGACTACTGGGTTTGCGATACCCTCGGAGTGAAAATCATGATCGGTAGTGACATTGACCCAGTTATTATTAATGAACATATAGTAGATTATAATAGAAAGATTTAAAGCCGGTGTACCAAATGTGAACTATATACAACATAAATAAAGAGTGTTAGATCGTGCAACAGACAGTTTTCGTTAGATACTTTGTATGGTTGTTTGTCACCTTTTAAATCTTCATTGTTGAAATCATGGTTTGTCAACTGAAAAAGAGTTCGTACTTTACATTATTATGACTTAATCTGTAAATTGTCATGTGCAATTCTCCTTCAACCCATTTAAACATTTGAAAGCAAGATAATTGTAGAAAATGACAAAAATCGAAGTTCTCTTCAATGGCGAAACAGTTTGTAATGAGATAAGTTATAATAATTGTGATAAAAATTTGTGTTTTAGGAAAAAGCAAGAGATCTTCTTATCAGAATATCTGTTAATTTTGTTCAAGATTTTCTTGAACAAAAATTGGAAAACAGTACATCTTACAGGCATACCACGCGTGCAGTTTGTATGTGTGAATATGTAGAAATGCATGGGTTGCTACCTGTACCCATAAACGATTCTAACATTGCAGGAAGAGGATTAAGGGACCATTCTGACGTATCAACAAATAATTTTACAAATGTTGTTTAAAACTACATTGCATACTATCTTTATGATGCAATTGGAATAAAATGTGTGTCTTCTTGTGATGATACTAAGTAGATGACATAAAAAAGAAAAACTATGTCTCACTGTTGTACAGTAACAAAAATAAAAACGTATAGAATACAATTCTGGTTGTAAAGTTGCTTCTATAATAAATAATGTAATCGTTTTGTCTATATAAGGAAGTCCCTTATTGAAAAAAAATCATTGATATATGAAGATGTGATATGAGTGCCAAAGAGACAACTGTACATCCAAGTCATGATTTATAAAATTAAACCATTAACGGACAAAGTACATGTTTTAATACAACCCTGTTAGCCACTTTTTTTTCAATTGCAAAACATTTTGTTATCTTCGATTTCATTTCATTTTCTAAAGTGTCTTTAATATTGCTCGTTTTCTTTTTACTACTTTTTCTGATATTTTTCATAGTATAAAGTTCTCTTAGGTAAGATATATCTAGCAACAGTTTTTAAATATCAAGCGCAGTCGATATATATTATTAAATGATCTTTTAATTGACGGCTTCATTCGGTTTATAGCGGACTACTTTGATCTACATTTGAATAATATTACATTGGAGAAAAATCTGTTATTATCCGTGTATGGATTTATCGGCGAAACTCTGGGACGAATGTTATATTGATGAATAAATGACGTAAACAAGTTTAATGACGTGGTTTGTTTCAAATAACTTTTATTCAAAAGAAATTGTATGTTTGAATAAGGTACCCATTGTGTATTTAAACGTTTCGTAAAGGAGCTCATGGTACAGTTCACGTATATTGAAAAAAATATTAATCGGGTATGCTGGAGACCAATGGATTTAGAGCAATATAATTTATTTAAGAGAATTTACATGAACATCTTTGATAGCCACGTTTTGAGATCCACTTCTCTCCTATCCACCCTTGGCAGATTAAGCCAACATTTGTGATAACAAAAGTCTTGATTATTCCGAATACATGATGTTTTACCAAAAAAAGCACTTGAACTCTCTTCGGTGTGGAGGTGAAAACATGGTAGCGACTAGAGTTTACAAACTTGGTAAAGCAGGAAACGAAAATATACGTTGACATTCCAACATTTGTACATGAAAAATACGCAGGCACTTCTATTAGTTGATTAAGATCATTTAAATATCACTATATACCGTCGTATGTTTTGGGGGTAAAGACTTGTTGCACAACCAGCAAATCTTATTCTATGAGTTTATAATTGATTTTTCACTGCGAATTCCGATGGAAAGACATATATTAATTTGAAGTTGTTTGGTGAATGAGTGGTCGGAATCAGACATGTTTACTGTTCAGAAATTATTTGCTACAACAATGCCCCCATTAAAAATGTAATCAAAAGGCGCGGCTCTGTCATTTTTACAGCCTTTTGTTGTCAAATATATCTATTAAATAACTGTAAAGACGTTAGCTGTCAATGTGATTTTTAGAGAATTTTGGGTCATCAATGGTTTTCAATTTTATACTTGTTTGACTTTATTTCTATTTTGATCTGAGAATCACTGACAGTCTTATGTAGACGAAACACGACTCTGGTGTCTTGAATTATAAGCCTTGTACCTTTGATAACAATTTACATCCCCTATTCTGATGGGGACTTCAAATGGTAATATTGCACATAACTTTGTTTTACTTTGTTATATATTCTCGCTACCTTTTGAGTAAATGCCGTTCCCTTAGTTTTTTTAGGATTTTTTCAGCATGATTATTAAATAAATAAATGTATGGGATTCACATCAGTGAACCCTTGTGCCACTTATGTTCACATTTGCTGTCTAGTGTATGTGTTTCTGTTACTCCCCCCCCCCCCCCCCCCCCCACTGATGTGTATCCCGTATATCTTCATTTTCATCATTTCTTTGTTGTGGTCCTTAATGTATTAAGAAGCGATAGAGCAATTGTAAGCGGATGTTGCTTGATCTTAAGTTTTCTATGTTGTGCTTTGTATAATCATGTTTGTCTTTTGATTTTTGTTTTATTTGTTATCATGACATTGTTATTTTTTCGACTAATGTGTTGAATATCCTTGTGGTATCTTTCGCATATCTTTTAAATCAAGAGTGAATTTATTGATAATTAATTCTGTTTTAATCCAGTTTGACAGTGTCGGAACTGTGATGTTAACAAACAAATTCAAAATTTGGAACCAGATCGGGTATTCAATTTCAAGACCATGTTACAAGAAACTAATTCTGTCATGTCTTTACAAATTCAAATATTAATAAGAAGGAAATTGTTTCAGAAACATCCGAAATGACCACCATCGGACAATTTACCAAAAAATATCGCCTTGTATCGCTTCCTCTAATATTAACACCAAAGTGTTCATGAATATAAATTGGGATGCTCTTTCATACAGGGTAAGGGTTTAGGGAAGAAGTTCTAATTCCTTAATGATCATTTTCAAAATGTTATACTCAATCGCTTGCGTTATATATAACGATGAAGCTTTTATTGTCATGAAATGTATACCCTTGAAAATGCTTTGCTAGTTACTACCATGTTATAAATTTCTCCGGAATACTGAAATCATCTGTTTAACCTTGCGTCTTTTCCAAATGATTATGAAATTTAAAACACCAAGTTGAACACTGACACACTAACATATTGTAATAATATCGTTTCGCATATCACATCGTTTGAAGCGTTTGAGTTTTTGATTTTACCGTCTGATATAGAACTTTTCAATTTTCCTTGGAGTCTGGCATTTTTGCAACTTTTTCCAATGTTTTATACTATTAACCAGGATAACTTTATAACATTAACGGCATCCAATTTACTAAACCGGATGCTCGTTTTAACAACTAAAAAATTCTAGATTTAACCCTAATCAAAGAGCACCGGTTGTATAAATACTTGAATACTCGCAGAGCTATGAACAAAAGATACTTAAATAAAGAGCCAACTATTAAGTTAAACTTTGCCTGATAAATTTTGATCATGGTATAGCTTTCAAATGAATTCTAAACTCATCTAAGAATAGATATTAAAAAAACACGCTTGTCATAAATCATTTCAGTACCGAAGCTCTGACTACTGGGCTGATTATATGGGGAGTTGCAGTCCATACAGAGCGACATCAACACAAAGCTAGAAACAGAAAATATCGCTGTATACATCTAATTCATTTCAAAGTGCTGTTCTGAAGTAAACTTGATCGAGAAGTTAACTCTTCTTAATTTAACAGCAATAAAATATAGAATGTAAATTATAATAGATTTCATCACACATTTGTAGGCAATACAATATATCAATATTTCTAATGATAATTTCTTTTTTATACAGTCATTTCCTATTGAACTCATCCCTTAGATATTTTTTCTCGGTTCTGTCTTTTTATATATCTACGTCAGTTTTGTACACAAAGTATTTATCCTATCAATAGATCGATAACTATATATCTTTCTATCAATACCATATTTATCAAATACCTAAACAGTGTATTTGGGACACGTGACAAGCTTAATCACATCCTGGTTGAAAAGAATTTCATTTGTTCTTTACTTATTTGTATGGATGCCAAATATGTGCAATTAACCTGTATCTGTCGGCTGTTCATATCTTTTATATATTTTTATCCAATATCAGTCAATGTATAATAAACCTTTTTTTTTCAAATTTAACATACATAGCACTTTTTCTGACAAAGAGAGGCTAAAGACACAAAAAGAAAATTCAAATGCATTAGTCGAAGGATAAAAAAAATAGCACCATAAACAAACAACTTTACACAAATTACAAGATAGAAACCTTCAGACTAAGCAACACTGATAAAATGTTTTATCCATTTTTTTCACATATTATAGTCGTTGTAAACAAAACCATACAAGGCTTATAATGTGTTACGCCAGACGCACATTTCCTCTCATCAGACTCGTTAAATCGTTTGAACCTAAATAATAAAAAAAAAAAAAAGTAGGCCAAAAGCACACACGAAAAATAAGTGCATACAGCATTAGTTAATTGTCATCCAGTAAATGGCTCCACTGTACCGAATTGCATTGCTTTTTTTTACAACATGTGATCTACATATGAACTAAAACAAATTAACCTCACATTTTTGGCCTTTTCTTATGAATCAAATTGAAATACATTTTCTATCTTGAAACATTTGTGTTTATTTGTTTTTTTATTTATTCTTGCTGATGAAGTCAATATCAAAAACAAAAGTGTCATTAGTCTAGATAATTCTCAACTCAGTAAATGGAAAGATTTAATTATGAATCACCACAAATGGACCTAGTTAATTTCGTTTTGTTTTGGTTTGTTTTGTATTTTTTAAACGTATGCAATCTTTCTCAAGTCTTTGTTGTACAAACTAGTTTATTGTTGTCAGTTTTGATACAAAAGTGTTGGTAATTTTTCCAGAAAGACCAGTGGTCAACCTAATCAGATCATATGGCTTCCTGAACGAGCTCATTATATGATAGTATTGCTTTTAATTTTACACTATTTCATTATTCTATTTATAGATTTATATAGGTATATCTTGTTCTGATACAGAATATTTGCATATATGTTTCCATAAGAATAAAAGTCCATTGAAAACGAACAATTATATAAAAATACGTGTTACATTAACACATTATACGTAGATATACTATATTAATCGACTTCATTTTGATATATAATTTCATTAATAATCATTTTAAGAGGTTAAGTTAAGTCTTATAATTAGATTGTTGCCACAAATATGCCGATATTCTTTTTTTCCGCTGGTGAATGGGTTTTACATTTGTAACTAGAGGTTCGTTGAAAACTTCCAACAATTTTTCGTATCAATAGATCGTTTACGATCATATATTTTAAATCCCATGCCAAGTCGGTATAAGTACCAGTCTTGTATTACAACTCCAGTTTCCAGTGCATGTCAAAACACGGAAGGAAACAAAATAGTGCATTTTTTTTCTGAAATCAATTTTTTCTCTTTAATTATAGGTTTATGCTGAATTGAAACATATATATAGACTTTAAAAAAAATTTTGCATCTTTCGGGAGATATTAATCCAGGAAAGTGGAAGGATATCTTGTTTCCTGGAAGTGGTGCGGCCTAGGAAAAACAGCAAACAGAAAGTAGGAAAAAAATGTTTTGACTTCAGGATTACGTAACTTTTCATTCTTCGTGGCATGACCCACTTTTTTTCGATTAAATCACAATTTCACATTAGTACATACATGATATTAACGTGAAATTTTTTTTCTATGTAGCATTTTTTATTTTTTTATTTTCATGTATTAAGTCTATGGAGCAGTCAATTACAAGACTGCAACCTATAGAGCTTTTGTTTTCATAGCTTGACATTCTTCTGTTTTACTCTTGTCAAATTTTATTACAAGTACTTTGCACAACTTTTATTTTTAAAGAGATCCAAGGCTAGTCTATATTCCAAACGATTTGTGCATGAGTTAGTTTTATCTAAATCATACATGCCAGATGACTGTATTTGCAACGTTGTAAATTCATGACGATGTTTTGCTCGTCTGTATTCCCAGGCCAGGAATCGCGACAGTAAATGTAAGTGCTTAGTTCTCCTCTACGAAAAAACTTATATAATATCTGTAACACAAACCACCTGACGTCATCGATATCGTCGTCAAATGAAATATACACATCAGTTTGCCAACTTCTTTTTATTTTTCTGTCAATTTGTAGGAACTGATTTTTAAGGACTCTCATATAGTAACGAAGATATTGCAGTTTCCAAATAAGAACAAAAATAATGTCAGGGAAATAAGCGAATATACGGCCAATAGAGTATTTTATTTTGAATCACAGTCCGTCGAATGAATTATAAAATCTTCAATTAAAACATTTTCAAAGTTCAAACAAAATAGAGGATCCTGTGCTTTTTTAAACTTTCTCCATTCGCCGATCCATCGATTATCACAATTACCTGGTATACCGTTTTAACCCACCCGGAACACGTTAGGATCAAGAAGTTGAACTTGCTTTGGAAGCGTGTCAAGTAAATTATCTGTTATGGTTATTTCAACAGCATTTGTAAAGTTTTGGATGCTCTCATCAAAACTTTGGATTGGATTTCTTGATTAATTCAAATTTTTTACATCTTTAAAATAGTATTTTGAATTAACAGTTCGATTTGTATTGCCTTCCATGAGTAAAAGTATTTTATGTGTCGGGCACGACATCAGGAGGATTGGTTGCGATGTTCATACACACTTACATTGTCCAACTTTTGGACATCCATTTTGAACGTCACACACCATGAGGTGCTGCAGACTCGTGTTATAGAAAAAGATTTCAGTGTTAATACCTCGTTAAGGTTCTGGATTTTGGCAGGTAGTCTTATTAGTAATATATATCCAAATACTCGATTAAACTCACTATAATCCAATTGAAAGAATTCTGCTGCTAGACAGTCACAGTCATATTGCGAACTGCGAAACTTAAGCATGCCACATCTTGAAAACTTAATTAGTTCTCCCGGATTGTTGCCTAATACCATATAAGGATGGACATTTAATTTTACATTGCAAAAGTCGATGTTACCACAGAAATACGTTTTTGAATTCTTAGGATTAAAATTCCCAATGTTGGAAATTATTATTGGATGTTTATTATCCCTGTAAGTTATCTGACAAACAGTACTATTTTGTGCAATAATATTTGCAATGTCGAGCTGACGAAAATATTTTTTATTAAAATACAAGTAAAGAATGTTAATTATGGGATAATTTAGTATATTAAAGTCTAATTTAGAAATCTTGTTATTAGACAAATAAACATACTTTAGCTTTGGCATTTCTGAAAATGTCTTATTGGAAACGATGTTATTCTGTTTTTGTTAATTTTTAGTGTATCTAAAGTTTGTAGACAAGACATGTGTCCAATTTCTTCAAATAAATTATCACTTACATCAATAAGGACGATATTAAACTCGCATATATTCGTTTTGGAATTGTTTTATGTATCAATGTGTGTGTCCAAATCTAAAATAAGTTGTACTGTTGAAGGTTTGATCAGTTAGTAATGCGCGGTTTCACACATTGCCGATTATTGCTCCCGTTTGAGATCAGACAGCGATACGAAACGAATAGTGAAAAAGTCGGATTAGTATGCTCAATTATCTGGAATGTCCTATTATTGTCTGAACGCAGTCGTTTTAGTTCGTAACAGATTCCTACTGGTCGGGAGGGGTCCGAATAGTTCGGCAAAACACCCCGACAGTTAGGTGCGTCCCGTAACATTCGGGGAAACTCAGCCGATTTTGTCTAGTGGGATTACAATCGTGTCTATGTCGTGACAGATTCTGCTGTATCGGATCGAATTCCTAACAATGTTTTGTGTATTCGGGACGGTGTCCTTTGGAACGGGAATGATCTTGAGAAATTTTTCATTGCTGTTTTTCTGCCGATTGAGTCCAGATTGCATCCAGATCTTGTCGATTGTGAACCGTTTTTGCCGAAACCGTTCCGAAACAGTCCCGTTATTAATTCTAAATTCGTTAATGATACCCACGTCAGAGTCCCGACAATTACAGAATACAATACGACTGAGACCAGACAAAGCCGTTTGCAATGCGATAGAGCGGACCGTGATAGGAAAACGTTCCGACAGTTCCTGATAATCTCGAGTATGCCGACAGTTTTCGAACGGATAACTTCCGTCAGCATCGGTTCACTGTCTTGTCACTGTCGGATTACATTCGGTAGAATCGGGACGCAGTCGTGACAGACTCGGTCGAATTTTACCTGGCGAAAGATACAAATCGGATTAGAAGCGGATTTAGAACGGGATTATCGGGATAAATTCGCTTGGAAACGGTTGAATATCGACGCTTCCTAAACAATATATGATTGTTGTCGTGATTAAAAAAAATTTTTTACAAATTTTAATTAAAGTTTGAATTTCCATCCACGATTCATAGGATCTTGATCAGACTTTTAAGAAATTTTAATCGGGAATGGTCCTGTCAAGGACGGCAGTAAAAATCGTGAATGTGTGACCCCAGCTTAACATACTTTCTGTGCCTATCACATTTCTTATTTCATCGTCTAAAGAAAGGTATGTGACATTAGGAAGCGTAATTTCCCATTCAGGAAGGGCTTCACAGGATAGACATTGGTTTATAAATTCGAATCCATACTTTGAATATTTATTTGTGTAACAACTGCTATGGTCATTACACCAAAGATCTTTCATTCCATCGGGACTACAATATTCATACAATCCCATTATCATTATGACCGAGGGAAACAACAAAATGGCTGTAAACAAGTTATATATATCCAACATCACATAACGTTGTCCATTTGTCAATTGATTATGATCTACTTCTCTTTTTTAAATGTATAAAAAGGTAAATTTGTTTGACATTTTTATTGTTGTTCTATTTACTTCATCGATAACAGAATAGAACAGTTGAATTAATATCTAAACATATCTGCGTAACGTCGATTCAATTGTCAATGGTGACATTTATAGATTGATAAATTGTAACGAGCTTCCAAAATTGATTAAAGAAATAAATATTTTGTTATGCCCGTTATATTTGTTTTCAGCTTATAGTCTAGACACATTTCATGCCGTATTTTTTCGTTGGAATTAATTCATATTTTGCCATGAAGGACTTAGAATCAGTAGATCGTTTCATTTATTCGTGTACTTCACTTGCGCTTACTATGGACTTTCACTTGATTGAACTCTCTCAAATTATCGATGATAGCGAGCTGTGCGCGAAATGTAAAATGATTAAACAGTTAGAAATTGTACACAACCACATACTTTCCTCTTTTTTTAATTCATTAGCACATTAAAAAGACGTAATATGATATAATTCGGATCACCGATGAAAGAAAAGAAAGAATTGCTTCCAATCACTTAGTCAAAGATGTGAATTTATGAAATCTAGATTATCTTTTGGTTTAGCTGTTGAAAGTGATAATTTTAACTTTATAGTAGGTGTTAAACACATGTATTTTTCCATACATTTTCAATTCCCCTTTTTTAAATTCGGTCAAAACATTTATAGACTCGACGCATTTCGCAGCCCGCTTCCTGAAAAATATATAATTGCCTGCTCATGTGCAGTCGTCAAATATAGAAAGTCCCCTTGCTGAAATGTGTCATCTGCTTTAACTTTGATAACTAATTTTGTCAGTCATAAACCATACAAGTATGATATATCGTAACATAAGACATTTTTATGCAAGGTATGACGCCTCCGTGTCTTCTACCTTGTAATATATGCATTTATACAAATTATTGTGCTGCCAGCGCTGAGTTGTAAACCCTTTGTCTCGCAGTTAACGCAAAAACATGACTGGATGGATGAGCTGACATTAATTTTTCAGCAATTCTTGGTATCTACAATTGTTTTCAAGACAGTATAAAATTACTTGAATTCGCAAATGCCGAGAACAAGACATTTATCGAATAATCTCTGGCAATCGATGGTGAATTAAGAAAATATATTCTCTTTTTATGCATTCGTAAGCGTCGCTTTTTTTTTTTTTTTTTTCATTTTACTTTAACAATATTATAGAGTTTGCGTTACCTACCTTGATTTTACTTGATATTTTAAGTTGTTACAATACAGGCATATTGGACCAAGGATTCCTAGTAGTTAAGTTATCCATTCGGAAGGAAGTTTGACGGGCGCCATAATGTGCTAGCAGATTTTGAATAACTGCGTTACAGATGACCACAAGTATAGCAACTGTCGTTGCCATTTTCCTGTAATCTTATCCTCGATTGGGACATCACAAAATCGGATTTCATACAGACTGTTCGGTGGTTGCCGTTTGTTGATTTAATTCATAAGTATTTCTCGTTTCTCGTTTTTTAATATGTTTGATTTTCCTGTTTGAATGGTTTTACATTAGGCCATTTTTACTGCTTGCTATTCGGCGTGAGTCAGACTCCATGTTGATGACCGTACCACTGCTGGTGGACAATTCGTCCCAGAGAGTATCACAAGCCCAGAGGTCAACACTTCGGTGTTGACATTAATATCAATTATGTGGTCATTTTTATTAATTTCCTGTTTACGAATTTTTGAAATTTTCGAAAACTAAGGAGTTTCTTATCCCAGGCATAGATTACCTTAGCCCTATTTGGCACAACTTTTTGGAATTGTTTATCCTCAATGCTCTTCAACTTTGTACTTGTTTGGCTTTAAAAATATTTTGATATGAGCGTCACTGATGAGTCTTATATAGACGAAACGCGAGTCTGGCGTACTAAATTATAATCCTGGAACATTTAATAACTAATGACCTGTAATGGTTTACTTTTACAAAATGTGACTTTGACGGAGACTATGTCTCATTGGCACTCTTACCACATTTTCTGATACCTATCGAAAGAAATTGAAGCTTAACAAGGATATAGATTGTGCTGTAATTGCACAACACTTTTTAATCTAATGCTGTTCCTAAGTTGTGCTGTAATTGCACCACGTTTTTTAATCTAATGCTGTTACCTAAGTTTTGGGGGTTGTTTTTTGGGGAGGGCGGGGCGGTTGCACCTTGATTCATATGTTCAAAATAAAATAAATAAAAATATAATGTAACAACATTTTAAATGATATGTTTTTTTCATATTGTACTCGCCTCTAAGATATTTTTTTTCCTATTGTACTCGCCTCTAAGATAATTTTTTTTCCTATTGTACTCGCCTCTAAGATATTTTTTATCCTATTGTACTCGCCTCTAAGATATTTTTCACGGTTCTGTCTTTTCTACCTCAGGTATAGATTACCTTAGCTGTATTTGGCAAAACTTTTAGGAACTTTTAGTCCTTAATGGTCTTCACCTTCGTACTCTATTTGGCCTTTTAAATATGTTTTGATTTGAGCGTCACTGATGAGTCTTTTGTAGACGAAACGCGCGTCTGGTGTAAATATAAAATTTCAATCCTGGTATCTATGATGAGTTTATTTTCAACCACTGGGTCGATGCCACTGCTGGTGAAGATTTATTTCCCCGAGGGTATCACCAGCAGTACTGTGTTTACTTAAGTTATCATTCATATGTTCATAATTATAAAATTAACTGTTAACAAAACTCGAATTTTTCAAAAAAACTAAGGCTTTTCACCCTTAGGAATAGATTACCTTAGCTGTAATTCGCAAAACGTTTAGGAATTTTTGGTCCTAAATGCTCTTCAACTTCATACTTTATGTGGCTTCTTAAACATTTTTTGATTCGAGCGTCACTAATGAGTCTTTTGTAGACGAAACGCGCGTCTGGGTCAATATAACATTTTAATCCTGGTACCTATGATGAGTTTTATTTGCAACCACTGGGTCGATGTCACTGTTGGGCGAGATTTATTTCCCCGAGGTTATCACCAGCCCAGTAGTCATCACTTCTGTGTTGACTTGAGTTATCATTGATATGTTCATAATTATAAAGTAACTGGTAACAAAACTTTGAATTTATCAAAAAAAAGGCTTTTCTACCTCAGGAAAAGATTACCTTAGCTGTATTTGGTAACACTTTTAGGAACTTTTGGTCCTCAATGCGCTTCAACTTCGTACTTTATTTGGCCTTTTAATCATTTTTTTATTCGAGCGTCACTAATGAATCTTTTGTAGACGAAACGCACGTCTGGCGTAAATATAAAATTTAAATTAGCTATTTCAGTTTTGTACACAACGTATTTATTCGATAGATCGATAACTATATATCTTTTTACCAATAAAATGTTCGTCAAATACCTTAAAAGCGGGTGTTGAGTAAATGTGACAAGCTTAATCACATCCTGGTTGAAAAAAAGATTCATTTATTGTTAACTTATTTGTTTTGATGCCATACATATGTCATTAATTTGTTTCGTCGGTTTTTCATGTTGATTACTTTGTCAATTTTTATCCAATATCGGTCAATTTACAATAAACACTTTTACAAATATAAGGGACCGTTCAATATTTATCAGATGGATGGGCCGGTGCAAAATTAGGCGGGGGAAGCACTTTTTTTGTGGAAATATTTGGATGGGCGAGCACTTTCTTTTTATATGTTTAGTGGATGAGCCAAAACTTATTTTATACAAAACATTTTGCTATCAATTATGTCGGTGTGTAGGAATTTATTTGCGGGGTCACAAAACATGTCTCAGCAAACTGGGAGCTTTGTTCATTTCTGTCAATTTAAGGATTAAATTAAGGAATAAAAAAGCTAGTATTTCTGTATGGACTAACTAACTTTTTTTTGACCTTATAGAATACCAAGTTGTTTAATAGTTTGGTGTATGGCTGTTAAATTTATGGATTTAATCAAAAGGTAAGAAAAAAAGTACAAATTTTCATTTTAGGCTAAATTCAGATAGTCACCTTTAGATTTGTTTATAACTTTTTCAAATCAACTTGGATTTTCATAAAACGCTACAGCTATCTCATTTATATTTTGATCTTATAGAATGCAAGGTTGTTTAGTAGATTGGTGTATAACTGTTAAATTTATGGATTTAATTAATAAGTAAGAAAAAATAGCTCTAATTTTCAGTTTAGGCTAAATTCAGATAGTCACCTTTAAATCTTTTTATAACTTTTTCAAATCAACTTGGATTTTCATACAACTCTACAACTATCTCATTTATATATTGATCTTAAAGAAAGCCAGGTTAGTTGGTAGTTTGGTGTATCAAAAAAAAAAGCTGCATCAAAGTAAAAAAAACATGTCTTCCTAAATTGCTTTAAAAAGACTATAAATTCTTTCATTCTTGAAAAGAAGAATAGATAAAGGGACATTGTTTATTTGAAGTATAAACATGCTATGTTATTAAGACAATAATTAGTTCTTCAGCATAAGATAATATGTTAACTTAAGTCTAAGACTTAATTTAAAGTATTTCCTTTATTTTGAATTAATAGGATGTTTTGAAAACTGAATATAGATTGGATATTTAGTTAATAAATTATTTGAATTGTTAACAACAGTTTGAATAAATCTGCATGTCCTATGGTCACATAAGGGGGAAAAAGTGATGACCCTCAATTAATTAATTAAGAACAAAGACATAAAAAGAGATACATTAAACTGCTTCAAATTTAAAATGACCTCAGATTTCAGAAAAATACAATCTTAGTACATTTGATATTAAGGTTAATATTTCTTCATATGATTTTGACTTGCATGAATATTGTTAGCACTTCTTAAGCCTCTGTGAAAGACTGGCTGATGTATAATAGTATGCTATTACTTATGTCTTGAGATTTAATTGTGGTATTGTATCTGAGGCTGCACATGTAAAATTAAATGTATGTATATTCATATTTTTGTCATACGGGTTTTAAAAACAATAAAATGTATGTTTCTGTTACACACACAAAATATGTATATATGGAATTAACAAGAACATTTTGAATTTCGAATAATACACCAGTTTGATTTCCAGGCATAAATATGTAAATAGAAAAATAGAAAAAAAATCTTTTTGATCGTCTTTGAGTTATAGAGGGGCGAGTACTTTTTTAATAGATTTTTTTAGATGGGCAAGGACCTTTTTGCAGAAGTTAAAAGGACGAGCATTAACTTTTTTAATGAAATAATATTAAAAATGCACAGGACCATCCATCTGGTAAATATTGAACGGTCCCAAATATATATAGACATCTTTATTGATACAAAAAGGGGGGGCTTAAGATACACCAAAAGAAAATACATTCAAAAGTATAAGTCAAGTGACATGGCTAAGTTACACCAACAGAAAAACAACAGTACACAAAACACAACATAGAAAACTACAGACTCAGCAACACTGATAAAATGTATTATTTTTTTTTTCTCGTCGTTTTGTCTTATATTATGGATTTTTAAATTGCATATAAAAAAGCGTTTCATTTACATGTTCATATTACTGTCGCTGTAAACAAACACATACTTGACTTATAATGTGTTACGCAGAACGCGCATCAGACTCATTGAAAACGTTTGAACTATAAAATATAAATGCCGAAAGCACATATGAACATATACTGCATTGATCATTGTTTAGTTGTCATCAAGTAAATTGTTCCGATTTTTTTTTTTTTTCGTTTTTTAGAAGTCAAGTCTAATATTTAAATTGTTGCCATTAATATGCCGATATTCTTCTTTTCCGCTGGCGAATGTGTTTTACATTTGTAACTAGTGGTTCGTTGAAAACTTCCAACAATTTTTCGTATAAAGACCGTTTACGATCATATATCTTAAATCCCATTCCAAGTCTGTATAGAGCTTTTGTTTTCATAGCTTGAAATTCTTCTGTTTTACTCTTATCAAACTTTATTACAAATACTTTGCATAACTTTTTATTTGTAAAGAGATCCCATGCTAGTCTGTATTCCATACGATTTGAACATGAGTTAGTTTTATCTAAATCATACATCACAGATGACTGTAATATAAGGCAGTATTTGCAACGTTGCAAATTCCTGACGATGTTTTGCTCGTCTGTACTTCCAGGCCAGGAATCCCGACAGGCAATATAGGTGCTTAGTTTTCTTCTACGAAAAAACTTATCTAATATCTGAAACACAAACCATCTGACGTCCTCGTTGTCTTCGTCAAATGAAATATAAACATCAGTTTGCCAACTTCTTTGTATATCTTCGTCAATTGGTAGAAACAGACTTTTAAGGACTTTTACGTCGTAACGAAGATTTCTTAGTTTCCAAATAAGAACAATAAATATAGTCAGGGGAATAAGCGAATAAAGAGCCACTAAAGTATCTTGTTTTGATTCACAGTCTGTTGAATGACTTATAAAATCTTCAATTAAAACATTTTGAAAGTTTGAACAAAACAGAGGATAACGTGCCTCTTTACGCTTTCTCCATTCGCCGATCCATAGGTTATCACAATTACAAGGTATACCATTTTGACCAAACCGGAAGACGTTAGGATCGAGAAGTTGAACTTGCCTTGGAAGTGAGTCAAGTAAATGGTCTGTTATTATTATTTCAACATCATTTGTAAAATTTTGGACACTCTCGTCAAAACTCTGGATTGGATTTCGCGATAAATTTAGACTTTTCACATTTTTAAAATAGTATTTTGAACTTACACTTTGAATTTGATTACCTTCCATCAATAACACTATTTTATGCCTTGTTTTGGGAACCACATCGGGAAGATCCTTGCAATACTGGTTAGAACAATCTATGATCAGACTATCAGTAATTGGATGAGATGTACAAACACATTTACAGTTTCCAACTTTGGGACAGCCATCTTGAACGTCGCATGTCATGAGATGATGCAGACTCGTGTTATAGAAAAGGTCTTTTATATTTATACCTCGTAAAGGTTCTGGATCTTGACATGTACTACTAGTTAATAGACTTCCACAAAATCGATTAAAATCACTATACTCCAAATTGACGAATTCTGCAACTGAACAATCACAGTTGTATTTCGCTCCGCGATACTCAAGTTTTCCACATCTTGCAAATTTAACTAGTTCTCCAATGTTGGTTCCTAATATCATATAAGGGTGAAAATTTAAACTTACATTGGAAAAGTTGATGTTACCGCACAATAACGTGTTTGATTCCTTCGGATTAAAGTTCTTAATGTTAGAAATCTTAATTGAATATTTATTATCCTTGTAACTAACCCTGCAAATAGTATTATTTTGTACAAAAACATTTCCAACGTCGAGCTGACGTAAATTATTTGCATTAAGGTAAAAGTGAAGAATGTTAGTCTTTGGGTAATTCAATATATTGAAGTCCAGTTTCGAAATCTTGTTACTGGACAAATCAACATACCTCAGCTTAGGCATCTCTGCAAATGTCTTATTTGAGACAAATGTTATTATGTTTTCATTCATTTTTAGTGTATCTAAAGTTTGTAGACATGAAAGGTTTCCGATGTCTTGAAAAAGATTATAACTTACATCAATGAAGACAATATTAAACTCGCATATATTCCTTGGCAATAGTTTAAGGTATCCATGTGAATGTACAAATCTAAAATAAGTTGTACTGTTAAATTCTTGATCGGTTAATAACATACTTACTGTTCCTTCTACGTTCGTTATTTCAACGTCTAAAGAAAGGTATGTGACATTGGGAAGCGGGATTTCCCATTCAGGAATGGCTTCACAAGCTAGACATTGGTTTATGAATTCGAATCCGTACTTTGAATGAGAATTTGTGTAACAACTGCTTTGGTTTTTACACCACAGATCTTTCATTCCATCGATACTACAATATGTGTATGATCCCATTACAGATGGAAACAACACGGTTAATATAATTGCTGTATAAAAGTTAATTACTAGTATATTCATTTCTTTTAGATAGATGATTCCAACAGCACGTTATGTTAACCATCTGCAAATTGATTAGGATCTACTCTTCTGTTTGTCGAATGTGTAAAAGCAAGAATAATATTTTGGCTGGTCCACTTTTTGTTAGCATAAGAGTTATAAGATGAGCTTGAAAATGAGATAACAGTGAAGACATATTGAATTAAACAACTGAACATATGTTATCGTCTCTCCAAATTTCATTGGCGACATTTATAGAATGATGAATTGTAACGATAAAATACTTTTTAACGAGCTTCCACCAATCGTTTGAAGATATTTATATCAAGAGGGAAATGGGTATTACCCAGTATAAGGGTTGTTTTTGAAACTCACATTTTTTCAAATCCAATTACTTTCAATGCGTGGTATGTAGGGATTCAGTGATTTAGTGGTTGTCTTTATTTTCTGTCTGTTGTATTTATTTAAGTTTATCATTTGTCATAAATCACGTCTTTTTCGTTTGAATTATCTTACGTTTTGTCACAACGGGCTCTTCTAAAGCTGACTTAAGATATGGAGTTTTCTCGTTGTTTACGCCGTTCTTTCGCCTATATTATTGTTTTGACCTATATTATTTCTATGGTCTATAGTGGTTTACATAATATAATATGTTTGATAGCTGTCTGATTAGCGATAACTTCATCTACTAATATACATATCTCGGTGTATTATAGTTTAATATAATGCGTATTCCGCTACATTTTGTACAGTCCATTGTTAAATATCCTTCAGTAGTTGTTGGCATAGATGGCTAGGTTCATTTTCCTCTATCTTCATGTATTTTCATCTTTATATTCTACACTTTAGTCATATAATTAGTACAGGTTTATCTTGTAAGGTGGAATCCATAAAAGAGCACACTGCATGATTGCACAATAATTATAATTCTGTTTTCAGTATGACATGCGCCATCATGATTTGGTTGGTCGTTATATGAATAACTGTGACCACGAGTATGTACCAACTGTTGTTGCTATTTTCCTGTAATCTTTTCATTGAATGTGATATCAAAATTGATATGTTTACACTGAATATGTACTTACCATGAACATGATGTTCTTTTCCTTTCTGATGCACTTGGTATCCTCTACGTTTTGGTGGTATATATGTGTTGTATAAATGGTACGTGTTATAAATGGTTTTCATAGTATATTCATGCTTGATGTTACATATTTGCGAGGATTATAAATTGCATATTAAGTAAAACAACACAACGAACATTTACGAAAATAAAATTGAATTCCGCTTCATATTAATAAGATCCCAATAACGACCATTACTTCAATTTAACTAAAAATTGTACAAAAAAACAATGCTATGATTGAACAATTACTCTGTTTGAAAGCTTTACCTTATAAGATGTGCTGATAGTGCCCTCTTCTCAATTTCAAAGTTGACACGACAACTGAAAATTTCTATCTAACGGAATCTCACTTTGGACGTCAATCAAGATTCTATATTACATTTGCGGTTATAACAATTTTGAATTGCAGGTTGGCTTTGCGAAGTTTGAATGAAATCTTTTTGATTTGTTCTCATTTTAGAATCAACTATCAACACTTTACCATTTTTTATAGTTCCCGTAAATTTTATGGAATTTTTTGTTTTTTCATTTCTGGCATGTAACCAAGATAATTTTCTCTCTGTTTTAAGTCGGGGATCTTCATTTTTGGATTGATGTTGAATTATTATTTTATTTAAACATTTCAATAGGTATGTATGTTTTGCTAATTCATTTCATTAATTTGAAATTCTTTAAAAAAAAAATCTCTCTCTCTCTCTCTCTCTCTCTCTCTCTCTCTCTCTCTCTCTCTCTCTCTCTCTCACAAATGCATACATACATACATAAATACATACATTCATACATACATACATACAGACAGACAGACAGACAGACAGACAGACAGACAGACAGACAGACAGACAGACAGACAGACAGACAGACAGACAGACAGACCTATACTTCTAGTAAATGTAAAAAAACAAAAACAAAAAAAATACGCATAGTAAAATTAAGTTCATTAGAAGTCCGAGTCTGATGTCAAAATAGGTAACAAAAGAAACTAAACAAAATGACAAATGATGCATACATTAACAAAGGACTAATAGTAGTTTCTGAAATGCCAGCTCCAGACCTCAATTAAACTGATTGAAAGATTATATCTTCATCATATGGATATCAACCACAATCCCTGCCGTTAGGCGTTTAGCATTATTCAATCATAAAATATATGAGAAGAACATTACCCGTATCATGCCAACAACTGGTTTTATAATAAGTGTGTTTATTTCCGATGCAATGACCCTAAAAGTGAGTCAATATTAAAGCCAAAATATGCCATATTTAATGACCTGGCAACAGTATCGTAACTATATCCCTTCTTAATAAGTCTGTTTAAAGGATTGTTAGCTTTTGAGGTGAATGTCGGCATTTTTGTGCTTTGTAGAGAATTTTCACGGAACGTATAACGTGTCTGCATGTTGAATTATATTTACGAATAATGTTCTTGTACCGATGATACAATTTAGTAAATGTTTTGACTAGTTTATGATATCGAAAACCCTGGTGTAACAATGTTTCAGTAATACACAAAATATTCTCGTTAAAATCTAATACGTTGTTACATACACGAGCGAATTTGAGATATAAAAACAAAATAAGATAGTGACAAGCTCAAGGGAACGTCACCATCTAAATATGGATCATTAACGATAGGAAATAAAAAATCATCTCTTTTATCATAAATCTTGGTTTTGAGTTTTGATATAGATATCAAGAACGAAGAAAGGGCAGTGTTTATTATTAGTGTTAGCTTTATTTAAAGTTAGTTCAACAGGATAACTTTCTTTGGTATACATACATAAGTCGACATTAGTGAAAGCCAATATATCATCGAAATATCAAAAAGTATTTTAAAAATACAGAAACAGGTCCCCAATAAGTGGTGCACAGTTAGTCCTCATTGGAATTCCGATAACTTGACGATATACGGAATCTCCAAAGCGAACAAAAGTGTTTTTTGATAATAAAAAAAACCAGTTAAGGTCAGTTATAGTATCAATGCATGTTAAATTTACATCATCTTCCAACACCAACACAATGCTAGAAACTGAAAATGTTGCTTTATTAATTTAATTCATTTTAAAGCGTTATTCTGGATTTAAACTTGATCTTGAAGTTTAAACTTCTAAATTTAAAAGCAATGAAATATAGAATGTCAACTATTATAACATTCATTACACAGACTACGACAAAGTAATGTATCAATATTTGTAATGATAATTTCTTCTTTATAAAATCATTTCCTATTGTACTCATCCCTAAGATATATTCTGTCTTTTTTAATATCTACTTCAGTTTTATACACAAAGTATTTATCTAATCTATAGATCGATAACTATATATCTTTCTATCAATAACATATTAATCAAATACCTAAACAGTGAATATTGGGGAAATGTGACAAGCTTAATCACCTCCTGGTATAAAAGAGTTTCATTTGTTCTTTACTTATTTGTATGTATGCCAATAATGTGGCCTTAGTTTGTATCTGTCGTTGGTTCATATTGATTGATATGCTAAGTTTAATCCTATAGCAGTCAGTTTATAATTAACCTTTTTGCAAATTAAACAAACAGATCACTCTTTGCAGATAGAAGAGAGGCGAAAGATACCAAAGGAAAATTCAGACGCATATAAAGTCGAAGGACAAAGCTAAAATAAGACCAACAGTACACATAATACAACATAGAAAACTACACACTGAACAACACTGATCAAATGTTTTATCATTTTTTTCTCGTCGTTTTGTCATGCATTACGGATTTTTAAATTGCATATAAAAAAAGCGGTCCATTTATATGTACATATTAAAGTCGTTGTAAACAAACACATACTAGACTCATAATTTGCTTTGTCTCATCAGACTCATTGAAAGCGGTCGAACCTAATAGTAGGTATGCCGAAAACACACATGTATATAGTATAACACATTGAGCATTGGTTAGTTGTCATCCAGCAAATGTCTCCAGTGTACCGATTTTTATAGTTATTTTTAGAGGTCAAGTCTCATATTTAGATTGTTGACATAAATATGCCGATATTCTTCTTTTCTGCAGGCGAATGTGTTTCACTTTTGTAACTAGTGGTTCGTTGAAAACTTCCAACAATTTTTCGTATAAAGACCGTTTACGATCATATATCTTTAAACCCATTCCAAGTCTGTATAGCGCTTTTGTTTTCATAGCTTGAAATTCTTCTTTTTTACTCTTGTCAAACTTTTAAGAACTTTAACATCGTAACGAAGATGTCTTAGTTTCCAAATAAAAACAATAAATATAGTCAGGGGAATAATTGAATATAAAGCCAATATAGTATATTGTATTGAATCACAGTCTGTTGAATGAATTATAAAATCTTCAATTAAAACATTTTCAAAATTTGAACAAAATAGAGGATCCTGTGCTTTTTTAAACTTTCTCCATTCGCCGATCCATCGGTTATCACAATTACATGGTATACCTTTTTGACCGAACCGGAAGACGTTAGGATAGAGAAGTTGAACTTGCCTTGGAAGTGAGTCAAGTAAATGGTCTGTTATGATTATTTCAACAGCATTTGTAGAATTTTGGATGCTCTCGTCAAAGGTCTGGATTGGATTTCTTGATAAATTCACACTTTTTACGTCTTTAAAATAGTATTTTGAAATAACACTTCGAATTTGATTGCCTTCCATGAGTAAAACTATTTTATGACTAGTGTCGGGCACAACATCTGGAAGATCCTTGCAAGACTTGTTAGAACAAGCTATGATTAGACTGTCAGCTATTGGTTGAGAAGTACATATACATTTACAGTTTCCAACTCTGGGACAGCCATCTTGAACGTCACATACCATGAGGTGGTGCAGACTCGTGTTGTAAAAAAAGGTTTCAGTGTTAATACCTCGTAAAGGTTCAGGATTCTAACACGTACTCTTACCAAACTTGATTCCAAATATTCGGTTAAACTCACTATATTCTAATTTTAAGAATTTTGCAACTGAACAATCACAGTCATATTTCGATCCCCGATACTCAAGCAGGCCACATCTTGCAAATTTCATTAGTTCTCCTGGGTTTAGCCCTAATACCATATAAGGATGAACATTTAACATTACGTTGCAAAAGTCAATGTTACCACACTAATACGTGTTTGAATCCTTAGGATTAATATTCGCAATGTTAAAAATCTTAATTGGATATTTATTATCCTGTAACTAGCCTTACAATTAGTATTATTTGGTACAACAACATTGCTAACGTCCAGTTGACGTAAATTATTTGCATTTAGATACAAGTGTAGAATGTTAGTTCTGGGATATTTCAGTAAATTAAAGTCAAGTCTCGAAATCTTGTTATTGGACAAATCAACATACCTCAACTTTGGCATCTCTGCAAATGTTTTATTGGGAACAAATGTGATTCTGTTATTATTCATTTTTAGTGTATCTAACTGTTGTAGACAAGAAATGTTTCCGATTTCTCCAAACAAATTATAACTAACGTCAATAAGGACAATAGTAAAACTGCATATATTCCTTGGCAGTTGTTTTATGTATCCATGTACATGTTCAAATCTAAAACAAATTGAACTGTTGAAATCTTGATCAGTTAGTAACATACTTTCTGTGCCTATCACATTTCTTATTTCAACGTCTAAAGAAAGGTATTTGACATTAGGAAGCGGAATTTCCCATTCAGTAACGGCTTCACATGCTAAACATTGGTTTATAAATTCAAATCCGTACTTTGAATATTTATTTGTGTAACAACTGCTATGGTCATTACACCAAAGATCTTTCATTCCATCGGGACTAAAATACAGAATTTTCGTTTATTTCTATCATGTTGCTGTAAAGCTAGGGTACCTGATGAGGATAATGCCTAGGTAATATAAAACCTAAACCGAAACACCAGGTGAAATTACATCATCAAATCAATTATTTCTTACCAATATCTATGCGTATATATACGTGTAGGATTTTACTATTGAAGAAATAATAAAAAGATACTTGCCTACATAGTTTGGTTCAAAACGAAACTAATTGTAATATTGACCGACTATTTCAAATATTTAATGATACGATAGGTCACTGATTCTCTGAAGATATATACTGTTACAAAAATAGAAGAGTGTGTCCTAGAGATAATATTGAGATGTTTGGATTGCTTAAGGACTCGTTCTTATTTCAACATCTCTGAAGTTTTATGTTGTTACAAGAAAAGGAGAATTGTGTCTTAGGAGTTGTATTGAGATATTTGGATTGTTTAAGGACTCGTTTTTATTTAAACAAAATTGCTGTAAACAAGCTACTTATATTCATTTCTTCTAGATAAATACATCCAACATCACGTTACGTTGTCCATTTACAAATTGATTATATTCTACTTCTCTTTTCTAATGTATAAAAGGGTGAAATTAGTTTGGTATATGTACTGCTGTTCTACTTCCTTCTTTAGATAACAAAGAAAAACAGTTGAATAAATATCTAAACATATCTGCGTAACGTCGAATGAATTGTTAATAATGACATTTATAGATCATGTAGATGTAAATGATCAAATATATAGGTATTAGTTTGATGTCCGTTATATTTGTTTTTAGTTTATAGTTTTGAAACATTTCATTTCGGGGTTTTTTCTCCGGAATTGTTTTCGTTTTGTCATGAAAGACTCAGAAACAGTAGACCGTTTCATTCATACGTGTGCTGTTCTTGCGATTTCTAGAAACTTTCAATGCGTTCACTTGATTGAACTCTTTAAAATAATCAATGATAGCGAGCTCTGCGCGAAATGTAAAATGATTAAACTACATACTTTCCTCTCTTTCTTTAATTCATTAGCACATTAGACGTAATATGATATTATTCGGATCACCGATGAAAGAAACGACAGAATTGCTTGCAATCACTTAGTCAAAGGTATGAATTTATGATATCTAGATTATCTTTTGGTTTAGATGTTGAAAGTGGTAAAGCTTTATGGTGGGTGTTTAACGCATTTATTTATCCATACATTTTCAATTCCCCTTTTGTAAATTCGTTCAAAACATTATAGACTCGACGCACTTCGCAGCCCGCTACATAAAAATATATAATGGCCTCCTCATATGCAGTCATCAATTATAGAAAGTGCGCATGCTGAAATGTGTCATTTGCTTTAACTTTGATAACTAATTTTGTCAGTCATAAACCATACAAATGAGGTTAAGGACAACAAACATATAACAAACAGATATATCGTAACATAAGACATCTTTATGCAAGGTATAACGCCTCCGTGTCTTCTACCCTGTAATATAGGAATTTATACAAATAACTGTGACGCCAACGCTAGGTTGTAAATCCTTTGTTTCAAAATTAACACAAAAGCCTGACTTGATGAATTAGCTAATATTAATTTTTCAAAAATTCTTGGTATCTACAATTGTTTTGAAGACAGTATAAAATTACTTAAATTCACAAAATTATCAGCAGAGAACAATACATTTATTGGATAATCTCTGGCAATCGATGGTGAATTTAGAAAATATCTTATATTTCTATGCATTTGTAAGCGTCGATCTTTTTGATTTTTTTTTCATTTTACATTAACAATATTATAGAGTTTGCGTTACCTACCGTGATTTTACTCGATACTAATTTGTTACACGACAGTCATATGTTATATTTGTTATTCTCGTGGGATTTTGTCTGATGCTTGGTCCGTTTCTGTGTGTGTTACATTGTAGTGTTGTGTTGTTGTTCTCCTCTTATATTTCATGCGTTTCCCTCAGTTTTAGTTTGTTACCCCGATTTTTTTTTTTTTTTCCATGGATTTATGAGTTTGAACAGCGGTATACTACCAATGATTCCTAGTAGTGAAGTTATCCATTCGGCAGTTTGACGGCCGCCATAATGATGTGCTAGAAGACTTTGAATAACTGTGTCACAGATGACGACGAGTATGCAGCAATTGTCGTTGCCATTTTCCTGTAATCTTATCCTCGATTGTGACATCACAAAATCGGATTTCACACAGATTGTTCAGTGGCTGTCGTTTGTTGATGTGTTTCATAAGTGTTTCTCGTTTCTCGTTTTTTTTAAATGGTTGTTTTTACTGTTTGAATGGTATTACATTAGGCCATTTCTATTGTTTGCTATTCAGCGTGGGCCAAGGCTCCGTGTTGAAGACCGTACCACTGCTGGTTGACGATTCGTCCCCGAGGGTATCACCAGCCAAGTAGTCAACACTTCGGTGTTGACATGAATATCAATTATGTTGTAATTTTTTATAAATTTTCTGTTTACGAAACTTTGAAATTTTCAAAAACTAAGGCGTTTTTTATTCCAGGCATAGATTACCATAGCCTTATTTGGCACAACTTTTTTGAATTTTGGATCCTCAATACTTTTCAACTTTGTACTTGTTTGGCTTTAAAAATATTTTGATATGAGCGTCACTGATGAGTCTTATGTAGACGAAACGCACGTCTGGCGTAAATATAAAATTTTAATCCTGGTATCTTTGATGAGTTATGATGATGCCACTGCTGGTGGAGATATATTTCCCCATATCACCTGCCTAGTAGTCAGCACTTCTGTGTTGACTTGAGTTATCATTGATATGTTCATAATTATAAATTAACTGTTAACAAAACTTTGAATTTTTGAAAAACTAAGGCTTTTCTACCTCAGGAATAGATTACCCTAGCTGTATTTGGCAACACTTTTAGGAACTTTTATTCCTCAATGCTCTTCAACTACGTATTTTATTTGGCCTTTTAATCATTTTTTGATTCGAGTGTCACTGATGAGTCTTTTGTAGACGTAACGCGCGTCTGGCGTAAATATAAAATTTTAATCCTGGTATCTATGAAAATTTAATTTAATCATCTGTTTCAGTTTTGTACACAAAGTATTTATTCTATCAATATATCTTTTTACAAATAAAATGTTCATCAAATACCTTCACAGTGGGTGTTGAGTAAATGTAACAAGCTTAATCACATCCTTGTTGACAAAAGTTTCATTTACTAATATTGTTAACTTATTTGTTTGGATGCCATATATATGTCATTAATTTGTTTCGTCTGTTTTTCATGTTGATTACTTTGGCAATATCTATCTAATATCGGTCAGTTAACAATAAACACGTTTACAAATATAATATATATAGAAATCTGTATTGATAAAAAAAAAAGTGGGGGCTTACGATACACCAAAAGAAAATCCATGCAAACGTATAAGTCAAATGACATGGCTAAGTTAGAACAACAGTTCACAAAAGACAACACAGAAAACTACAGACTGAGCATCACTGATAAAATGTGTTATCTTTTTTTCTCGTCGTTTCGTCATACATTATGGATTTTTAATTTGCATTTGAAAAAGGCGGTTCATTTAAATGTTCATATTATTGTCGTTGTAAACAAACACATACTTGATATATAATGTGTTACGCCAGACGCGCATCAGATTCATTGAAAATAGTCTGCCGAAAGCACACACGAACATATAATGCATTAAGCATTGTTTAGCTGTCATCCGGGACCGGGCAAAACAGATAGTACAGATTAGTAGCTTTCGAATGATATATAATTTAGAGTGCATTAGGTTGATGCTTGAAAAATTTAATTTTACGTTTAAACATGTTAAAGTCACTCCACTAATAGTTATACATACTAACTATACTGCATTAATCAACTTCTTATTCATAAATGAATTCAGTATTTGTAATATTATAGAGTTCAAGTTCTATCTTTAAATTGATGCCATAAATATGTCAATATTCTTCTTTTACGCTGGCGAATGTGTTTTGCATTTGTAACTAGTGGTTCGTTGAAAACTTCCAACAATTTTTCGTATAAAGACCGTTTACGATCATATATCTTAAATCCCATCCCAAGTCTGTATAGCGCTTTTGTTTTCATAGTTTGAAATTTTTCTGTTTTACTCTTGTCAAAGTTAATAATAAATACTTTGCATAACTTTTTATCTGTAAACAGATCCCATGCTAGTCTATATTCCATACGATTTGAACATGAGTTGGTTTTATCTAAATCATACATGCCAGATGACTGTATTATTAGGCAGTATTTGCAACGTTGCAAATTCCTGACGATGTTTTGCTCGTCTGTACTGCCAGGCCAGGAATCTCGACAGGCAATATAGGTGCTTAGTTCTCTTCTACGACAAAACTTATCTAATATCTGAAACACAAACCATCTGACGTCATCGTTGTCTTCGTCAAATGAAATATAAACATCAGTTTGCCAAATCCTTTGTATATTTTTGTCAATTGTTAGGAACTGATTTTTAAGAACTCTGACATCGTAACGAAGATGTCTTAGTTTCCAAATAAGAACAATAAATATAGTCAGAGGAATAAGTGAATACAAAGACAATAGATTTTCCTGTCTTGAATCACAGTCCATTGAATGACTTATATAATCTTCAATTGAAATATTTTTAAAGTTTGAACAAAATAGAGGATCCTTTGCATTTTTAAACTTTCTCCATTCGCCGATCCATCGATTATCACAATTACAAGGTATACCGTTTTGACCGAACCGGAAGACGTTAGGATCAAGAAATTGAACTTGCCTTGGAAGTGAGTCAAGTAAATGATCTACTATGATTATTTCAACAGCATTTGTTAAATTTTGGATGCTTTCATCAAAACCCTGTACAGGATTTCCGGCTAAATCCAAACTTTTTACATCTTTAAAATAGTATTTCGAATTAACACTTTGTATTTGATTACCTTCCATCAATAACACTATTCTATGCCTAGTTTTGGGAACCACTTCGGGAAGATCCGTGCAAGACTGGTTAGAACAATCTATGATTATACTGTCAGTAAGTGGATGAGATGTACAAACACATTTACAGTTTCCAACTTTGGGACAGCCATCTTGAAGGTCGCATATCATGAGATGATGCAGACTCGTGTTAAAGAAAAGGTCTTTTATATGTATACCTCGTAAAGGTTCTGGATTTTGACACGCATTACTAGTAAATAGATTACTAAACATTCGATTAAACTCAAGATACTCTAAATTGAAGAATTCTGCAACTGAACAATCACAGTTAATTTTAGCTCCGCGATACTCAAGGTTTCCACATCTTGCAAATTTAACTAGTTCTCCAATGCTGGTTCCTAATATCATAAAAGGGTGGATATTTAACCTTACATTCGAAAAGTCGATGGTACCACACAAAAACGTGTTTGATTCCTTCGGATTAAAATTCTTAATGTTAGAAATCTTAATTGGATATTTATTATTCTTGTAACTTACCCTGCAAATAGTATTATTTTGTACAAGAACATTTCCAACGTCGAGCTGACGTAAATTATTTGCATTAAGGTAAAAGTGAAGAATGTTAGTTTTTGGGTAATTCAATATATTGAAGTCCAGTTTTGAAATCTTATTACTGGACAAATCAACATACCTCAGCTTTGGCATCCCTGCAAATGTCTTATTTGAAACAAATGTTATTCTGTTATCATTCATTTTTAGTGTATCTAAAGTTTGTAGACATGAAATGTTTCCGATGTCTTGAAATAGATTATAACCTACATCAATAAAGACAATATTAAACTCGCATATATTCCTTGGCAATAGTTTTAGGTATCCATGTGAATGCATAAATCTAAAATAAGTTGTACTGTTGAATTCTTGATCGGTTAATAACATACTTACTGTTCCTTCTACGTTCGTTATTTCAACGTCTAAAGAAAGGTATGTGACATTAGGAAGCGGAATTTCCCATTCAGGAACGGCTTCACATGCTAGACATTGGTTTATAACTTCATATACGTCCTTTAAATGGTAATTATTTGTGTAACAACTGCTTTGGTTCTTACACCACAGATCTTTCATTCCATCGATACTACAGTATGTGTATAATCCCATTACAGAGGGAAACAGCACGGTAAATATAATTGCTGTATAAAAGTTAATTACTAGTATATTCATTTCTTTCAGATAGATATTTCCAACAGCACGTTATATTAACCATCTGCAAATTGATCAAGATCTACTGTTCTGTTAGTTAAATGTGTTAAAGCAAGAATAAGATTTTGGTTGATCCACTTCCTTGTTCGCATAAGATTAATAAGATGAACTTGAAAGTAAGATAACAGTGAAGAAATATTGAATGAAATATCTTAACATTCGTGTTTATCGTCTATCCAAATGTCAATGGTGACATTTATAGATTGATAAATTGTAACGGTAAAATACTTTTTAACTATAAACTAGATAGTTTCCGAAAATTCTTTGAAGATATATTTCAAAGGAAAATGTGTATTACCAGTGATAAGGGTAGTTTGAAACTCACAATTGATTTTATCCAGTCATTTTCTATAGCATATTAATCTATTGCAATAAAAAATCATAATATCTAATAAAATTGTAGATTTAGCTAACAAAGTCCTTATATTTGTATAAAGTAACATTCGTTTATAGTGGAAAATTGTTTTAACGTTGAATAAGCTACAATTGAAAATTGCTTGCTGGTCCCTCTCTGTGATTACCATTATATTACGCTGGTTCATTTCCCAATCAATCTGTCACCAAGAGAAGATAAATAACTCGATTTTCGTTCATAGTCTTTTTCAAAAATGATGAACGGTTCTTTATATTGGTATGTAATCATTTTAAACGTTTCAAATTTATGAAATTATATGCGTACATTAATGTTTTTGATACACCAATAACAAAAACTAAAATATATTGAATTGATACATTTTGTAATTATTCAAAATTATATCAGAAAACTAAACTTAATTATAAAATAATGAACCTGTTAAGGGGAGAGAATACTCGCATAACTTTTTCGAATTGGCACATAATACAACGAAATGTCACTCTTGCATACAAATGGCACATCAATATAATTAATTATCTGCGAAATCGTCCCCCACCTTCAATGATGATTCTAAATTATAAATATAACCAAAAGTTGTTAATCTATAGATAGTTAAGACTAATGAAAGCTAACCCCATATAAAAATATTTCTTTGCAATTTTTTAAAACTTCCTCAGAAAAATACTCGAGCCACTTGACTTTCATAGCTCAAAATTAACGTTTTTAAACAATATTTGAATAAAGTAGTTGAAGATTATTCGCTTCTCAAAGTGTAAGACGCAATAAAAATCGTATGCTTGCACCATCCTACCGAAATACGGATTTAATTAAGTCCTGAACATTTCGACATTTCTTCGTATATTTTGAACAAAACCGGTTTTAACCAAATCACAAGTACGTGTTAAGATCCGACTAAATACCTATTTTCCTATATGGTCAGGTAAAGTTGCTACTTTCTATTATATGCGTGCTGTGTCAAGATTCCGTGATTTAGTGGTTGTCTTTATTTGCTGTCTGTTTTATTTATTTTTAGTTTATTATTTGTCAAAAATCACGTCTTTTTTCGTTTGAATTGTCGAACGTTTTTTCATGGCGGACTCTTCTAAAGCTGACTTAAGATACGAGGGTGTTCTCATTGTTAACGCCGGTCTTTGGCCCATAGTTGTTCTTTGGACTTTAGTTGTTTATATAATATAATATGTTTGATAGTTTTCTCATTGGCGATCACCTCATCTACTATTATATCTCGGTGTTTTATAGTTTGATACAGTGATTATCCCGCTGCATTATGCACTATCCATTGTTTAATAGTTTGAAGTGCGCCATTATTATCTAGTTGGTCGTTATTCACTGGCTGTGTCACAGATGATTACGAATATGTTCTAAATTTTATACCAATTCTCTCGTTTCTTCGATTGTGACATCACAAATACCATGAACATGATGATATCACACTTCTGAGGCGCCTGGTATCCGCGACCCTTTTGATGTGATTTGTGCTGTTAATAATTCGTGTTATAAATGGTTTATTTTCCCAACGTATATTTAGGTTTGATGTTGTATTTTAGTAAGGATTATAAGTTGTCAACAAATAATTAAAGAAGAATAATCCGCCTCATATCAATAAAATCCCAATAATGTATATAATTTCAACTTTACAACTATAACAGAATATGTTATTTTTGAACCTGTACCCCATTAGATGTGCTAGGGTGTATTCTTTTTAGGTTTCAAAGTTAAATATGAAATCAGAAAATGTTACTAAAACGGATGCTCAACTGGAACGACAACCAAATTCAGGAGAAAATATACAAGATGCTTTATTATGGTTGCGGTTATAGCAATTTAGAATTGCAGATGGACATTGGGAGGTTTGAAGGTACATGCATCATTTTTTTTTAAATTTGTTCTCATTTGGAATCAACTATCACCACTTTACCGCTTGATATAGTTTCTGTAAATGCTTGCTGCAAATGTGATGCAGGTATGCTGCAAACACTTCACTCGGTCATGCAAATGAGTATTTGCTGCGGACCTGTATTTAATTCAGCAGCTAAATTCTAAAAAAGTCAGGTCACATACATTCTAGTATTTTACCAAGCCGTTATTGAAATTCTTGTTAATATATCCGATGGTATACTGAATGTTTTACGAAGGGAAACAACCCACATACATATAGACAGACAATTCAAATACAGCAGCATTTGCAAAATTGTGGGAGCATATATAAGTAAAACCTCGCAATAAATAACTTAAAGTTTTTTGTCGTTCAAGTGCTGAAATGCATTCAAACACAAAAGAAGGGTTTATTTGAAGTGCATAATGTGCTAGTTAAATTAATTTCTTCAACATTCAACTTGACTAATGGAAACAAACATATAGAATAGTCAAAGATTTCTGAATATAGCTACGAACATCCCTTATATTCTAGTTCATACCATACAATCATTATCCGACGACTTCCTGTAGACCGTTTATAAAAAATACATTTATACCTTGTTAATATATGTAGGTAAATATGTTTCAGAGATGAATCCCTGTGAGGAATCTTCCCGGAACATATTCGTACACGGATCATAGTAGAAAATCTACCTGTTTTCTCAACGTAAATTAATAAACAACAATTGATCTCTTTTTAAAAGGTTCAGAAACGAGTATAAGTTTATTTATAACAGTTTACAAACAAATAGGTCTTTATAAAAGTTGGAACTTTTACGGTCTATAAAATAGATAAAGAATTTTCAAATGATTACGAAATCCACCACATGGAAACAAATCAGTTAAACTTAGAATAATATAGCTAAAGGTATGTAGTCTTTGTAGAGATAAAAAAAAATATAGAAATTAACACGAAAAGGCTCTGCGTCGAATAAACATATAAAGAAGTGAGCGGAAAATGTCTGACAGGATTTATATATATTTTAGCTGGTTATTTAGTGATGCATTGCATATCATGTAAACAGTTGGGTTTTAAATGTTTCAGGTAGAATAAAATGGTCAAATCTAAAACCGACAATAGATTCGTGTTAAAGATGGTTTAAACAGCCAAAAAAACAACAATGATAGTTCTGATCATGATTTTGTTTTATTGAACTTTCGATTTCAATGTATATGATATGCTTATATCTGTTTTAGCTAATATGTATAAAGTATAAAGCTGCAGGTTTGAGTTCGGATCTGGTCAATCCCTAAAAAAAAATGTTAACGAGATATATACGTCTGTATGTAATTTGGGTGTCCCATTTCACCTTAAGTGCATGATAAGAAAATGTCTACTCAGGGGCGGATCCAGGATTTTAGGTTAAGAGGGGCGCAAACTTAAATTTTCGGCGACCGGAACGAGGCGAAATTTTTTTGGAGGTAAATTTATTGAAATATTCTGCTAAAGTGGGTACAATGCAATGTATTGTGTGGTAAAATTAGCGAGAAATTGAAGTGTCAAGATAAAATTTCTTAATACGACCACACACTACAATCTGAATCACCATATTAATTAACAAGAAATCTGTGAGCTTCTATTCATTGAGATATTTCCCAGAAAACGGGACTGAAGACTAGTACAATAGAGACAGACCATAATCAGGAGTACACAAGCTGACCCTCCATATAAAAAAATCAAGCGAATGTTATGTCAATGGTTGCTGGGAAAACTGGTGTTTCATTCATATTTAAGTTAATTTAATATATTCGGGGGGAAATGCAATAAATTGAATAATGACGTCATAGATGTGTATGCGTTCTAGTGGATCCTGCGGACCAAATATCAAGTGAGTGACTGACGGATAGACGGACAGAGATAAAACAATATGTCCCTGTTCCGCGAAGAGCCTCTGAGTTATGATAGCAAGGTTTCCTACAAACAACAACAATCTCCTAACACCCATTACTTACGCCCTAAGGGATTCATATTACATATATGAGTTTATAAAGCTACAGTTATAAAGCTGCAATCCAAACAGAAGCTGAAGATCATGCAAACATTTATTTTATTTTGATTCTGTGCAAACCAATCTACAATCAAGACACCAGCACTTGTTGTAAACTTATCTATATAGCAATATCAGGTAATATCTTAACTAAACCTTGAAAGACATGGTGCTGGTAGTTGTGACATAAAGAGATACAGCAACACCACACAAAAAATTAACCCTTGTTTGCACATCATCATTGTGTCCAAGCCAACTGTACATGGTTTCAATAATGTGAAATGAAACCGGTTAACTTAAGAATTACTTTACATATGTAAACATACATGAAATATGTGCCACTGGATGCTAAGCAACCAACAATCTTTAATTCATCGCTGTATCATGCCAAACCTTAGAAGGTAGCATGGAAACTAACTACAAACCAATATGATTGTCAATGAACTATGGAAGTTATACTAGTTGTTAAACTAGCAAACAACCTTATGTCAGCACTATATAATAGTTCTAAACATACATGAAATATTTGCCACTGGTTGCTTAGCAACACACAAATCTTTAATTCATCGCTGTATCATGTCAAACCTTAGAAAGTAGCATGGAAACTAACTACAAACCAATATGATTGTCAATGAACTATGGAAGTTATACTATTATACTAGCAAACAACCTTATGCCAACACTCTTTCATAGTCCTAAACATACATGAAATATTGGCAACAGGACGTTTAGCAACTAATATCGATAATTATTAGTATGTCAAGCCGTTGAAGGTTACATGGAAACTAATAACAAATAAATATGATTTTCAATGAACAACGAAAGATATGCCATTATACTAGCAACAGATCGTTGGCGTTTCAATGGGCAGAGTTGTCTCCCTGGAAATATCAGATATTGCTATATTTGACCATAATTATAGACATAAAACATAGAAATATCCTACAAAAATAATATTGAATTCCACTAAAGAATGAGAATTGATGGATTTAATAAATTTAATGAAGAAGGTGAACAAAGTAAACAACTATTTGAAATAGTACATTGTTTGCATTCCTTCTGAAGGTACAATAATTCATAGAAACAATACCAACATGTACTATTAAGATAGTCGTACATATACGGATTAAAGTATAAATGTCTTGCAGAGTATACCCTAAAAAATCAGTTAGACTAAAATAGCACAGATGCAGACAGCAACTTTATAAACCAAATGTTAGATAACAAATGGCAGAAATATTTGAATATCTTAAAACAGTAATTACAAAATTTTGGTATACATAATTCGGAAAGATCCGAGTGCCAAAAAAAAATTTAAATCCAAACCAGATATTGGTTTAAAAAACAATAAGAATATTGGCAACATGATAATTAATCATTTAGCCGAAGACATTGATTCACAATACCCCCACCACGGGAGGCTTTAGTATACAATCATTATACTGTGAAACAGATATAAAAAGTCGTGATGCAGATTTATTTCAAGAGATTACGTACAAGACAAAACAGAAGGGTTCCTGTTATGTTCATGAATAGACCCGACATGGTATCTATACAAACCTCTTCAATTGTTAAACATGAAGATATTTAAAATTGAGAAAGGAATGGGGAATGTGTCTAAGCGACAACAACCCGACCATAGAGCAGACAACAGCCGAAGGATCTCGTGTTAATTTATGATAGATTAGATTACGAGAATAAATACAATACGTCGCTGGGCTTCTAAAATGTCGTATATGACTTTTTTGGCTAAAAATCTTTTTTGACACCAATGGTCTGGGCGGGATAAAATCTTTGGTATTACAAAAAAGCATACAGTTAAACCAATCAAAATGTGTGAAATAAGACATATTACAAAATTGCCAATGTCAGTTGTTTGTAAAGTTTGCTTCCAAAATGTTGTATGAAAACTTGAAAATCGTTGTACAATGGCCTTGGGAAAAGAATAATTGTGTGGAAATAATTAAATTTCTTGGATAATCCAGAAATGTCTACGTTTATATTTCACTGCTATTTATAAAAATGTTCAAGTTCACATACGACATTTTGGAAGCATGCATTTTGCCAAAATTTTCAAAGCCTGTTTGTGAGATATTTTTTTCTTGCAAAATTTGTAATTTACAACATTTTAGAAGCCCAGCGACGAATAAGACTTTTTATATATATATATATATATAACTAACCAAAGGTGCTAATCTACTTGGTCAGTTTCTTTAGTCTGTAAAAAATGTCTAGCTACAACGTAGACCTATATGCACGTGTAGTAAATTTGAAAAAAAACTGTTATGAAACAGACACACATTTATCTACTATACTAGATATAAAATAAATAGATAAAGGTCGACCTCTGATGAGGGTTTACCTGGGATTATTCCCGAAAGAACCCAAAACATTGCATATTAAATTCTAAAGAATTAAGCAAGAAAAAGTACGTAGTGTCAGGTCAGAAATATTGATACCATACCATGAATAAGTAGTTTAGATGTAGTTGAAATAAATGAATATGTGAGTTCTTCAATCTACCACATATTGGTATATGTAGGAATAACTGTTTACGTTGTTGTCTGTTTTTGCGGATACAGTTACGACACCTGATTCACCCGTTTTAAAAGTAAGAAGAAGGAGAAGACATAACAAAACGAACATTTGCATTGGACGGGATATTACGTGCAAGCGGCTCGATAAGATGGCAATTGCATTCAACTGTAGTGGAGTATGTTTTAGGAAATGGAGTTTGAATTTTCGCTGCTTTTTTGTTCAGAACTAGAATATTCATTGCTTCACTACATGTGTCGCTACCTTCAAACTCGCTAAAGAGTGTAATTTTGTAGTATCCCTTACTTACAAATAAAGGCAACAGTAGTATACCGCTGTTCAAAACTCTTAAATCCATGGACAAAAAACAAAAACAAAAAACAAAATTAAAAAACAAACTAAAACTGAGGGAAACGCATTAAATATAAGAGGAGAACAAAACGTGCTTTTACAAAAACTGAACTATTCGATTGTTCAACCATGACAAAATCTGAGCTTCTGCTTCCGTCTGTTTCAAAAATATCAGCGGAACACTTAAATGTCTTCAGTGTTAATTCAAATTCGCCGTTTTGACATATTTGAAAAGCTGCAATCGACTCGGAATTCGCAAAGCCTCGAAATTTGCAATCATTGGACGGACCGCAGAATCTATTATGTTCCGGATAAGGCATGCATTCTTTCTCCGTAGACGTGCATTCTATCAAATATTCTTTCAGTTGCGGCATGACATTTTGTGATTGATCAATCGTACCGAATACTTTAAGTGTATACTTTCCAATGTCTTTTGGCATCACGATAATTGTGTACTTTGAAAAGTTATCCCTTATCATTACTACAGATTCGTTGCAAAGTTTTCTACTACTACTGTACAGATTGACACTGACTTTCGACTGTTTCGCTTCGATTCCATTGATATTGAAGCCTTCTTGTCAACTTTGACAACTTCATATCTATGAGAAGGAAATATAACACCCCAATCTCTTGCATATTTAGTTGTTTTCAAAGATTTTGAAACATCTTCAAGTGAAAATGTTTGTTTTAGAAGTTGAAATTCTTTGCTTACCTCAATATCATTCAGTCAGGACTCTACTTCGTCAAAATTATCTCCCCATTACGCCAGTTCATTTTCACAATCGTAGAAATGGAAGCCATTGTAGGGATGACACGCTGCCAATTTTGCTCTCGGCAACCGATAAATTTATCCACATGGCACCATTACGATCCTTATATGTCAGTTGTATTTTAAAAGACAAATGTATCAACTAGCTAATGAGCATCAGTTAATGATCTTGTCTGCATTTATTTAACTTAAAACTATTGTCTGATCGGTTGTCAGGTGGAATTTTCGAAAATTCATAAACATTTTAAAAAATTCTAATTAAATATTTTCTGGAAGGGCAGACTAGATTTTTTTAGTGGTTGAAGTGGTATAAACCCTAGTTTTCACACACAAAAAAATTATAATTTTTCGAAGATATGCATTTTCATCATCCAACTTGAAAGACTGTCGTCAAGTACTTCAAAAAAAAAATAGCTATTCGAACACACCTACTCTGTTTTTGTGATTCATAAGATAGGTTTTTCACTTGACCCATATATTTCATCTTTTAGTACTGTGATTTTTTTATGTTATAAAATCAACCTGTAGCTTTGATATATAAAAATGATAGAATCTGAAGCAAGACGATGTATGAAATATTCTTGCTTTGTACGATATCAAGACAAAATATTCAACTCAAACACGCCCGAACATAAAAAGGTGCACTCGATTTTCTCTTTTCGATACAATTGTTAACCAAGATACTGATTACAAAAGTCAAAAGGAACTTATCAACTAGTCTAAAAGTTCCTCTTTGGCAAATTAGTCAAAACCAGAACTAACAAACTAGCCCAAAAGTTCCAACGGAACTTATTAACCAGTCACAAAGATCCGTTTGAAGAATTGATGCAAAGTAAAATAACGGAATAAGTTATAATTTATTGTTATATATTAATCTGAAATTAATATTTTTAAAAGTACGCACAGGAGGAGGGTGTATTTTTTCCTCTCCTGAGGTTACTATGAATACAAAATTTGCATGATAATGCAACTTATTCCGTTTTATGAGAGCTATGAAATACAACTTAAATTTTGCTAACTAGTTGTTCTGTTCAGTCAGAACTATTCAACTAGCTGCATTGTTCCGGGACTTTTCAATTAGCTACTTTTTTCCGGAACTTTTCGACTGCACTCGGAATAAAACAACTAGTTGGAAAGTTCAAACGGACGAAATAACTAGCTGAAAAGTTCCGCCGGAACAAAGTAACTGACGGAACATAGTGACTGTTACATATCACCTATCCAAGATCTACCTAAACACTCGATGAGGTTGCCGTCGCTTCTGATTTGTTTTTTTTTTGTGTGTTTCCTAATCTTTTATTTGTGTCCTGTTCTTCTTCTTTTAAAAAGGATTTGAAATTCTTTTTACTGATTCTTACTTATAACAAAACAACACACTTTTTACGCATGTGTTTCTTTGATTACTTATTATATCAGACACAAACAGTAGAAGTGAACTAGGTCTAAATAAAGGAACTCGGATTATTTTCACAAATAGGAAATTCTATTATATTTTTCAATGGAAATATTATGATACATATTTCGCCTTTTTCTCGCTGAACTTAAACTATACCTACCGTTTATCGCTAATATAGTCATATACTACATGTAATACCTACCTGATATTATTACAGATCCAAACATAAAAAGATCGAATGGTCTCTAGTTCACTTTTAGCTGGTTTTGCCAGGTAGTCAGCAAGTTCGTTGATGGAGTTTTCAACAGACTTGGGCATCTAAAGATCTAATTTGTATAATTAAATCATCGTTAACACAATCTTAAAAATACAAACATTCAACCATGCACATAGAAAATACAAATATTACCGAAAATTGGTGATTTGGACCTTACCAATTCGACAGCAAAACCAATGCTAATCAAAGTATTCAGTTCGGTTTAAATAAGGGCGTGACCTTTAAACATACCAAACATACCGTCCTCTATCCAAATTTAATTTACATTCAAAATCTCATTTGGTATTATTAATAACTGATAATTTTCTCTCGCCCTGAACATAACTTTAAAATGCAAACAACTATACATTACATCTATAAAACATGTTATGAGGTAACCAGGGCAAAATGGTACAATTTACTGTTGTGTTAGTCAATTTTTTTCAGATCAGTGTTAGCTTTGTTCTGATTTTACTCAAAAATGAATGAGACAAAAAATCTATTTGCAATGATTTATTTCAATAATGTATACATAACTGTTAGGGAGCTACATACCAACTTTGGTATCAGCAATTGATTTGCCAGCTTTCCGCTCCACTGCCTTCATTATTACCGACATCCTGTTAATCAGTGGGAAATAATGTAGGCATAGGTCGAAGCACACATTTTATTTAATAGTCGATATAATGAAAGGATTATCATTGATGCTATGCATGCCACATCCGTAATTTTTATACAGTAAATACCATTATGTTTTACTGATTCCGTAAATGCCATTATGTTTTACTGTTGAAGATATAGAGTTAAGGACCAAAACTAGAACATATTTTTCAATAGTATAATTTATATTCCACCTCTTCTGCAAAATTCATTATCAACAGCCCAAATACTTTTATAAATTTAGTAAAGATTAATACCTGCAAGGAATGGTCGTCTATTTGTTTCAAGTCATTATATGTGATTTTCAGATCATAAGTCACATTTTTATATCTGAAACTAAAATAAAAGTTGTGTTAAATGTTTGTATAACCTACTGTAATATTATTCGATGATTTATATTTTTTTCGAATATTTGTTTTGTTATATATATGTAATGTTAGTTTCATTTGTGCTAATTGGTTTTATTTTCTGACCTAAATACTTCGTGATTGATATACTTTCATAATAACATTCCTATATCGTAACAAGTACTGTTTTTATTGATCATAGCGTATCTGTCTTGTATACTTTTACCTATGATTTATTGTTTCGGTGATTAGAGTTTGACCGTCTTGTATACCTTTACCTTTGATTTATTGTTTTAGTTATCAGAGCTTGACCGTCTTGTATACCTTTACCTTTGATTTCTTCATGTTATTGTTTTGGCTATCACATCTTCACCGTCTTGTATACATTTACCTTTGATGTATTGTTTTAGTGGTTAAAGCATGAACTCTGTCCTATATCCTTTTTCTTGATTTTTAACACATGTGTCTCTTATCTGAATAGGCCATTTATTTTGTAGTCCGAGAACTGTAATGCATATGCTCCCAGTGTACAACATGAATTTCGATAATAAAATTAAAAATACTTCATTCGTGTAGAGAGCGTTGGGTGTGTGTTCTATATTAAAACAATATTATAACTTCTCCAGAGGCTCTAGAGAGCACGTGTCGTTTACCTATGTCAATGCATATCTTCAACAATGAACATGCTCCAACATTGTGTAGAATAGAACTAATGACAAAAATGTCGTGTATTTGTTCTGTTTTCAATTTCTTTCTATTTAAACTCTTCGCAAAAAAAAAAGGTACAAATAGTATCATCTATTTTCCATCTTCTGATTAATACCGCTTGATTAATTTGGTAAAAAATAGTTACCTGTGGATTTTGTCTTGCTGATCATCTTTACTGTTAAATATGTTAATCTATCTTTCATATGTTTAAAGATGATAGTCAAAAACGCTAAATGGTAAAAAATGACATTAAAGAGTAAAACTCCAACGAGGAGTTGCCGGACTATCTCAATAATGTTGACCTAATTGCTAAACATTTTTGATTATTTAAGTTCCTATCTATCTTTCTATTATATATTCTATAATATATTATAGGTCATCACCGTGGAGGTATTAACACAAAACACGTTTAACCCCTATGTGTTATCTTAAGCCATGTCGGGCATCTTGGTTGGCAAGCGGTGTCATCGTACATGTTTTTGAAAGTAAATACCCAATGATGACTGTGGCCAAGTTTGGTCGAATTTTGCCCAGTTGTTTAAGTGGAGAATATTTTGTTAATAAAAGTTTACTGACGACGACAACCACGATAAGCTAAGGAGGGTTCGTGACCCATTTAAAAAAAATTTATTTAAAAAAATAGTTAATAATATCAACTGGATTTGGCAAATTCACTTTAGGGCCTCATTGACCGAGTGGTCTAAGTACTTACTACTGTAGCCAGTCATCACTGAGGTTGTGAGTTCGAATCCCGCTCATGTGGGTGCACTTCACTCCAATCTTTAATGACCAGGTTTGTCAGTTTCCCAATCGAATGTCGATGGTTTTCTCTGGGCATTCCGTCTTCCTACACCAATAAAAACTGGCCGCCATGAAATAGCCCAAAAATGGCGCTCAAAACTAGCGTTTAAACACCAACAATCAATCAGTTCTATTCGCTTTGGTCAACATTAAAAATAACATACAATTCATGTAACATATTTTATGGAATTGAAATTGCATGTACCATGAATTGAAATCACTTAAGGATGTTTGCTCCTCTACTTTTTGAATTTTTGCCAGATTTTTGGTTTTATACATGTATTAACATTAAAACAAAATTGCCCACTTACCTCTATTTTTCTTTTCCTATTTTTATTACATATTATTTAAAAAGCCATATTTCAAAATCTTATGAAATCCTTGTTATTTTTTTTACTTTCTCTTACAAGACATGTTTTTAGTTTACCATTGTTTGGCCGTGACTGTATATTCAAACCCTCTAATATTTATCGGATTTTGTTCATACATTGCCATCAAAGTAAATTATTAATTAAAATGCCGATATCAAGGAAACAACAAGCCATTTAGAGAAAAATCGTATTAGCTCTCAGGGGGGAGGACGGCAAATTTGGGCTATCACTGGAAAAAGAAAATCTGGATTTAGGAAGAATTTTGTCTTATTACATGCCATACGGCCCCTCAGAAAATTGTTTCAAGGGTTTAACGTGCAGATATCGTGGTTCTTTTTAACACAAGGCATTGAATTTAACGCCTTCATTTTGACCCAACGAAGCTGTGTATGTATGCATCCCACACAGCCAAACTGACCTCCTACTTCAAGACGTTTTTATCAAGTGCAAAACGAGAAAGTCCAAGGATTATCATATTTCTATATCCCGGTCAACGCTTGTAGTCTTTATAAAGTTGAAAACATCAAAGAATTAGGATTAAAGATATCAGCGAAACAGTATTAAAAGGTTCAGCAGAATTAGTTGTAATCTTTGTTTTCATTTTCACAACTTAGCTAGAAATGTTTAGACCACCAGTTATTTGTCTACATATTTGCGTATCATATACATTCTTTTTTCATGTTATACTGTAATTATTTTAAAGGGAAACACATTGTTTGAGATATTTACATGCATATTATGCTCGTTATTTCGATTTTCGACCTTCAATTCACGAAAAAGTATTTGTTGGCGAAAAAGTATTACATCATTCGTATCAAACATATACAGAGCTTAACGGTTGTTTGAAAAGTATGTTTTACCTTAAAAAAATGATCCATCTCGTTTTTGTCCTTCCCCACTAGCAACATGCTTTCGAGGTCATAGATCTTTAGATGACATTATAGTTGTCCAAATCTGTAATTAAACAAATTGCATCCTTTTCCCAATTGTTAATTTTGGAAGCCTGTGGATTCGCATGATGGGAGATGTATGCATATTGTAGGAGAGGCTTACTCTCTTGACGCACCCGCTCTTACTCCTTACAAAGTTCGTGCGATTCCATCAGTTAAAAACTACAACATTTTACAATATGTTTAAAAAATAAAAAGTTTATTTAGAATAGAAATAACAACAAAAACATTTAACCGACATGGTATATTTATATGTATGTCTCCTGTCAAAACAGATTATCAATTTTTTTGCTTTGCGAGAATGTACAATTGTTACAAAAAGCCAAAACTTTCCATTTTTTCTTTAGCACGGTAATTTTCCGCGATACAATTTTCTGGTTTCGAAGACAACGGAAGAACTTGGCCCGATAGATAAGCGTTACGGATAGTTACATTGACATATAGTGCCAAACAATATTTCGAGGAATTGTAAACTCTTTCACAGAGACGATGAACAAAATCATACGAAATGCCTTAGATCCTCCAAATTATAAGATCCACCAGAATTAAACTAATAACTAATAGACTGTAAACCTTTTAATGTTCACATTAGTTGTGAGAAATATATGCATGAATGAAACATCAAGTTCCAACAGCACAGCCCTGTACCTTTACATATAAATACTGATCACCACTATACAAGTTATCAAACAAGAAAATATGATTCTTGTACTAGCGTTAGGAGTGGTTGTTTTAACTGGTACATCACAAGTTCAAGGTAAGCCCTCTTAAGATTGTATACGCTTAAATATGAATATCATCAGCAAAAACAAAGTTCATTAGAAAGAGACACATCCTTCTGTGTGAAAAACAAATTCTTTAAGTTCTATGATACTTAACATCACAGAAATGCTTGCAATTTTAAATTGCTAACCTATTTGCAATATCCATATAAAAATAAGAAAATGGGGTATGAATACTAATAACACAAACATCCATCAAAGGTCAAATTACGTGTGTTTAAGCAACTATAGCTCATCGTTCAAAGTACAAATATAAGGTTTCGGAAAGGCAAAATTTTAAACAATTCAAAACAATAACGAAAATCAGTTATGATGTATAAAGTAAAATCACAAAAATACTGAACTTAGAGGAAGATCAATTGGGAAATTCCATAATCACATGGCAAAATCAAATAGCAACGAACGGCAGTCCTTTGTTAGCATTAGACAGTAGCCTGTGCAAGCCCCAGTATTAAGGATATTTTTAATAATCTTTTATTTATTTTCCAGACCATATGAGTATTCGGACCGTACACGTACTGTACTGGTGTGGACCGTATGTGTACTTTTTTCTAAATACGCACACGGTTTCACTGTACGCATAGGATCCGACTTATTTTAAGAATTTGGTCAATTTCGAATGAATATAAAAAGTAGTTCAATTGTAAATGAATAAAAACTTTTAAATATGTTCACAGTTAAAACAAATGACGTGCATTTAAGCTGCTAATCCCCTGTATTTAGCATGTCAGTAATACATAAAATTTAGCTATGCTCATTTAAATTATCGAAAGTAAGCATGGTATAAAGCTTTCATCTTACTGCTAAGAGATGCAAATGCAAAAGAACATGCATTTAATAAAACTGGTAAATGTAAAACATTTGCTTGTGTCATCCTGGATGGGAGTGCCAAAAAAAGGATTCAGATAGACATTTGAAAAAAAAACTTAACTTCAATTAATTAAATACATATATGGTCAAGCTCGTACTACACCGTATGAGTATACTCATACGGTCCGACAATAAGAGTATACGCATACGGTATGGACTGTATGCGTACGGTCCAAATTCTCATATGGCCTGAAACATAAACACAGAGCAGGTGTTAGTTTATGTTTAAGCAATTACATAGGTACGTAGGGAATTTGTATTAGAATTTTCGGAATTATTATGACTTTTATAATCTTACACTTCATGACATTTCTCGTCTTCTAAGGCAATTGCGTAAACAAAGTAAATAGGTATTGTAATTTGATGCAAACCAAAAATTAAATTTCAGCTTGCTTATAAAGGCTTTTACTCATAAAATAACTGTATATAAAACTTTCGAGGGGTAAATACAGGTTTTACAACGAAGGATGATTGGCGGAATATCTGTATCACATAAAAGACATGTTACGTTTGCAATTTTTCACCTGTTCCTTTTTAACCAATAATTAATGAGAATTTTTTATATCTTTCATTCTTTTATTTAATATATTTTTCTTATTTAAGACAGTGTTCATCTAATAGAATGAATAGACTTAAGGTTTTAATCTAATATGAGGCAGGCATTACCTGTAAATGGGGACGAAGTCTGTATGAATTATTTTTTTGTAACTTAATTATTTGTCAAAAAAAAAGAAACGGAAATACCGTAACGTTTCCGAGTTTGGTTCTGTTGTTAGGGATTTTAGTTGTGACGTTATTTAAATTATGACGTCATATGCAATGTAAACAAAGAAACGCTATCATTAGGTAACGTTTTTTCATATCAAGGAATTATTAAAAATGAAATTGGTATTGCGCGTTTCTTCCTATTTTATACTAGACTGATAAATATATATTTTACTCAAAGTTTCATACAAACAAGACCGGAAAAAGGAAGTATATTGTACATTTTTGCGCAGGTCCGGGATTTCAAAACATGACATAAAAAAAATTGAACGATTTTGAGTTCATTAGTACAATGAAAAATTCGGGAAATTTTCCCGAATTTTTTTTTTATTGAATTTTCTACTGTTATTGGGGACTTCGTCCCCATATTATGTGTCATTAACTAAAATAATCCCTTTAAAGTATCTGTTGATGCTTACATTGTTATCCCACAGTTTAATATTTTCCCGATTTTCCTGCCTATTTCTCGATGTTTTACGCGAGCGAATTTGAATTGATGTATTATGTCCTTGTTATATGGTTAAAGATATAAACTTTTTCTCTAACATATAGAAAACATGTCTAATGAACGACAATTTTATTCGCAACCACATAAACAAATTAAAATATGCGCCTCCATGCTCACCGCGATCTAACTATGTAAACATATGATTGGCCTAAATTTTTATGCTCCCAAACAAAATTTGGAGCATAAAGTAATTGATTTGTCTTTCGATCTGTCTATTCGTGTGTCCGAACAAAATGATGAACGGATGATTGATTTGCATGGAACTAATACGGTCAACTTCCCTTCTACTGAATATATTAAATTATTAAAAGTGTGCCTCCTTTTAATTAGAATTGAGAATAAAAACGGCGAGTGTGTCAAAAGACCAATAACTCGACAAACCTTGATATACAAGAAATTCTTTTTCTCAATGAATGAGCTGTTTTGTGAGCTCTTGTTGATATTGAAAGCTTACAACTTGTAACTAATGAGAGCATATCAATTTGATAAAGCAGGAATTGTCAATGGTATTTGTTGATGCTAAATTTTACGTATATAAAAGTTGAATACACTTGCATTTATTGACTGTCATTAAAGTGAGAGGGTTAGCGCTATAGAACCAGGTTTAATCCACCATTTTCTACATTTGAAAATGCATGTACCAAGTCAGGAATATGACAGTTTTTGTCCATTCGTTTTTGATGCGTTTTGTTATTTGATTTTGCCATGTGATTATGGACTTTCCCAGTTGATCTTCCTCTAAGTTCGGTATTTTTGTGATTTTACTTTGTACTGTATTCTTGTCATGAAATGTTATTATTTTAGCGGTATATTTAACATAGCCATTAAGAGAGAGGTTTAGCTAGCCACAAAAAAGGCAGCAATAGTATAACGCTGTTAAAAAGTAATGCAAAGATTGAGAGACAACATTTGAAACAGATGGTGGGTTGAAAATTATTTTCGGCTAGCGAAACCACCGGGCTTTATGGGAATGTTATATATTAACCAGGTTCAACCCACTTTTTTTCTAAAAATGTCCTGTACCAAGTCAGAAATATGACAGTTGTTTTCTAATAATTCGTTCCTATGTATGTTATTTTTGTGCTTCTGTTGTTTCATTGTTTTCCTCATACAGTTTGAAGTGTTTTCCTTGTTTTTAGTTTGTAACCCGGATTTGTTTTCTCTCAATCGATTTATAACCTTTGAACAGCTGTATACCCACTGTTGTCTTATTTCCAAAAATACACATGCTTTCATCAGACTGAAAGACTACTTGCACAATCTAAAACTTATTTTTAAGTCGTCAACTTTTAACAAAATTCGACAAAAGTTACCATAACTTGCAAATTAAAAGTGGTCAATATAAGAAAATGCCAAGAAAAGACAGAGAGTGTAAAGTTTGCAAAATTGTAGACGAGGAGGAACACTTTTTCTTTTATCGCCTAAAAAGTAGTTATATGAGAACTACCATAATTAATGAAATTAAAACCCACTATCATTAATTTAATCTGCTTGCGTAAAATACAAACACTTTTAAGATCTCAATAAAGATATAGACCCACACAGGCAAATATACCAAAGCTTAAAGATTTGTTCAACGAAGCATATAAAAGATAAAAATATATAAAGAAAATAAAAAGAAGTCGTTTTGAAAATATTCCGGCCCCAAAAAAACCTACATTAGTGTCAAGACCTTTAGAAATGCCGTTTGTTGTGCCCAAATATTTGTCAAAAGTTTCAATTTTCGTCTGTTACTTTGATATGGCCATTACTGAGGAGACATAACTTGTTACAATTGGCATCTGGTATACTAAAATCAGTACAGTAAATTTGAGAACTGTTATTTCAAAAATGTTGCTATAGTCTTGAGATTATTATTTTTACTTAGTTAGTAAGTTAAAAACACATCTTCTATTTCCAAAATAAGGATGTCAACAATGAGAAAAAAAGCATTAAATTTAGTCGGCCAGAAAGACCCAACATGAAATATATAATAAACAATTCGATTGAGAAAACTAAGAGTCTAAGTTATAACCAATCAATTAACGACAAAAAAATAAGACAAACATGAACAAACGACAACCACTGAACTTCATAATCCTGACTTGGGAAAAGCACATGTGGCGGGATTATGTTTGTTTTACATCGTCCGTGTTACCATCAGTTTGTAGTACCTTTTCAAAGAAGAACAACCTCCTTATGTTTTGTGTAGCTTCTTTCTTTCTTACCAAACTAGTTAGATACCCAGTTTGAAACGTGAACATTCAAACAATATAAACAAATATATATTTTTGTTTGTCAACAGGGCAAAGAGATACCAGAGCATACTGCCAGTTGTATGACCCAACAAATCAAAACAGAGTCCATGGAAGGCTAACCTTGCGTCAACAAGTATGAGGAAAAAAAATTAAGTTATTGCATTTGTTATATAACCTATTAGATAAAGATAAGTAAGTTTTCTGACAATAAGTTATTTGTGTTTTTGAAAACACACAGTAATGCTTTGCAAAGTTGGTATTACGAACGTTTCCTCACATGTTTTCAATCAACCGAGTTCTATTCAAGCGAGAAACGTTACTGTACTCTATTAACTTGGTTACTACCGCGTACAGGACAAGTTATTGATAAATGATCAAAGTCTAAGGTCAACATTGACACATATTTTGAATGATTAGTGCCCACTATACTAACATATAACAATAAATATATCAAACACAATTTATAATTGCTGATCGCCCACAAGACTAGAAGGACACCGGATTTTATTATAATCTATCATAACAAACATAATATTTTATGCAAATAATATCTATATACATATAAACAATGCTTTCAATACGAAATGTAAACATTGACTCCGTCATAAACGAGCCCGCCGGCCAGAAAAAACCAACAACCAAGTTACCTTAGTCGATATGGAAACCTGTGTCCAAACCCTAATGCTCGGAAGATCGGCTCGAGAGTTGTACTTGGACAATACTTAAAGTAAGCTTATGTTTACATCAACAAAATATCATCAAAATGTGTAATAGCAAACAAAAATACCAATATATTGTACAAAAACAAGAAAAATTCAAACAATAATAAACCAACATTAAATCTGAACTTGACCCGTTCGAAGTTGGCGAGAGAATGGTCTGATAGGGAAATTAACCTGCGAAAAATTACCATTCATGTGATACTACAATTAATATCACGTGTCCATACATATATTGAAAGAACCGTTAGTACAATTATAATTTTCCTCTATACTTCGAAACGCGGAAAATTATAATTACAAATATGCCTGTTCTAGTTGGTTAAGCAGAAAAAATAAACAATTAACAATTAAAAGTTGTTACGTAAACATACTTTAACTTAGCAGTCATACATACATTATCTGAAACAGTCTTTTTATTATTTTTGTTGATTTTTTAATAAACAACAAAAATTACTTCTGATTTTTAATGTTCATTGTTATGTGCCATTTCTAAGTGGCGATTACTTAAATATTTTTGAACAGCCATATAAGAAAACGAAGGCGTAGTATGATTGATAATGAGACAACCATCATCCAGAGACCAAATGAAGTAACTGTCAACAAATTCAGTGCACAGTATGGACTTTAAGAGAGAGTTAAACCCATATCTCATTGCATTGTAAGCTATTACAAAAATCTGAATTGACAATTCAAACAAAAAGCCGAAGGGCTGATAAATTTATAAAACAATGAACTTTGTTTTTTATTGTCAGCGACCACCAACAATCACTGAATTATATGTTCATTTTAACCAAACCTTAATCAAGCAGTACACATCCATTTATTTAGTGTTAAGACCTGATAAACTGTCTGGAAAAACATTACATTGCGCGATGCAAAATACAAAATATAGACTGGTTGTATGACCATTAGTGCATAACATGTATAGGAAAATATATTTAGTAAAGTTGATGTTTTTAATAACACAAATGACCTTTAACCCGATAAGAAAAAGTAACAGTAATATACCGGTGTTCAAAAGTCATATATCGATTGAGAGAAAACAAATCCAGGTTACAAACTAAAACCCACTAACTAATAAAAAAAAACATCAAATAATATAAGAGGAAAACAAAGAAACAACAGGACCACTGAAGTGCAACAAACACAAACGGCAACATACATCTTAACGAACTTTATTATAATATGCCAGATAAGGAATAAAAATAATTCAGCATATTTACCAATTTTACAACGAAAGAAGGCTTTTTATTAGTTTAATCAGATAAAGTTTCAAGTTCATAAAGTTTGTTTTTCTTTCTTTACTCTAGATCTAAAAATTGCCGTATTAGTAACCCCTTTACACTTTCTAAATTACGTTTAAAATGTGATATTCGAATAAACAATATTTCATTAGTTGTTAGATGTATGGTGAAGCGTTGATTTTACCAGGGTTTTTTTCTCTCTTTTTTCCCTTTACCATGGTTTTCGCTATTTTTGTTAACCCTTTTTATACATTTATCCAAATAAGATCAAGAGATGTTTTAGCAGATTTCTTGAGTCCTGTTTACACCAATTTCAGAAAAGGATGAAAAAAAAACGTCTTTTAGGTTCAATTTCTGTAAGTATTGACAATGCATTTCCCCATAGAAACTCCCTTTACGGCTAAAACTGTACCAGTTTTACAATGAAGTTTTGAAAAAAATCATATCCTAGAATGGAAAGTTCATATGCGCTACTCATTAAAAAAAAGTGTAAAATATAGGGCTGTGCGGCATATATTCAACCTTACTATGCCCCGATCTTCTAAGAGTTTAAACTAACACAAAATTTCTTAACAACCCAAGCCTCGACTGTAGGGTTACCACAGATTTCAAAATAAACAATATTCACATGTATATTTACTGGTAACATTCCTAAGTTATGTCTCTATGAGATGCAACCTACAGATTAGAACTGGGAACCAGTATGTAAACAAAATTAACTATCTATGAATATTCTAAATTAAATCTAAAAGAGGCGTGGTTCGAGAAACAGCTGTCTTCACTAAGTGCAACCTAAACAAACATTTATTTAAATAGAAAACTCTATAAACCACTTTTTCTCACATAAATACTCACTTAAAAGAACAATAAGAAAATCACTGCAAATACTCAAGTTTACTTTTACTGTACATTTTATACCCCCTCCCCTGTTTCAAATTTTTAGAGATTTGAAAACAAGGCTTTAATTATTGCCATTTAACCCTATTTGTCTGTTTAGTTTAAATAATATTTATTCAGATAAATCAACATTAAACGATATTATACAAATAAAACAATATGAAGGATTCAGAAACAAACAATTTGCTTTTACAAATCTGTCTCCTTTGCCTGTTTTCTGACATCAAATGCGTAAAACTGGTTTTAAACTGTTCTGGTAACATATTGAAAGCATTTTAGAATACTATACATGTATTGTTTAACAGTCAATCATTCCAACATTCAAGATTATATAAATTATCCAATTCTGTCCCTATCTCCAGTCCACATCTTACTGTATGCCTATTTGTCAATAAAAGTTCACATTTTCTGCCACAAATGGTCAGTTTAGAATTCTTGTCACAACAGTATCATTTGTATCATCTGAAATTTTGAGTCCTCAATGCTCATCAACTTTGTACTTATTTGGCTTTATAACTATTTTGATCTGAGCGTCACTGATGAGTCTTTATGAAGACAAAACGCGCGTCTGGCGTACTAAATTATAATCCTGGTACCTTTGATAACTATAAGCACCACTGAGTCGATGCTACTACTGGTGGACGTTTCGTCCCCGAGGGTACCACCAGCCCAGTAGTCAGCACTTCTGTGTTGACATGAATATCAATTATATGGTCTTTATTTAATAAATTGCCTGTTACAAAACTATGAATTGTTCGAAAAACTAAGGTATTTCTTATCCCAGGAATAGATTACCGTACGGTGACCTAAAGCTGTTAATGTCTGTGTCATTTTGGTCTCTTGTGGACAGTTGTCTCATTGACAATGATACCACATCTTCTTTTTTTTTATATTAGCCGTATTTGGCACAACTTTTTAGAGTTTTGGATCCTCAATACTCATCAACTTTGTACTTATTTGGCTTTATAACTATTTTGATCTGAGCGTCACTGATAAGTCTTTATGTAGACAAAACGCGCGTCTGGTGTACTAAATTATAATTCTGGTATCTTTGATAACTATTACTGTAACCATATATCTGACACCATTTAGCAAATATATGAACTAAAAGTGTTAAAACAAAGCCTTATCTGCAATAGTTGTATTCATGCAGATACCAGTCTGATGTAAAATTCACTTAAAATGTTATAAAGATGACATCTAACATCTGATTTTTGCATTACTTCCAAGCAAAATTATTGTTTTTTATATCAAAACCTTTAAAATCATAAAATCATTGCATTTGCAAGTTTAATTATTTGTTTTATGACCCAGGGGGTAAGCAATTTTCTCTATTTTTCCCTGTGGGGCCACAAATTTCCTTAATTGTTCTGCTATTTCTAGCAATAAGTATTATTTAGTACATATTCAGGATAGAACACACTATGTTTTGTTTTGTTGTTATTTTTATATTTATAGCTTGTATTTTTTATGTCGCGATGACAAAAAAACAGATTCAGGTGTTACGGCTTACTTTTGGGTTATCGACAGCACAAAAACACCCCACTAATAATGTGTATGTTCTCTTATTTCACCCAATTTATGGCCTGTCAGCATTCTTTCCAATTTGATTTCGATGGATGACGATAGTTTGGTCCCTTTTTAGAAGAATATCTTTGAACTATTTGGAGGTCTCATGTAACAAGATGGTCACTATAATCATATTAAAAACTCTATGTTTTAAAGTATCATCTTCGGGAAGATTGTGTTTCTATACTGACGCCTGATGTAATTGACGTATAATTGAAAATCAAATTACTACCATTATCTATATATACATATATAAACAAAAAGGCAACAGTAGTATACACATATATACATGACGCAATAATCAGTTCTGTGTTATCAAACAAGTAAGATATATATATATATATATATATATATATAGTTTTGAATATGAAATATACTAGATAATTAGTTGAATCATTTTAATTGTTTGAAAAATACATCTTAATATTTTGGGGTTTATCATGCTAACATTACTCTGGAACCGTTTATTGGTACAATGTAACACAAGGTTGTTACTAAACACATTCATACTGATTGGATTGAAAAAATCAAAAATAAATTGCAAACATATCACATCTTATGGTATGTATGGGCCAAGTAAGCTTTTCTCATCACTTGCAATTGGCCGCCGTCGTCGTCGTCTGTCGTCCGTCGCCGTACGTTAACTTCTACAAAAATATTCTCCTCTGAAACTCCTGGGCCACATTAGCCAAATTTGACCACACTAAACATTGGGATATCTTATTTTAAAAATGTGTCCGATGGCCAGGCCAATCATCCAAGATGGCCACCATGGCTAAAATAGAACTTAAGGGTAAAATGTAGATGTTGGCTTTAATTTCTGCAAAGAAAGCATTTAGAGCAAATTCAACATGGTAATATTGTTCAGCAGGGCAAGATCTGTTTGCTGAGAAATTTTCAGACAAATCGGACAACCCGTTGTTTGGATACTGCCTCTGAACTTGTAATTAGAAAACATTGAATTTTTGGTTATTATCCTGAATATTATAATACATAGGGATAAACTGTTGACTGCTATTATGTTCAACACAGTCAGATCTACAAATAAGTAAGCATGACAAAAACTGTCTATTGACCCCTTTAAAGTCAAATTTAACAATTTTTCGTAAATTTTTGTAATCTTTTACAAAAGTCATCTCCAAAAATAACCGAGACAAATTTTACCAAACTTGGCCACACTTCGCATTAGGGTATCTAGTTTAAAGAATGTGTCTCATGGCCCTGCCTGACAATTAAAATGGCAGATATGGCAAAAATAGAACATAGGGGAAAAAGCAGTTTTGGACTTATATTTCTGAAACTAAAGCAAAAGTATTACAGTTGCAGTAAATCATGCATCAATTCTAAATAAAAATATAAGGTGAGTGACACAGGCTCCTTGGAGCCTCTAATTATCATAAATCATAATTCTTGAAAAATATCACGTCATTTTTCAATTAATAGCGCACCATGTTTGAATAATAATAAAAGTAGTTCTAGTTTTTAACTAATGATTCGATATTTTTTTCGTTGATAGCAGTTGATACTTTTGCCAAAACAGTTTACGAATTTAAAGGCAGTTACATGTAGGTTTTAGGTTTTTTGTTTTACATATTCATAATGAATGCCCTGTTTTTTTTCCAAAGTTTACAACGGGTTGCATGATTTTGAACAATTACTATTTCAATTGCTCTTTAAAAAAGACAAACTTTGGATTTTCCCAATTTTTTTCTCGGTTGATAGAAATGGACCACAATTATTACAAATATCAAATAATGAAGTTGAATTTTGTAAGGAATATCTCATTAAATTACTTATTGTTTTTTTGCTCGATTAAAATTCCATTATGCTTACATTGAGTGAAATCAATCTTGGAGTAATTTTAGCTGTAAAAATATGAGGTGTGGTTGGGTTGTTGTCTGTTTCAAACATTTCCTATTTCTGTTCTTTATTCGATGGCTGAACATACCCTCCCGAAGTAGCCTATGGTTTTACGATCAGATCACAATTTCCTTAATCGTGTGCCTATCTGTTTTCGGGAAATGTGAAATAGGCATTATTATTGACTATAATTGTTGCTTAACACAAAGGTCGACATTGATTTTATTAAATCGGGTTACTCGTGTAAAAATATTAACGTTACGTAAATCTTCAAATCCTTCAAAAGAATTAGAGAAATGTTTTAAACGATTATGATCTCGAATATGCATCATCAGTTTTTTATTATTTAACTATAAGAGTAATGATAAGATATTTTTGTGTTAATTATGTACATTTTCATAGTTCTTTTCAAAAGTAAATATTAAAATTATCTGTTTACAAAGAAAGCAACAGTTGATTATTCACGATATTGCCAGCGACGGAAAATGAACATTGCTATAATATATGCCTCTTTGTCGGATTTAATTAAGGTATTTTAATCAAAACTGGCGAAAAAGATAATTTTTCTATTTTGCCGGCGCCGTTTTGTTTAATAGTTCTGTCGAAAAATATTAAAAGTGTCATCTAAAAAATAACAAGCCAAATAGCCTTTGCTATATTAATATGGTACAGCCTAAAGAATAATCTATTTCTAGTTGTCAGCAACGGCAAAGTACCCACACTGGTTAATCATGTCGTACCAAATCGATGGAAACGGTAAATTTTTGTATTTAATCAGTAACAGCTGCATTTTGCATTTTGTTTGGTTTAATGAACTTTTTATTGTTGCCATTTGTTACCCAGTTTAAGATGCTAGTAGCTTAAGTTTGAAGATACTTTGTTTTCAGTTTTTGCTTACTTCACTAAATGTCTTGTTCTTCAATCTTGTTTTTTTACTCTAATCGACTAAACCTACCTTCGAGGTAGGTAGCACTCGGGTTAAACGGTTTATTTCATGACGTTGAAGAGAAACTCTACCCGTTCGATTTAAACTCTACTTACGCAAGTAACCCGAGTTTATCAAATCGAAATCAACCTAAGTGACAAACTTCTGTACATTGAGGAAGTGAATGAGTTAATACAATAATTACGAAGGTAAAATAGGTCCGTCTATTTAGAGGTAGCAAACAATTACTAAAAAATTCAAGAACGCAAACAGTATAAATGGTTGCCCGCTTTTTTTTTATATCTGAAATGTCTTTCTTAAGGATAACAAAGAGAACGAAAAGGTTCAGTTAACATGAGACCAGTTCTTCTTTTTCATTACCATGACCCTTTCTGGTTAGTTGCTGCTCACAAGGAAGCTATTAAAGCAAGAGTTCCAAATGGTGAAGTTGAAGTCATCCTCTCGTAAAATTTACGAATGCAATCACGAGTTAATTGACCATTATGGAATAACCGTTTCTGAGATGATATCTGATATGTTCCATATATCGTAATAATAATACACTTCCCTTTTCACCACGAATGCGACCTACAGAATTTAACTATCTACCGGGTTGTAATAGCGTGAACAACACAACGGGTGGCACATATGGAGTAGGATATACTCACCCTTTCAGAACACATGAGATCTCCCAAATATTTGGTGGGGTTCGTGTTGCTTAGTCTTTAGTTTTCTATGCTGTTTTTTTGTGTACTATTACCTGTCTGTTTGTCTTTTTATTTTTTAGCAATTGCGTTGTCAGTTTATTTTTAAATATGAGTTAGAATGTTCCTCGTGTATGTTTCGACCATCTTTAACTGATCTTCAATGATGAACTAAACAGCTTACACGGTACACCGAAATATCAGGAACAACACTGTAGAGTCGTTAATCTTATGCATAAATTATTTTCAGTACAATACCTAACTTGTTGAAATAACAGGGAGAATATATGGTTTGAGACCTGGATTACACGGCTTCCATGTCCATGAACGAGGGACTTTCGGACGTGGTAAGTAAACGTATTAATAAATCACTTGTGAAAAAGTGGTATCTAAAAGATATTTCATAAGTAGTAAGGTTATGTGTACTAAGCTTGTGTGTTCTATAAAAGTTTATTACGTTTCGATCTTTGTTTAATATATAAATCTCTGATTTCCGGGACATATATAAGTATTTGGTTTTGATAACAACTAACGAGCAATAAACATTTAATTTCACAACTAGTGCTTTGCAGTATCAAATATCCTTTTATTATAAAAAAAATAATTTTAATTTACGCAATATGAAATTAGTACCATGTATACGAATAAAATGTATAAACATTTTCTATGTATAGAGTAAACATATTTGATAAATTAATTCTTGTATGCTGCATATAAATAAATCTATCATTTATAGATTGCACTAATGCAGGACCGCATTTTAATCCATTTAACCAACATCATGCAGGACCAAGCGATGCACCGCGTCGCCATGTTGGAGACCTTGGTAATATTTACGCAAACAACTGGGGAGTAGCAAATTTGGCTATTTACGACAATTTTATTAGAATGCGGGAAAGACGAGAGCTTTCAATCCTCGGCAGAGGTATTGTGGTAAGTTATCAACGATTCACTGTAGATATATAGGTGTAATTTATTAATCATAGGCTTTTGTCGTAATGTGCGATGAAACTTATTTTTGCATGAGGCATTTTTAATGATTTTAAAATAAAATCATCAATACAATTTTATATGTATTAATGTTAAAACAGAGATTAGATGTGGTACTCAACGGATAGGCCATATGACTCCGACACATGTTAATATTGATGTGTTAGATATTTGTTTTTCGTTTAATTCTTTTTACATAAATTAGGCCGTAAGTTTTGTCGTTTTGTGGATAGTTTTCTCATTGGCAATTATACCACATCTTCGTTTTAATAATAACTCATTTAAAACCAAAGATGTTATATAAATGCATAAAAAATTGTTTAACCAAAAAGATGTTAATATTTGTTTTACAAAAATAAATGAAACAAATATTTGGTTTAGTTTGATTGACTGGAAAATAACCGACATTCTTCAACCTGTTAACATACGATGACACACAATCTTATTGTGTAACACAAATGAAGAATTATGACTTTATACGTATATTTCAACATGTCCAAAGTTTCCTAATTTGTAAGTTGTTGTTCTTATTCTCTACACATTTAACAAAATAACTGGTGTGAAATATAGACCTGCTTACAAATGACCATTGTGCTCATATTTGTGATACATGTATTTCTTAGCTTTCCCAAAAAGAATATATTGGTCAAGTAGTTTAAACAAGATTTAATAAAACACCCCTATGTTCTTGACTTTTCTTTAGGTTCACGCAGATCCGGATGATTTAGGAAGAGGAGGTAATGGCGAGAGTCTGGAAACAGGAAACGCTGGAGCTCGACTTGCTTGCTGTCAGATCATCCATACTGCTTTCTGAGTATGTGTGCAATCAAAAAGTGATTAAATTTTGCTTATAACTCTTTTATCTTAATAATTTCTCGGTATGTCTCATATCGTCAGATCATATGTTTCTTACGTCATATGAATTCGTACTATGCATACTTTTTAAATGGAATAGAAACATCACACTGCATTATAAATAGTTCGAAAACCTATAATACGATAATATCTGTCAATGCCAAGAAATGCTTTGAGATAAACAAAGACAACCAGACTTTCGAAATCAACATAAGTTGATAAGTTGACATTTGAATTGTAATCCTGTGTTCATGTTTTCGCCATTTCAGTCAGCATGGTCGATGCTTCACTATATTGGTCACGCACTAAAATTCGGACAATTGTTTTTAAATACAGGCAACAGTATCATACCACTGTTTGAAATTCATAAATCGATTGAGAGACAACAAATTCGGGTTTAAAACACATCACCTACAAGAGGAAAACAACGGAAATCAACAACACCAAAGCAACGTACATGGTCATACATAGAAACGAACCTCTTGATTATAACAACTGCCAACTTTCCGACTTGGTTTATTTCGTTACATTGTAAATAGATATACAAAATGTACTAGCAGGGACGCTATTTGAAAACATACGTAAAATGATGAATAAAATAGACAATCCGAAAAAGAACGAAAACGCTCTTCCTTTGGTTTTGAAAATTTAAAATAATGAAGGATCCCACTAATACAATTAAGTCTGATTTGCATCTTGACTTACATCTATATATTGATAATAAGGGTCTTCGAGAACAAAAGAAATGAGTTCAGCCTGCCAGCAACATTCCAACCACGCCTGTATATGGTGTATATATATCTTAGTTGATATGATTCCCAGAGCTTGAATTTTGAACTCAAAATAACCTTTAAAATATTTCAAAACCAAAAGCCCGTCGTCTTTTTCTCGCACCACACATATTGAGACGTATCCCTTAATTTTAACATGCATTTGCCACATATAGAACAAGATCTGCTTACGCTAAGATAAAGCACCTGGCACATCAATCCTGGTTTTGATTTGATTTGCGTAGCTCAGTCTTTAGTTTTCCCTCTCGTCTATTGTAGACCGTTTCGTCGTTTTTCTTTTTTTGCTATGTCTTTGTCAGTTTATCTTCACGTTGTTAGTTTGAATATCCGTTTGACATCTTCGGCTTCTGTTTAAATGTTTATGCTGAATCTATGAACTTGAAACTATTGTATATTAGTGTTTCTATGTAATAGGCAAAACACTGACGTTGGAACAAAAAGTCAATTAATGGAAATATCGCCTGTAACGAGTTGTCTCACAATTTTGGTAAAAACTGCCAAGTGCTTAACATAGTAGACCGAAATGACAATTAGAGCTGTTTTAAAATTGTCAGATTTGTGACTCTGCTATGTTCAGTTTTACATAAAAGTTGTATAAGAAAAAATCTTTAATTGTTAATTTATAATCCATTACTCACAAATCTCTTAAAATATATAACAGCTTTATTCGCATGTGAACTATAATCCATTATACATCAGAAACATGTTGCATATAAGTTTATTTAGATTAATGTTATAACAGTATTTTATTTGTTTAGTCTATTCAGGTTACTAACACCAGTGTCAATGACGACGTTAGTCTGGACGGTACTAGACCGTCTACACAGACGTTAGTCTGGACGGTACTAGACCGTCTACACATAACAAGTATAACAGTAACACCGTGTTTTTAATGATGACGTTAGTCTGGACGGTACTAGACCGTCTACACATAACAAGTATAACAGTAACACCGTGTTTTCAATGACGACGTTAGTCTGGACGGTACTAGACCGTCTACACATAACAAGTATAACAGTAACACCGTGTTTTCAATGACGACGTTAGTCTGGACGGTACTAGACCGTCTACACATAACAAGTATAACAGTAACACCGTGTTTTCAATGACGACGTTAGTCTGGACGGTACTAGACCGTCTACACATAACAAGTATAACAGTAACACCGTGTTTTCAATGACGACGTTAGTCTGGACGGTACTAGACCGTCTACACATAACAAGTATAACAGTAACACCGTGTTTTTAATACAATTACGAGATTCTTCATTCTTCGTGATTGTTTTACTTGAAAAAAGAAACGAGTCTCAATTCAGTAAAACAAACACATAAAAAGTGTATAAATGACTGATCGGGAGAGGTTTAGGTATCTGTAACACCATTTGTATTCCACCATCTTCTACATATTTAGGAAATGACTGCACCATCTCGGGAATTTGAAATTGTTTTTCGTTCGTTTTATTTGTGATAGACTTGTCTAATAATTTGTAACAAATGTAACAGGAGACGGTTTGACCTCAGTATTTCTCTATGTATAAAATATCTTTATTTTATTATCTGTGTGTTTTATTTGTTAAAGTCAGCTATAATGTTAACTCAGCCTCTAAAGCTACAGGTATTTCTACATTGTAATGACGAGTTCCTTTTTATCGTGTGTATAAATCAACAATACCGTGAATACGTGTGTCTACTCTTCGAACCCACCTTTACCTATAAGTACGCCGACAAATCAATACTTGACATTGACCTCAATATCCCTAAGTTAACTACAAATTGAAACACCTGTAATCGGACAATTATATTAAAGCAAGCGTAATTGATGGCTCGGAAATAATTAATTCCCGAAACACAAGTCTACTTGATATTTCTGACTATAAATTGTATAAAACCGTCTGTTAACCTTATGTAACTAAGGGTTCGAACCACTGGACCCTGAGTCTCCTTGCCTGCAGAGATCGAGATAAGTAAGTTTATATAATTTAATAAGGTCTCTCAAAATATCAACAGATGTAAACAATATTGCAATAACAATACAAAGCATCAAAGTCACATAAAATATTACATTGTAAAATAATGTAAAAGCTCTTATCAAAAATGTAAAACGAATATTAAGTTTCGGCTTCTAAACAAATGGAATTTTACCGTAAATACCCTAAACTATTAAACTCTATCGTAATCTCATCAAATATTAAATTCAAACCCCCAAAATATAAAAGATACTTTACTCAATTCTTACTAGAACACGCTATGGAATAAAACCGGACCAAATAAAGCAATAAAGAATCACCCTGAGAAATAAAGCATATCGGTTTTATTCAAATCAAGTTGCAGTGTCTTATTCAGACATCGGGGTATAATACACCCGTAAGCCCTTAATAATAAAGATAAACAACGGCGGTTTTATTCAAACCAAATGTCGATTATGTCTTATACAGACCTTGGCTTTATACGATCAAGCGACCGAATTAATAAAATATCTACTTTATATACTAATTACAGGTAAAGAAATAACAACTTTAACCAACCGCGTACTTCGATACAAACTTGTATATAAAGGTGCACTCGAAAATATTTTATTCTAAACAACTATTGATTACTACCGAGAAGAAAAGAAAAGCTTTTAATCATTTATCTTATGTAAAACACCGAGAATCCTTACTGATTAACCAATAGAAATCAACTACACTTTTTAGTTTACCCTGGATACGAACATGTAAGCAAAATAATAACAATGAAAATGAATTGTAAATTGAAATAAGCCATCCTACATATAATTTTAAATATATAAAAACCGATTCCGCTACACAAAAACAAAAATAAATTTTGTATCTCCTTTAATTTAGAGGATAAGATGGGATGCATTATTTGTGTTGTCTAGTACACAGTGTAGATACTATTCTGCACGCTATTCGGAAGTCGCGATTTTCGAAGCGATGATTTCCAACTGGCTAACAGGACGGTTTTGCCTACGGTAACTTTTCTCATCATTTGTTTACTCCTATATCTACAAAGTGCTTTGAACATCTTCAAGGTATACATAGCATCATAAATATGAGTAACTGTAACAAAAACATGCGTTAGAATATAAAATATACGTGTGTATCACATCAACTTGGTAGAAAAAAGTGAAATCGATGGACAATTTTGCTCTCGTAGTGCAAAGCAAATAATCTTTTATTGCAAATATTTGCATCAGTTTACAGTTAAATATATACTGTTTCAATATTCTTTTCGTATTTAAGTAGAATATTCGTATTTCCCATAAAAAATATGTTTTCCTTGAGGATCCCAAAATAAATCACTGTACGATCAGTCTACAGCTGACTGTATTCTAGAAGCGATTTCAGATTTTTTTACTGTAAGACCAGTCGTGATTTTGAAGAAAAAACAACAGCAATTTGAAGGTATATACCACAGGCGCTTGGGTCTATGATACAGATTTTTTTTTTATTTTTTTTTTATTGAAATATTCAATTTTCTATATTTATAATACATAGCTATCACTTATGTGCATGTCTCACCTAATTTCGAGTGATTTAAACGACCCAGTATACTGGGTCGTTTAAAGTGTCGTTTAAATCACTCGAAACTAGGTGAGACATGCACAGAAGTGATAGATATGTATTATAAATATAGAAAATTGAATATTTTAATAATAAAAAAAAAAAATAAAAAAAAACAATATCTGTATCATAGACCCAAGCGCCTGTGGTATACACGTGTATGTGTGATATTATGGACTATCCAGGGAACTATAACGTGTAATTACTTTCATCAGACAATACAAATATATTTCTGATGAATTTTTTAGACGGCAAAATAATTGTATTTTTGTTCCATCAGTCTTATTTAAAATCAAATGCCTAAAAAGTATTACATGATTCGCTTGTGGACTTTGTAATAGTGTATCGTAACAGTTATCTGTTTAGCTATTACATTTTTTAAGATTATCTACACCGTCCGCCGTTGACCAATTGATGATAACATAAATCAAGCTTGTCTCTTTTAAAATAAGAAAAAAATGGATAAAGACAGCTTTGCGTAGGGGGATAATTCATGTGATATAATTTTGGTAAGTTTACAGAAATAGAAGGTCTATAATGCATTAATCGAGTAAAAATGGAGCAATTTCAGAAAACTTTAATGATTGGTTTAGGAGGTGTTGGAAATACCTGATGGATGAACCCATATAATGCAATGTTCAAGTCCGTATCTTATATAAATAAAGTCATCATAGATACCAGGACTAAATTTAGTATATACTCCAGACGCGCGTATCATTTACAAAAGACTCACCAGTGACGCTCGTATCAAAAAAGATAAAAATGCCACATAAAGTACGAAGTCAAAGAGCATTGAGAACCAAAATTCCTAAAAGTTTTGCCAAATACAGCTAAGGGAATCTATGCCTGAGTTAGAAAAGCCGTAGTATTTCAAAAAATTCCAAAATTTTGTAAACAGTAAATTTATAAATATAACCATATCAATTACAATTCATGTCAGCACAAAAAGTGCTGACTACTGGGCTAGTGATACCCTCGGGGAAATAAATCTCCACCAGCAGTGGCATCGACCCAGTGGTTGTAAATAAACTCATCATAGATACCAGGACTAAATTTAGTATATACGCCAGACGCGCGTTTCATCTACAAAAGACTCATCAGTGACGCTCGAATCCAAAAAAGTTACCCCATAAAAGTTTTTACTAAAATTCGAAATAGACGTTGCACAATACAGTCATTATCATTTACGATAAGGAAACCGAATAAGATTAATTAATAGTTATATCAGTGACGGATTCAAAAAAAGGGGATCCGGCAGTTTGAAACCCTTTTTTAACTATCAATGCATTTGTATGGGAACATATATTTGGAATCCTCTTTTCTCCTGGATTGGACCCCCTCTCCATTTAAAAATGGCCGGAACCCCCAATGTATATTAAGTGGTTTATGAAGAGATGGCTTACAAAACCGGCGAAACATATTGTACCGGTCCAACGGACGAACGGAAAGATGGACTTCTTTATCACTATAACCCCCCGCTTGACAAAGTGGTGTACATGCAATTGAGTGTCAAAGAGACAGCTCTACATCTTAAACAAAGTGAAGGAACTGTGATCAATTATAGGCTACAGTACGGCCTCGTATGTGTGTAAATACATGCATGTTTTATATAACAACTAAATCTGTGTGTTTGTACAATTTTAAGAATAACGGAGTACATTTCTGAAACTTATATACTAGTATACATCAAACCTTCCTCTTATTTTAGCAACATTTAAACATCCTTATACTTAATGTAGTAAGTCGAGTACACCCTATCAAGCTAAAACATGTTTCATAAGTTTTCAGGATGTGAATGTATTGAAATATATTTGTGTTATTTAGAAAAATGTCACCTTCTGATGTATCGTAAATAACTTTGAAATAACCACTAGAATACAGTGACATTAAGACTGATCATACAGTTTTAAAATATTCAAGCGAGACTGATCATACAGTGAGAAATTCAAACAAGTGTAATTTTTTTTATTTCTGGCTTCAAAGATCTGGTTAAAACTTTTACCACCAATTGCAATATACTTCATTTAGTTAATTAAGTCAGGTTTTTACGTTAATTTGTACACTAAGAGGGTAAAAAGAATGTTTTTAGGTTCGCCGACTGATTTTTCTTAGTGATGCACTTGAAAATCTCTTGATTAAGGCAAAGATACGAATAATGAATGTGTGGAATTTAATTCTAAACCATTTGAGAATAACGATGTCGGCTGAATTAATCATTAAGCAATGTACAGATGATCAACTTACCGTTTAATTCAGTATACAAGTACTATATATACCATGGTTTTTACGAGTTAACATATTTAAACAAACGAATCCAAAGGATGAGTTTGTTTAAATATGTTAATGAGTAAGACACATGGTATATAAAATTTGTAATATAAATAAAATGATTGACAGCTTCAAGACCTTCAACTAATATTGGAAATTGATCACGTTACAGTTTTATCCAATGAAATGGAAGCTCGCGCAAGTCATTTTTGCGCTTCGTGTATGATCGTCTGTTTATTTCATGGAGTAGAACCCCTGAATTTGCAGAAAGTAAAGAAAATGTCGGATTTTCCCGATTTTATTTTTTAGTTTTGTGCCCCGTGTATGATTGTAGGCGCAGGTAATTTCATAATGTCGTCAGACTGAGGTAAACAAAAATGTTGGATTCCAGCGAGAAGGATTAAATAATTATTCTAATGACGGTAAGAATTGTTTTTTTTTGTTTTCAATGTATCATACAAATTAATCATATTTTACAGAATTTTCATCTAATTGAAAAAGGCTTTTCTTCCGTTATTTTATTAGCTTATTTATTAAAACGCAATTTTAATGATAATTAAAACAATATTTTAACAGTGGCGGATCCAGGGGCGTAGATAGTGTACGTCCCCTAATCATGTTTTTCACAGATATTTGTAACCGATATTTATCCCTTTTTGTATAGGTACCCCCCTTTTTAAATCGAAATTTAAATGAATTTTCGCAAAAGAAATGATAGTTTTACATTTTATTTTTTTCAAAACTGAAAGAAGAAACATTTAGTAATTGTTTCCAAAATTAAGGGAATTCGTAACAATCCTATATAGTTTGAAAAGGGTTTCTTGAAATGTGGTACACATAATTTATTGCTTTTTCTTATAAAATGAAAACAAATGAAGATCTTGACCTTTTAGTACGTTTTACATTTTCCTAAATATTTAAGAGGCGGATACATTCGAAAAAAAGGTGGAGCTTCAGCCATGGAATAACATGAAAATGAATATGTTATACCATGGCTGAAGCTCCGCCTTTTTTCCTTTGGATTCTAGTCGAGTTGCATATTCAATTAGCAAAGTATGGTACAACATAAATTTGCATATAATATACCATGGTTTTCCCTCTCCACACTTTTTAAGCAAATTATTTCATAAAAACATCAAAGGAAAAAATCCAATTTATGTTACAAATCAAATTTAAAATGTGATCCAAAAAATTCTCTCTTCGAAAATCGCGACTTCCGGATAGCGTACAGAATAGTATCTACACTGTGTAGTATATTTGTACAAACCTATATCATAAAAGAGGGTCGAAAGGTACCAGAGGGACATTCAAACTAATAAGAACAAAATAAACTGACAACGCAACGCATAAAAGAAAAGACAAACAGACAAACGATAGTACACAAAACACAACAGAGAAACTAACAAGAGTGCACACGCTGAAATGTCTCGCCTTCTATATTAATCATTGATATTATGTTGATAGTCCTAAGTATAAAGTTTTATTACAACTGTCTCATTAACTTAACATTAACCAAAATAACTAAACAAAGACCAATGAACCATGAAAATGAGGTCAAGGTCAGATGAACCATGCCAGGCAGACATGTACAGCTAACAATGCTTCTATACAACATATATAGTTGACCTATTACTTATAGTTTAAGAAAAATTGACCAAAACACAAAAAATTAACACTGTGCAATGAACCGTGAAAATGAGGTCATGGTCAAAAGAAACCTGCCCTACTGACATAAAGATCATAAAATATTTCCATACACCAAATATAGTTGACCTATGGCATATAGTATTAGATAAATAGACCAAAACTCAAAAACTTAACTTTGACCACTGAACCATGAAAATGAGGTCAAGGCCACATGACATCTCCCCGCTAGACATGTACACCTTACAATCATTCCATACAACAAATATAGTAGACCTATTGCATATAGTATGAAAAAAACAGACCAAAACACAAAAATTTAACTATAACCACTGAACCATGAAAATGAGGTCAAGGTCACATGACATCTGCCCGCTAGACATGTACACCTTACAATCATTCCATACAACAAATACAGTAGACCTATTGCATATAGTATGAAAAAAACAGACCAAAACACAAAAATTTAACTATAACCACTGAACCATGAAAATGAGGTCAAGGTCAGATGACACCTGCCAGTTGGACATGTACACCTTACAGTCCTTCCATACACCGAATATACAAGCCCTATTGCTTATAGTATCTGAGATACGGACTTGACCACCAAAACTTAACCTTGTTTACTGATCCATGAAATGAGGTCGAGGTCAAGTGAAAACTGTCTGACAGACATGAGGACCTTGCAAGGTACGCACATATCAAATATAGTTATCCTATTACTTACAATAAGAGAGAATTCAACATTACAAAAAATCTGAACTTTTTTTTCAAGTGGTCACTGAACCATGAAAATGAGGTCAAGGACATTGGACATGTGACTGACGGAAACTTCGTAACATGAGGCATCTATATACAAAGTATGAAGCATCCAGGTCTTCCACCTTCTAAAATATAAAGCTTTTAAGAAGTTAGCTAACACCACCGCCGCCGTAGCCGCCGCCGCCGCCGGATCACTATCCCTATGTCGAGCTTTCTGCAACAAAAGTTGCAGGCTCGACAAAAACTAAGCAACAAAAAAAAACTAACCAAAATCTACCCCCCCCCCCCCCCCAGAATATCAAATGGTCGTCCCTTGTACCAATTTTCGATTTCGATTTAAGGGTAACATTTAAATGAAATTATGACGTTTGTGGCCTTTGTAACTCCTACTTTTTTCATCGATATTCATACAAATGTATTTGGGGCCTCAAATTTCCATTGTTACTATATTCGTCGAATCTGCTACAGATTCGTTGCGGCATGTTTGCTGCAAATGTGATGCAGGTATGCTGCAGAAATTTACCATGCAAATGAGTAGTTGCTGCGGACCTGTATTTGATTCCGCAGTTTAATTCTGAAAAAGTTAGGTCACATACATTCTAGTCTCTTCCCCGGCCGTTATTGAAATTCTTGTTAATATTTGTATATTTCGAAGGCATACTGAACGTTTTACGTAGGGAACCAACCTACACACATTCAAACAGCCAGACAATTCAAATATACTGCAGCATTTGCAAAATTATCAGAGCATATGCATGATATGTAAAACCTCGCAAGAAATAATGTCAAGTTTTTTGTCGTTCAAGTACTGAAATGCATTAAATATTTCAAATACAAAAGAAGGGTTTATGTAAAGTGCATGTTGTGCATACTGCTAGTTAAAATAATTTCTTCAAAATTCAATTTGACTTATTGAAACAGAAGATTTTTCAAACATATAGAAGACCCCCCCCCCCCCCCCCCCCCCTAGAATATTCAAAGATTTTTAAATCTAGCTACGAACATCCCTTATATTCTAGTTTATCGTGCAATCATTATTCAAATACTTCCTGCAAACTTTAAAAAAAAAGCACATTTTATACCTTAAAGTTTATATGCATGGGGGTAAAAATGTTACGGAGACGAGTCCCTGTGTGGAAACTTCCCGGAACATAATCGTGCACGGATCATAGTAGGAAATCTATCAGTTTTCTTAACATAATAAACAAATTAATCTTTTTTTTAAAAGTCCCAGATGAAACGGGTACAAGTTTATTTATAACAGAAACAAATAGGTCATTATAAAAGTTGGAACTTTTACGGTCTAAAAATAGATATAAAGAATTTTCAAATGATTACGAAATCCCCTCCATAGAAACAAAGCAGTTATAAACAAATGGTTAAGCTTGGAATGATAACATAGCTAAAGGTATGTAGTCTTTGTAGAGAGAAACACATCTATAAATTAACACGAAAAGGCTCTGCGTCAAACAAAGAAGTGAGCGGAAAATGTCTGACAGGGTTTATCATGTTTATATAGCTTTTTCTTTTTAGCTGGTTATTTTGTGATGCATTGCATATCATGTAAATAGTTTTAAATGTTTAAGGTAGAATAAAATGGTCAATATGAAACCGACAATAGATTCGTGTTAAAGATGGTTTGAACAGCCAAAAAGACAACAATGATAGTTCAGATCATGATTTTGTTTTATTGAACTTTCGATTTCAATATATATGATATGCTTATATCTGTTGTAGCGGGTAATAAGTATAAAGTATAAAGCTGCAGGTTTGAGTTCAGATCTGGTCAATCCCTTAAAACATGTTAACTAGATATATATATATATATATATACGTCTGTGTGTAATTTGGGTGGCCCATTTCACCTTAAATGCATGATAAAAAAATGTCTACTATGATTTAACTTTCGATGTCAATATATATGATATTGCTTATATCTGTTGTAGCTAATAAGTATAAAGTATAAAGCTGCAGGTTTGAGTTCGGATCTGGTCAATCCCTAAAAAAATGTTAACTAGATATATATGTCTGGGTGAAATTTGGGTGTCCCATTTCACATCAAATGCATGATAAAAAAATGTCTACTATGATTGAACGTTGAAGATGCCGATGATATAACCATGATAACATGATTAGTTTTTTGTTTACAAACATTGATTTTTCTTCCTTTAAAGACCTGCTGAAAAATACTAATTAAATATTTGTTTTAAAAGAAAATGGATATATTTAATGTTAATTTCTACATAATATTTAAAAAAAAAACATCCATTGAACTTTAAGGTGAGTGGAAATGGTAGTGCGGTTTTACGAATGGGATCCTTTAGGGTCAGCGCTTGGGCACGCCTCACTTACATTACCAAACGGTACCCACATTAGCTGGTGGCCATGTGATGAAGATCGATCGACCCTGACAACATGGTTGGAACTGAGTGGATGTAAAAGTGTTGCTAAGACAGTTGGCTTTTCGCCATTTAAGATATCTACAGTTTTACTGTCTATCCCTACTTCTGTGGTATGTATACTATTAAACACAGTTGACTCAGCTAACATCCATTGATCATTAATTATATAAGCATTTCGTTGAGAATCAACTTTAGTTCTTTTTATGCCCCACCTTCGATAGTAGAGGGGCATTATGTTTTCTGGTCTGTGCGTCCTTCCGTCTGTACGTTCGTCTGTCTGCACGTTCGTCTGTCTGTCCGTCCGTCCGTTCGTTCGTTCGTTCGTTCGCCTGTCCGACCGTTCCTCCTACTTCAGGTTTAAGTTTTTGGTCAAGGTAGTTTTTGATGAAGCTGAAGTCCAATCAACTTGAAACTTAGTACACATGTTCCTTATGATATGATCTTTCTTATTTTAAAACAAAATTAGACTTTTGACCCTATTTTCATGGTCCACTGAACATAGAAATTAAAAGTGTGAGTTTCAGGTTAAAGGTTTTTGGTCATGGTAGTTTTTGATGAAGCTGAAGTCCAATCAACTTGAAACTTAGTACACATGTTCCTTATGATATGAGCTTTCTTGTTTTAAACCAAAACTTTTGACCCCATTTTCATGGTCCATGCACTGAACATAGAAGTTAAAAGTGTGAGTTTCAGGTTAAAGTTTTTGGTCAAGGTATAGTTTTTGATGAAGCTGAAGTCCAATCAACTTGAAACTTAGTACACATGTTCCTTATAATATGATCTTTCTTATTTTTAAACCAAATTAGATTTTTGACCCCATTTTCATGGTCCACTGAACATAGAAATTAAAAGTGTGAGTTTCAGGTTAAAGTTTTTGGTCAAGGTAGTTTTTGATGAAGTTAAAGTCCAATCAACTCGAAACCTAGTGCACATGTTCCCTATTGGTTGATCTTTTTACTTTTAAGGCCAAATTAGATTTTTTACCCAATTTCACGGTCCATTGAATATGAAAGATGATAATGAGAGTGGGGCATCCTTGTACTTTGGACACATTCTTGTTTTCTATTTAAATAAATGCGTAAAAAGACAATTTATGTAAATATGTGATTCGAATATCTTTGTCTTATGATTAAAGTTGATCGTAAGCACCGTGTATCATCGTACAGCGGATATAGGTACTAACCAAGCGGGCATGATCGAATTTGACCTTACAAGGTAACGAAGATCTTTGTTTTGCTTTATCAATATTCAATGTACATTTCTCAACATTTGAAATTCCTGCTCCCAAATAATTTTTGCATCAATTTTTTCCTATTCATAAAACAACTTTGATATTCAAATAAGAACAATTAACTTGTTGATGCGCAAATAGTTGTGAAAGTCAACACCCACTTTCAATTTCGTTACAGTTGTTGAGACATTTACATCTTTTATCTGAAAGAAACCTAATACAGGGCAACAGTAATAGTTACCAATCATAAACCAACCTGTGATTACTCATTCCTTGAAACTGTTTGGGTAATAAACGAGTATATAAATAAAGTTTTTGTGTGCGGTGTACAACAACTTAACTATGCACCATACATAAGAATTTATGTGGTCAGCTAAACACCGTACACAACGCTTCTTTAGGGATAAAATATCGAATAATAACATATGCATACCTGCCAACTTTTCAAAATGCCCATGGGGGTTTTGCGTGCAAGATGGCTGTCATAGTCATAAAAAACCTTCAAGGGGGTCTTCAAATACATTTTAATGTTGGTTTTTGGCTTCTTCATACTTTTATAAGCTTAAAGTCATTGTAAAACTAATTGTTTTGTTTAAAATTGTGGGCAAAATTGCTCTTTCAAAATTTTAATTTGGAAGCCTCCATGGGGGAAATCCCCCGCAAATAGTGACAGTTGGCAGGTATGCATATGTATGAAAGATTTCAATGTCAATTATTGAAACAGCTATACCTATTTCATATATTGGTAAGTCATGAATAAAAGCAACAGTAGTATACCGCTGTTCGAAACTCATAAATTGATAGAGAAAATCAAAGTACTGAAGTACTGACCATCGGATGACCACAAGTTCTTGTGGATGGTCAAAAGCACTTGTCTCAGAAAAAAATCACATATCTCTTTACCTGAAACAGGTTAATGTACAGAGATATATTTTTTCTGAGACAAGTTCGTACGTGGATGATGAAAATGACCGGAAATTCAACTTCACCGTAATAACTATACACTGATTAAAATAACAGTTACATCTATATGATTTTCATCCATTTGTATAGCATTCTATTCTACTATTCTAATAATAGTGCAATGCAAGTGCATGGTGGACACTTTTCTGTAAAAAAAATAATCTAAAAGATTGGATACGAGTAAACATTCATATTTTCCCGCAAAAACAGTTACAGAGTTACCGGTCCTTGCCGAAATTGTCGCGAAACGTTCTTTGAGATATTCTTCCGCATGCTTTAAGGTGTCAGACCACCAATTAAAAATCCCTATCTGTTCAACCAAATTTTGCAATTTTCCTAGCTTTCTAATTATTTCACCTTAAGTTTAGCTTCATATTTGCCCATTGATACAACGTTATATTATGAACGTTATGGAATTTTTAAACCACATACTGAAAAGAAATCCAGAAAAAACAACTTTAACCAGTCGTATACAATTATTCCCCATGTTTTAGGCCTAACCGATACTGGTTTCGTAGACGAAACGCGCGTTTGCCGCAAATACGAAATTTTAATCCTGGTATCTATGATGAGTTTATTGATTATAAGAAACGGAAAGAGATTGATAGTAGATTTGAAATGGTTTCATCATCGAAGTTAATGGTACAGACATGTTAACCAAGGTCGCCCCTAGTTTTGTGATTGGATTTGTAGAACAAAGGTATGAACAAGTAGCGAAAATGTTCGATCAAGACTACCGAAACTACGAAATAACTAACTGGAAACGATACCTCCACAATTTCATTATATTTTGGAGCGAATGAAAATAAGTTTTTTTTCAAAAAGAGACCTACTGAATACCTCAACAACGTTACAAATAAGAACGTTTAAGTCATTATAATTGCCTATACAGATGGATGGAAGAGCTAGACGCTAGACAATCTCTCTCTCTCTCTCTCTTTGGTAAATGTATAAATCTGACTGCACGTGTAAACTTGTATATATATATATTACTCTTTCAGATGTATCCACTCAAACCCCACTGTATGCCATCATACCATGATGACGTCGTGTTAGAAGGAAGGGAAGCTGACCGCAAGGTCAAACTAAGAAATTGTATATTGGATCAAGATAAAGTTGTCGCGTGGTGGCATCATGCCAAGACAACCGAAAAGTATTCATTAATAACAAATAATTGCGCCACCATGGTAATCAAAGCTTTGGAAGCTGGAAGGACGAACGAATTTGAAAAACTTCCACGTGACTTCTGGGACATCATGATGTGGACTCCATATCGTGCATTTGAATATTGTCAAAAACTATCGAATTTACGGTTAGAGGTCACGCAGTGATTAGAATGACAGGGAAATTACTGTAAAATGTATACTTTGTATTAAGTTTTTTGTGTTAAGTTTTTTTAATGACTTTGTTGTACACATAAAATTTGTTTTAGCATTCACCCGTACAATATGGGTGCAAATATTTAAATAAATAAGCATATGGTAGAATGCCTATTTAAGCCAGGTTAAATTGATTTTGTCTATTTACCAGATAGTAGTCTGCTTGTAAGATAGGTTAGATATTGATGATTAAAAAATTGAAAAAAAAAAGAATCATTGAATTTCACTCAATCATCAAAATACACCACTTTAGGGACGAAAGATACCAGAGGGACAGTCAAACTCATAGATTGAAAATAAACTGACAACCCCATGCAAAAAATAAAAAGACAAACAGACAAATAATAATACACAAGACACAACATAGAAAACTAAAGACTAAGCAATACGAACCCCACCAAAAACTGGAGTGATCTCAGGTGCTCCGAAAGGGTAAGCAGACCCTGCTCCACATGTGGCACCCGTCAATGACTGAACAATGAATTCAAAAACAGCTACGAAGAATGAAAAATTTCTGTCAAAAATGAAGGAAACGTAATTGTGGTATAATAGGAATATACAGTTTAATAAAAAAAAAAATAGATCACACTTAAATGACTGTCCGTCACTGGGTTACGCAGAATGTTTGTTAAACCATGGAATATACTCATTAGTGAAGTTTTAAATATGTGGACAAGAGTACACACGATGAAATTTCTCGCCTCTTTTTACTAACCATTGATTTTATGTTGATGGTCCTATATAGAAAGCTTTACTACAACTTTCACATAACCTCCATATAGTCCAAAGTTAGATAAGCCAAACTAGAATTACATGTACAACTTACAATAATTGCATACACAAAATGTTTTAAATATCAGTATAGTCGACAAATTGCACATAGTATCGATATCTAAGAAACTAGCTTAACCAGTAAAACTTAACATCAATAAATGAACTATTGAAATAAAGTCAAGATAAGATGAACCCTTACAATTATACGTGTACACCTTACAATCATTTATTAAATGCTGTTAACAGTTGACCTAGTGCATAACCAGGGAAAAGTTCAGATTTTCCATAACCATGAAAATAGAGTCATGGTCAAATGATTATTTCCAGACAGACAATTATATTATGCACTAAATATAGTTGACATATTGCTTAAAGTAACAGAAAAACAGACAAACAAACATCGGTCAATAACTGTAAAATCGAGGTCAAGGTCATATAAAACATGCCAAACTGGCATGTTCATCGTAAATAATTTATGGATACATGAAATGAGGTTAAGGTCTAGTGAAAAATGTCAGACAGGCATGAATATAAAGGTACGCACATACCAAATAGTTATATAAAGAGATATTAAGATTTTAAAGTAGTCAATGAACCATGAAAATGAGGCCAAGGACAATAGACACGTTGACAGACGGAATCTTAAAATTTATACTAGTAATCGAAATGGGGAATATGTCAAACAGATAACAACCCATCCAAAGAGCAGACAACAACCGCCAATGGGTTTTCAACGCAGTGACAAATTCCGCACCCGGAGGTGGTCCTCAGCTGACCCCTAAATAAACTTTTGTACTAGTTCAGTGAAAATGGACATCACACTAAACTCCAAAACATATAAATGAACTATTTTTTTTTTAAATGGGGAATGTGTCCATGGGACACAAATGATGACCCTTCTTGTCCATATCATATAGTTTAGCAAATTAACCTGACGATATCGGGATATGGGTATTTAGTCGGATCTTAACACGTACTTGTGATTTGTTTAAAACCGGTTTTAACGAAGAAATGTCGAAATGTTTAGAACTTAATTAAATCTGTTTTTGGGTAAGATGGTGCAAGCATATGATTTTCATTGCGTCTTACACTTTGAGAAGCGAATAATCTTTAGCTATTTTATTCAAATATTGTGTAAAAACGTTAATTATGAGCTATGAAAGTCAAGTGGCTCAAGCATTTTACTGAGGAAGTTTTAAAAAAATGCAAAGAAATATTTTAACAGTGGGTTAGATTTCATTAGTCTTTACTATCTATAGATTAACAACTATTGGTTGTATTTATAATTTAGAATCATCATTGAAGGTGGAGCGCGATTGCACAGTTAATTAATTATATTGATGTGCCATTTGTATGCAAGAGTGACATTCCGTTGTATTATGTGCCAATTCGAAAAAGTTATGCGAGTATTGTCTCCCTTTAACAGGTTCATTATTTTATAATTAAGTTTAGGTTTCTGATATAAATTTGAATAGTTACAAAATGTATCAATTGAATATATTTCAGTTTTTGTTATTGGTGTATCAAAAACATTGATGTACGAATATAATTTCATAAATTTGAAACGTTTAAAATGATGACATACCAATATAAAGAACCGTTCATCATTTTTGAAAAAGACTATGATTGAAAATCGTATTAATTATCTTCCCTTCATGATAGATTGATAGGGAAATGAATTACTTAAAAATTTAAACAGTAATGTTGATCTTATTAGACTATTTAAATACACTGTAAAACATTATATAACTTACCTGTATGAATATTTGTGTGATGCAAAATGTATGAGAAATGTTTTTGAGAAACACTTTTTAAAAAATAATATTCTGGTACAAGAAACCGAAGGTGTCATAACATTTAATTTCTAATTATTGTGCTGATTATATATATGTGATTATACTTAAAACATTGCTTTGTGATAATTTTGTGTAATATGTAATATATCTGTTGTATATATATGTTGAAGAATTGAATAAAGATAAAAAAAAAGATAGGGAAATGAACCAAAGTTCTCTACAGGTAATCACAGAGAGGGACTAGAAAGCAATTTTTAATTGTAGCTTATATAACGTTAAAACAACTTCCACATTAAACAAATGTTATTATATACAAATATAAGGACCTTGTTAGCTAAATCTACAAATTTTATTAGATATTATGAATTTTTATTACAATAGATTAATATGCTATATAATAGTTATAAACAGACATAACTGAAGAACAGTTAAAGACCACTACCAAAATATGTGCTTGTTCTAAGCCTTGTGTATAAGTTCCATAACGTTTGGTAAAGGCAAACTCAATTCAGAACAGAAACGAAAATTTCAGCAATTAATCCATTTGTAATTGACATAACTCTAGAAGGTTTGACTGATGCAACCAAAATTCGAACCTGATCTGTGTTTTGGTAAAAATCATTGTGTATAAGTTTCTTAATATTTCATAAAGGTAAACTTAGTTAAAGAACGGAAATGAAAAAAAAACCCCAGCAAATTGACAATTCTGGTCATATTAATTATTTTGTAGATCTTACTTTGCTGAACATTAATTATTGCTGTTTACACTTTATATCAATCTATAATAATAATCAAGATAATATAAAAAAAAAATGCAAAATTTTGTTTTCAGTGGTAGCAACCCAGTAATGGGTTGTTCGATTCATCTGAAAATTTCAGGGCGGATAGATCTTAACCAGATGAACAATTTTACACCATGTCAGATTTGCTGTAAAAGCTTTAGTTTTTGAGATATCAGCCAAAAACTATTTGACCACTATGTTCTATTGTTAGCCATGTTTATCGATGGATCAAAATTTCGGATACAATTTATAAACAAAATGTGTCAAAGCGACACAAATGGCCCGTCTCCAAAAGTTTTAAAATCTGCAATTTCAATAACACATATGGACACAAACATGATAGTAGTCCCGCATATTAAAAAATCAGCTCAAAATCTGGAGGTGTATAGAAAAATATCCGTATTTATATAACTGTCATTTTCAACAATTTTCAAAGTTGTAAACCCTTAATTTTAGAAAAGATTAGCGGAGTGGAAAGAAACTTTAGCTTGATCTGTAACTGATCATGGTTAGCTCACATACCAAAAATCAGCCCATTATCTGAAAAAAGGTCCGTATAACTAATTTTCAATAATTTATCAAAGTCCAAAGCCTGTAATTTCTGCAAAAATTAGGCGAGCAGAACAAAACTTTAGCTTGATCTGTAACTTATCTTGGTTAACTCACATGCCAAAAATCATCCCAATATCTGAAAGCGTTTAGAAAAAAAGTCTGTTTAACTGTGATTTTCAACAATTTATCAAAGTCCAAAGCCCGTAATTTTGGCTTAGCGGAGCGGAACAAAACTTGATCTGCAACTCATTATGGAGAACTTATATTCCATTGATCAGCCAAATATCTGAAGCGGTTTGAAACAAACTCTGTATAATGGTTTGTTGTGGAATGACGGAATTTCGGACATGGGTAAAACTATATGTCCCCGACCCCGACCACTTAGTGGCAGGGCCATAACTAGATACCCTAAGGAACATTTAGTAAAAGTTTGAAGGTATATGACCTAGTAGTTTCCAAGAAGATTTTTAAAATAGTTTCCAACGACGACGGATGCCAAGTGATGGCATAAGCTCACATGGGGCCCAAACCGGTGAGCTAAAAATGAAGTTCCCCAAGTCTGGAAAGAGAAAAAATCCACAATCAGAAACTAGTGGGTTACAAAGTATCCAATGTCGCTTTGCTTATGATTACACAACTGCATTCAAAGTATCATATAAAGGGAAAAGATGTTGTTAGCAAATTAACAGCATAATAACTGGGAAAGTAATATCCAAAACTTTGGCTTGGCAGAACATGTCAAAAGGTCTTTGATACTGCATCTGTTTACAAATGTTAATTGCTGAACCATGAAAATGAGGTAGTTTACTAACTCTAGAATTCAAGTATTGTAACCTGTAATTACATGGAAACGAATTAAACCAGCTGATTGTTGAACAGGTAAGGTAAGCATCTCATTTCCAATATTTACGCCTTCAAATGAGATAAACTTGAATTCACTGAAGAATGAAAACTGAATTTTCCAAATGATTGACATGTGCAATCTTATTTCTGTTTAATCAACCTCTAAGAAATGGGAAAGTCGAAGGCTTGTAAAACTTGGTGTATCCACAACATTTTTTTCTCTGCCAATACATGATGTTTGTACATGTTTTTTCAGGAGTTAGTTGGTGGTCCTGTAGCGTTATTCTTTTGGTAGTTCCAGTTATTCTCAGGAAGAGTTACAGGTCAGATGGATTCTTATCATACAGCCATGGGCACTTCAAATGATTGAAATAGGTTGAAAATCTAGAGATCAAGGTCAATGCAACAATGAACCAGGGCCAAACAAACATGTGTACACAAGAAATATATAAATAAGCATTCTGAGAGTATTGGATGGCAATACATAGTCCTCTTCCCGTTACAAATCAATATCTTCAACCACGGAAAAAATTATTTGAAAACGATTTGCAGTAATGATGGATGGAGGGAGTGCAAACCTAAAGCCACATTCAACTTTATTGGTAGGGGAGTGCAAATGGCGGACCTATTTCATGGACAAAGAAAATTAACAATTATCAATGAACCATAAAAATAAAGGTCAAGGTCTGAGTGATTAAGTTGTTAACAAATACAAACTAGCGACATTCTATAATAGGAAGGCGATATTTTGATATGAACACAACAATAAATAAGTTTCTATTTTTTTATCTGTTGATATGAATGAAATGTACAAAATGATAGACAAGATCGAAAGAAAGACTAGATGAAAGGACATTCATACAAAAATGAGAATAAAATTTCATACTTCACATACATTTACAGCAAGTTGCCAGAACTCCTTTCAAAATAATTAATAGCACTATAATTAACTAGCATCTTCACATGAAGGAATAAATGTTGATATAGATACAGTGTAACAGCTCACTCACAAAACTACTGTGTATCCATGTGTTTATTCTATTGACAGGACATACTTTCAGTGGTCTTATGTGTGACTACAATACTGTACCCATAACTCAAAATTGAGCATTAGAGACAATGTTACAGTAAAACTGAGATCATTAATCTTTTGAGAGTTATTCCAGAAATGTGGTTTTTTTTTGTTTTTTTTTAAATGAGAATGGACTGCAAGGCACTAAAATGTACCCATAGGTACATGAAAAGACTCCTAGAACCAGTTTTTTGGAAGAAAGCATTCTTCAAACCCCCAATTCCCACATTTTTTTTCTGGAATAGCCCATGAATAATATGCTTACTTTATACACACGACATGGCATTTTGAGCATTTACATTTTGTTATTGCACATTTATCTCTGATCTAGACTAGGATTGCAATGATGTTAATAACCACAATACATGAGAATTAGAATTGGACAAAATATGTGTAAAAATAAATAAAGGATGTTTTAATTTTACCTCGCTAGAACAGGTTGAAACACTGATTATTTCTTCCTAAAGAATATAGAACTATTTATAAAGCATTGGTTCAAATAAGAGATTTATACTTGTATCATTGCAACCCTAGTGTCAATTTATTTTTCTCAGTTGACAAAATTTTCCCCCCATCATTTTTATATTAAACAACTCTGTGCATCTAAGTGAATTAATTTCTGATACATCACATGGTATTAAAAATAATATAATTTAAACTTTTACAATATGTTGCCTCTTTTTAGACAAGAAATAATATATTAACAGTTTCAAAATCATAAATTCTTCCATATTAAAAATATTAGTACAATTGAGCACTTTACAAATAGACATAACATGGAAACAGTGATAGCACTTTGTAATCTATTATAATTTCTCTGCAGTATTATGCTTCTCTGTTCTCTTTAAAATGTTTCTCAGCATACAATCTCACCAAGACATCATCATAATCATTTAATTGATATCACAGTCTACTTTTACAATGTTCTAAGATCAGAAAGAGAAACCTTGTTGTGGAATGGTTGCTGCTGCATTGAATTGATAGGCATTACCATCTGTAGATGTGGGAGCTAAACTCTCATCCTCTTCCTGAAAAACGTCAAAATATTGCATTAATATCAGTGGAACAGATTAGTTAAAGACCAAGGTATTATTTTTAAACAATTAAATAATGTGTTGGCATAAAAACAAATAATTTGAACTTTGAAAATTAAAAATATGTTTGCAATGTGGTAATTCATGTTTGTAAGTGAAATTAAAATAACCACTTTCAAAAAATAAAGGCTTTTTATATACAGTAAGTTATCTGTACCAACACAATGCATTGACCCTATAAACTCTGGATTATAACATTCACTGAACAAATAGTTTTGTTTGTAACATGTATCAGTTAATTTTTACATCTTCAGCTTTATAATTCATGTTGTTATTCCCCAATAATATTTTCTTTGCAAAAGAAAAATGTCTCTGAATTAAAAAACAAAATTTGAGCGACTGAATTACTAACCTCTCCACCAAACCATTTCTCTATCAATTCTAAAGCTGCCTTGTACACATGTTCATTCTCATGGTTCTGTAAATCTTCTATCTTATCTAGACCACCACTCTCTTCAACCATTACACATACAATCTCTTGCTGGCCTATCTTTTCTGCTGCCTATTCAATAATTGATAAACATCCATAAATTTAATTTCATGAGAAAAATTTAGCCTGCCGTTCAACCCTACATCTACCACCAGATATAAGTTAGAAAACATGGTTTATATGGGGACGGAGTCCCCAATAACAGTAGAAAATTCAATATAAAAAAAATACGGGAAAATTTCCTGAATTTTTCATTGTACTAATGAACTCAAAATCGTTCAAATTTTTTTTGTCGCGTTTTGAAATCCCGGACCTGCGCTGAAATTTACAATGTACTTCCTTTTTCCGGTCTCGTTTGTATGAAACTTTGAGTAAAATATATATTTATCAGTCTAGTATAAAATAGGAAGGAACGCGCAATACCAATTTCATTTTTAATAATTCCTTGATATGAAAAAAACGTTACCTGATGAAAGCGTTTCTTTGTTTACATTGCATATGACGTCAATTTAAATAACGTCACAACTAAATCCCTAACAACAGAACCAAAATCGGAAACGTTAAGGTATTTCCATTTCTTTTTTTTTAAACAAATATTTAAGTTACAAAAAAATAATTCATACAGACTTCGTCCCCATTTACAGGTAATGCCTGCCTCATATTAGTATTGAATCAACTTGATGAAATAAAATGTTGATCCAAAATATAGAATAAAAGGCCATAAACAGTTATCAAGTTTGTATGGACCCTATTTTCTTCAGTTCATATTTCATTTGGACTAAGGGTCAATATCTGTTATCATAATGAAAAACAACAAGAAAATAGAAACAAATTATAGAATGAAAAATGTGCATATAACCCACAAGATGTACACATTTGACAATACTGTAACTTTCCTAATCATTGATAAATTCTAAATACTTTATAAAGTACATACTGTTATAATATTATTAACAGCATCCAGAATGACTAGTGAGACTTTAGCCTCCTTGACGGTCAGTAAATCACATAGGGGTTTGATAGCTCCCAACTGTACTAGATAGGCTATCTGTTCAACGGTTCCTCCTGATGTCAGGTTTGTAATGGCCCAGGCTGCTTCCTTCTGACTCTTATAATCACCCTGAAACAAAATTGGCATATATATGGTTCAGAGTGTATGACACTCATAAGATGTTACTTAAAAACTATACTCAGTTTTCACTTGGAAACTATATTACATGATACCAAAATGCAACAACATATATGAATACTGTGAATGATTATTGTTCCTTGGATACACATTTTTATACATATATACTGATGAAACAAACAATGCTATACCATTTTTTTTCTCTCCCTAAAGGCATTTGTATACAAAATATGGTTTATACAGGTATAAGACCTCTCACAATATTGAGCAGTATATAAAAAGCTGATTAGCATGTCAGTCTCAATGGTAGCATGCATGTGAGAAAAAAACTAATATAATCACAAAGCAATAATGATTGCAACATGTGTGTTTTCAAAATAATGTGGATTTTTGTGTCATCTCTATTAAATATATGTTGTTCTATCCTTCAAATCACGGTTAGTGTACACTTTCTGACACAGAAATATTTGAATTTCTTGCAAAGAATCAATATAATCGTGTTTAAACAGTTGGTTTTCTGACATTATGGCAATGCACTACAACAACACAAACCTTGATGAGTATTTCCAGTATAGGTTGTAACAACTGTTTATCTACAACTTGTTGTATTTGAGCTGTATTTCCAGCAGTTATATTTGATATTGTCCATGCAGCTTCTTTTTGTATATTGATTTTGGGATGTTTGAGCAGTTCGTGGAATGGGTCGAGACAGTTGTGATCCAGAACAAGTTGTGTTTGGTGATCATCACCAGTAACAATGTTTCCAATAGCACGTAAAGCTGGAGTTATCACAGGGACTTCGTTACTAGCCAGTAATTCAACAAGTCTTGGCACCACACCTAAAAATATAAAATACACTTGTTTGTAAACTTATGCCATGGTTATAGATCTTCTAAATTTTACTTTTCTTCGCCAGATGTGAAAAAAACGGTCAGATGTGAAAAAGTTGAAACCTATACATGCTTTTAAAATCAGAGAATATATTTATGCCATGATTCATAAATTAATGGGTAGTTTTGGTTGGTCTGGGAAAAAAGAAATCTGGTTGTCATAAATGTGTAACATTACTGTCATGACTATATATCACCTTTATTAGATTGAACTTCTGCTTTGGTCATTCTGTTGGGCATGTTCATAAATTGATCATAGTAAAAGTGGAAAAGGGGTACACAACTTAATAATGCTATCTTTTTATAATTACTACAAATACAGTATAGCTATGCTGGTGTACTTACCACTATCTACAACTTCCTGTATTTTATCATTAGTACCATCAGTGAGATAGGACAAGGCCCAGCATGTGTCTGTTAACACTTCTCTATCTGTGTGATGGAGTAGTCTGGCTAATGTTGGTAAAAACTGACGAACTATCTTAAACTTTGGTGGGGGATTCTTGTTTCTACAAAGGTTGGACAAAGTCCATGTGACATTCCTCAAAAATGCAGGCTGAAAATTAGAAAATAGTTTAGAAGAATAGATTTTGTTCAAAAGTTAGTAAAATAATATGTATGATAATCAGAAGTGCACAACAATGAGATTTCAGACTGACTTGTCTCTCTTTTTCAGGTCCAGAGCACAAAATATTCATAATGGTCACAAATAACAGGCTACGCGAATGAATTCTATTTTTACAGGACATTCGGTCTGGTAAGCATCCTAGCTTTACCAGACCGAATGAAATTTTACCAGACCAATTTTTTTTTTACATCTAATTGTATATTATCCGACAAAAAACAACAAACATATGACTTCGTTGTGCCCTTCTCCTCCCCAAAATGCACAAATTAAAACAAAATGATGTAACAAGAGGGGATATTGTTATGAAAGTTGTGCACAATTGCTTGAATGCATTTCAGTGAAGAGTAATGCCCCATTTTGTTGGATTTTGACAATGTTTGTGAACTAAACATAAATTAGAGTTTCTGTATAAAATATTATTTCCTGTTTCTTCTTTCTTTTTCATATATCTTTTGGTTTTCAATTCTTGTGGTTATATTTCATAGCTAAATTTTGTGATCTGCTTGGATTTTTATTCATTTATTGTATTTAAATTGGCAAACCCGGAATTATCCTTATCCGTTCCCAGAATCTGATCCGGTTTTATTTACATTTCCGGTTGTGGCAATGATGGCATCCATTGTTGTTTTTGACAGTCGGATATGTTTTTACCCGGATTTACACATTACTGGTTGTCGATGTTCGGCATAAAGCTAGCGGTTGAACAAAATAAACATCGCTGTGATGAATAATAAAGATGAAAATGAATTTGAGATCGTTTGGCAATTTTGCTAGAATGTTCCATGAAAAAAAACACCGGACATTCGGACTGGAATTCAACAAAATTTTACCAGACCGATCCATTATTCACCGGATTTGTCCAACGGTCCGACGTATTTCGTGTAGTCTGAAATAACTCATGGCAGTACAAGCAAATGTTTAACCCTATGACACTTAATTTACCAGTCCAAATGCATGTTCCTGTATTCAGCATTTGGTTACAGTAGCATGGTAGGATCGTGTCAGAAATTTGTTTTTGTAAATATCTAGGTTAATTGGACAAATTTTCTCTGAATTTTTCACATGTTTATGTCAGGCTTTTAATTGCAGACTTAATGGTAGGTGTTTTTCTCATTGTTGAAGGCCTGCCAGAAACCAATAGTTACTTATACCAATTTCATTCAAATTTTCAAACATAGATAGTTGTTATTGTCCATTGGTAATAAGCACACATTTTTTTATAAGAAGTTAGACGCTCAACTTGTAAAACCTCAGAAGTTTTATCGGTGACAAAATTACTTACTGGTGTATCTGTTTTTATTAATCTTAACAGTGGTTCAACAATTCCCATCTCAGTAACATAATCCCTCAGCTCTGGTCCATCACCTAGAATCAAATATTTTAGATATTACTCATCAAATATTGATTACATAGATCACAACCTAATATTTGTACATCAAGTTTGGTTTAAATTTATTCAGAAGTTTCTTTTCATCATTATACTAGTTTTGGACATACTACAATCCAGGTGACAATATTTCATATAGTCCTAAAGGATAAAATGAGCAAATACAATTTGCAAATCAAGATAATATGATGTAGAATTAAAATTTCAAAACCCAATTTCAAAACATGAAATATCAAATTTTATATTTACATATACAATTACAAAGTTTGCTTTATGTCCCTTTATTGGTCAACATATGATTACAAAAACAGCTATAAAAGTGGAAACAAACTTATGACAAAATGGCAGAATTAAGACAAAAATGTCTGAGGAATTTTTCTAAAGGTTTTCCCCGTGTTCGTTTTATTGTAATCCTGACAACACGCATATCATGCTTACCTGCAATATTACCAAGAGCCCAGACAGCTTGTTCACAAACATTATGATGAGAAGATTCTAAAAGTTTTATAAATGGAGGGACAGCTCCAGCCTTGACCACAACTTTAGTTTGATCACTGGTTCCTGATGCAATGTTGGTTAAAGCCCAGGCAGCCTCAAACTGCAAATCTGGCCTGCAATTTTATAAAAGTTCAGTTATAAGCATATATAATAGAATACACAATTTCAGTCTATATTCAATACAAAAACATTTGCCTTCTTCATTTACTAAAGTCATCTGCAAGTACATTATCAACATTTTAGATGAACTATTGCTAGGAATTTTTCAATGTTGAAAGACTACTTTCAATTACAGACCAACAAACAGGAGTAAAACAATATACTCCCAAACTTCAGCTACATGGGCATAAAATATAATCACAACAGAAATAGTAACCTGTCATTGTGAGCCAGATATTCCACCATTCGAGGTATAACACCAGCATGTATGATATCATCAATAGGAGGGTTTCTTTCCTTTGACAGTAGTTTTCTTGCTCCCTGTGTACACTGCAGCTGAGTAGCAGCATCTGTACTGTTAATGCCGGCTATAATCTCAACTAATGTCAGTCCAGAGGCATTGGTCTGAAAAATTACAAAACAAAAATGAAAGTTATTCAGTTAATAGTCTAAATATTTGACAACAATAACTACTAACATGTATTTCATATCAGCTGTAGTTGTGCATCACTACATGATTTATCTAAGAGTTCTTAAAAAGTTTATATCTATTTTGCATTGCAGCAATAGAAAAAAGTGAGGATTTTAAGCAGATTTTCTTCAAGGACCAACAAGGAGAGAGTATGGGAACTGTTAAACCTTTGTGAAAGTAATTACTTGTAATGTTCCTTAATAAAAAGTCTAATGTTTTGTATGTTTAATTACCTATCAAAGATATCAGTCTTATAATTAAGTAAACTGATTCAAAATAAAGAAAGAAATAATTTAATGACTGGGACAAGTTTATCATGTTCATATGGGATTAAAACAATTACTTTATTTGTGGCATCTCCTAAAGGACTGGTAGGTTCTTCATCTATGGCCACATTTCTCCTTTTCAACAGCTGGTCATCTTTCTTAGATTTTCTTAGTTCTACAGAAACTTCATTTCTACGTCTTCTCATCTCCTGAAATATACATTCTTAATTATTATCAATCAATTTTTTGGAATTTACCTATAATACCTGAATATTGACCATGTTAATCAATCACAGCAGTTTAAATACCTCTTTAGCGCTCACTAACATGTTTAACCCCACCACATTCTTTATGTGCCTGTCTTAAGTCAGGAGCCTAAAGAGGAGCGGTTGTTTTTTTTTTTATTGAACTTTTTCATATATTTGAAGTAAGTGCCTAGCAGTCTAAGATACAATATGGTTTTTTTTTCCTCATTGTTGAAGGTCGTACAGTTGCCTTTAATTGCTGGCATCAACTTTATTTGAACTTTTGTGGATACAATGCAGCTGTCTCATTGGAAATCAAACCATTTCTCCTTATTTTCTTATATTCATTCTAAGGCCAAAAATATGTATGTGGTTTATTCAATATAAACCATGATCATGATGATAACGGACCAACACTGCCTTTTTTCTGCTTTGATACTTTATAAAAAAAAAGAGTAATTGAATTATCTACATGTAACTTTGCATGTTTCCTGTATGATAAATCTTTTAACTGCTTTTTACTTATGGTTCAAGAAATAAAAATGAAAACAACACGTTATAATTTTCACGAGTCTGAAACAATTTTCAATATAACCTTCATCGAAAATGTCCTTTCGTTCTAAAAATAGATTGTTGAAAGGGTCCCGTTGAAATGTTGACAGTCTGCACCGTTAGCCACGAGTCCGATGCCCCAGACTAGTAAAATTTCATTCAGACTAGTAAGTTTTTGCAAAACTTTGCTTGGACCAATAAGAAAAATGTCAGAATATTGGTCTTCGGACTAGTAGTTGAAAAAGTTTTTGGTGCAGACTGATGTTCCGTTGCTTAAAGGTACGGTACACGTGGTGAGGAAACATTTCGATCTCTCTGTCTTTATCCAATTAGCGTTAGCCATGTTTTCATAATTCTTTTCATACTTCTGGGGACTTAACATAACACTTAGCAATGAATTAAAACGAAAGTAAATTTCCGGTAAAAATATTGAATAGAAACATGTTTTAAGTACCCGGCCACGTCCACTTGTATGTTTGTCCATCTGATGAGTTAAGCCTTTTTTCAACTGATTTTTATAGTTTGTTCTTATGTTGTACTGTTATACCACTGTCCCAGCTTAGGGGAGTGTTGGGATCCCCCTAACATGTTTAACCCCGCCACATTATTTATGTATGTGCCTGTCCAAAGTCAGGAGCCTGTAATTCAGTGTGGTTGTCATTTGTTTGTGTGTTACATATTTGTTTTTTTCTTTTCATTTTTGTTGAGCCTTCGACTTTAGTCAAAAAAGCGAGACTAAGCGATCATACATTCCGTCGTCGGCGGCGGCATCCACAAATATTCACTCTGTGGTTTAAGTTTTTGAAATTTTAATAACTTTCTTAAACTATACTGAATTTCTACCAAACTTGGACAGAAGCTTGTTATGATCATAAGAAAGTATCGAGAAGTAAATTTTGTAAAAATAAAATTCCATTTTTTCCGTATTTTACTTATAAATGGACTTAGTTTTTCTGCGAGGAAACATTACATTCACTCTGTGGTTAAAGTTTTTTAAATTTTAATAACTTTCATAAACTATCCTTGATTTGTACTAAACTTGGACAGAAGCTTGTTTATGATCATAAGATAGTATCAAGAAGAAAATTTTGTAAAAATAAATTTCCACTTTTCCGTATTTTACTTATAAAAGGATACTTTTTCTGCAAGGAAACATTACATTCTCTCTGTGGTTAAAGTTTTTAAAATTTTAATAACTTTCATAAACTATCCTTGATTTGTACCAAACTTGGACAGAAGCTTGTTTATGATCATAAGATAGTATCAAGAAGAAAATTTTGTAAAAATAAATTTTCACTTTTCCGTATTTTACTTATAAATGGACTTAGTTTTTTTGCCAGAAACAAAACATTCACTCTGTGGTTGTTTTTAAAAATTTTATAATGTTCTTAAACTATCCTGGATTTCTACCAAACTTAGACAAAAGCCTGTTTCTGATCATAAGATATTATTCAGAAGTGAATTTGGTAAAAAAAAAAAATCACTTTTTCCGTATTTTACTTATAAATGGACTTCCAGTTAACATTACATACAGTCTGCAGTTAAAGTTTAATAAAAATTTTATAAAACATTTATTAGATTCATAAACTATCCTGGATTTTTTTACCAAACTTGGAAGCTTCTTTCAATCAAAAGACAGTATCGAGAGGGAAATTTTTATTGATGTTTTTCCTCATTTCTGTTGAGTCTGCGATTAACAGCAAAAGTACAGGGCTTTCCATTGAAGCCGGTAGCCGGCGGAAATCCGCAGTTTGCGGTGGCTTCAAGTGCCCGCTACTTCGCTGACAAAAATATAAATTCAAAAAGAAAAAAATATCTTTTTCAAATGTTTACAGGCAGCCGAGAGACGTATTGTCGCAAAGTCGCGGTCACGATAAACAAGGATGAAAAGTCAGTGTTTACCTTGGGCTAAATATAGTTCACATGAATTCAGGTCACTGATTGGTTGTCTATTTAAAGTCAGAATGCATCGTTTCTTTTTAAAGATAACAAGAGAGACGTTCCGGTGGCCATTGAAGGATAACAATAGAGACGTTCCGATGGTCATTAACTCGTTGGCTTTTTTGGCTTTTAAAACGTGAAAACAATCAGATTAGGATGACAATCTTATGTTATGAAATAATATCAGTCAAATTAAAGAAAGTGTAGTAGATCATATTGTTCAGAATCTGGAAAACAGTCTCTTTTGAAGTTCATTTTTCAAAGCCCACGTGGTGTTCAGAGAGGTCAAAAACGAAAGTAGAATATTGTCGACTCGACCTCAAATAAATAACATTTCCAAATGATTTATGTATCCGACTTATTGAATAGTTTACAAAAAAAAAGAGAAAATCAGGGGATATATCAATTTTCTGTCAATGCTTGTGAAATAATTGTATGGTTTAAATACGCGTAACAGTCTTTAGAGAGAAAAGGGGGGTCATTTGTTTACAAATGCACGTAGTTATGCAAAATAAATCGAGCAAGATTTTTTTAACAAATCGGATTATTGTATGAATTAATCTCCTTTAAAAGTAAATGAATTTCAAGCGTAAGGTAAAAAAAAATAACATAAAAAAAAAAAAAAAATTCTTTGAGATTTTTTTTCTTTCTTTAATTTCATACATAAAAAATGGTCATTTGAAAGATGAAATTAGGTGCCAGGAGATTGCGAGAATGTAGGATTTTGCTCTATTTATATCAGAGCTTCTGGGGGCCTTCAGCGGCCCCCAGACCCCCTGCCGTAAGGCACCAAGCTTACAGCTTGGTGGGCGTCCGGCTTTGCCGAACGCATGTTACAGCCGCCTATAATTTTAATTCAGCCTTCTACTTCAATTTCAATGGAAAGCCCTGAAAGTAGGCGAGACACTGGGTTCCGTGGAACCCTTACGAATTTTTTTACATAAATAAGGCCGTAATTTTTCTCGTTTTTATTGTTTTACGTTGTCTTATCTGGGCCTTTTATAGCTGACTATGCGGTATGGGCTTTGCTCATTGTTGAAGGCCATACGGTGACCTATAGTTGTAAATGTCTGTCATTTTGGTCTTTTGTGGATAGTTGTCTCATTGGCAATCATACCACATCTTTTTTATATTTAGTTTCCTTTTGAGAGGATTATGATGATAACAAGACTCGGCTAGTGTTGGCAGGAAGCGTCCCTTGAACGTATGGGGTTGTGCAATGGCGCGTCCAGGCGTGTTTGCGTGCCTTAACGATAACAGGGTTAGAACTCATCAAAACGAAATCAGTTGGAACATGAAAGGCCAAATCACTTGTTATATGAAGTCAGCATCAGAAACCAAAAGTTCTAAGAAGGGACAAGAAAATCCAGATTTATGTAAATAAAATTAGACAAAAGCATTGTTTATTTTTAGTTCAAGAGTATATATAGTATATATTTATTTTAGTTGATGAGTGAACACACACATTCAATATCGTCTTAATGGAAAAAACCAATACACTAAGGAGCTTGGTGGTAAAAACCCAATTTGATATTTGCTTGACGGGTGACTTAGACAGCTCGACTTGGAATTAATAATGCAATTGAAAAACTATTTCACTCAAATAGATAAAAAAAATGGAGGGGTAAAAACCCCAATTTGTGAATTCTTATCTGGAGCTCTGATGACTAAAACAGACCTTAAAAAAATAGATAAATCTATCTAAGATTAATTTTGTCTAAGGGAGTTGAATCTTTTCTTATAAATTTACAAAAAGCATCAAATCTTTCTTTTATTTTAAAGACTGACTAAATGTTTTGTTATATAATTGCTACACAAAAAATTTAATAATCTGACCTTCTAAATTTTGGGGCCTAATCATTTCCTTTCATTACAACACTCATTAAACAAATATTACTTTAATATGTGTAATATGAATATTTATTTTAATTTATTACTCAGTTCTTCACTTACATCAACATCTCTTCCTTTGTTTTTGTAGGTTTTAATACGAGCATTTTCATTGGAAGGCATCTTTTACAGCTTTCTTTTAAATCTGAAATAATCAGAACTTTTAGCACTTGTAATTATAATATATATCTAGATTCAGATGTACAATAACAATGTCAACATATCAATATAACTAAATTTTTTAAATCCTAAAGATTTTCATGAGTCATTTTCATTTTCTGATTAGTGAAACATGAAAGCAAGTTTTTATGATTTTAATTTGATTTTAGATCGCATACATGTCAGCAGTCTGCACGGTTAGCCACTAGTCCGATGCCCCAGACTAGTCAAATTTGGTTCGGACTAGTAAGTTTTTGCAAAACTTTGTTTGGCCCAATAAGAAAAATGTTAGAATATTAGTCTTCGGACTAGTAGTTTAAAAAGTTTTTGGTGCAGACTGATATTTATTGTCATGCATGTGAAGCAAACTTTTCCAGATATATTTTTCTGTAATATTTATGTCCAACTTACGTCAGAAAATTAAAATAAGCCTGAATATTATCGTTGCTAAAAAAAACATGAAAAATTTCTACATACAACATCACAGTAACCAAATTGCAGTTGAAATCTTGCATGTCTTTGATCAAAATGTTATCAAAAAGTAATCAGGAAGTGAAAAGTAACTGATTAACGTTAAAAAAATTGACTGATCACAATGATTTCATGAAATAATGAAATCAATTACAGCTGATTATGATAACATTTACCTAAAGCCTGCATGCAAGTCATAAAAAAAGGGGATTCCAACCATATGTCCACATAATTCATTTTTCAACAAAAAGGGGGGGGGTAAATAAATTAGCTCGATTAATACTGGTTTACTGTAATATGCATTTAAAATTATCAATTTTTAAAATAAAGATGAATAAATAACAGATATTGAACTAAAAAAACTGCACCGTAGAAGTTATATTATTGGCATCATCATAAAAAATTGCTAATCACACTCACAGCATCCAAAACGACAAAAGCAGAGCTGAATGACATTAAAATCTAAATTAAGATGTAACGATTAATTGTATTGTAATAATAATAGGCAAACAAAATCAAAAAGGATAAAGTATTAAATTTTAACAGACACTACTTTAAAATTATGATAAAGATGTTAAAGTTTGTAGGTTCTTTGTCGTAAATTATCCCTTAAAAATACTGAATTTCATTTTACCTGAATACTGATATCTTCGTTAATACTGTTTCAATAAGATTTCTTTACTGCAATTGGTTTCTGGTACAATATAGCCAATTCTTGTTTTCTTCTCTATGCGTGTATTGTGAAACTGCTTTTTAAAAATTCCGGGTAATATAAAATGTCATTTTGCCGTTTCGTTTTGATTGGATGATAGAAAATAAAGATAATTTTCATTGGTTGTAGCCACTAGCAACAAAACAAGCCGAAAGTATATTTTCAAGACTTTTCTCTATCCATATGGAAAGTCTAGAGTGTTTCGAAACAAGCACCTGTTCTACGGAAATATGTTTTTTCCAATGAAAAGCTGTTCAAAAGATATTTTTTTAAAGAAATATTAGAAGTGCAGATTTTTTTTTATTATTAAAGCTTCATTAATAAAACATTGTTTTAGTAAATATTGTCCGACTTCCGTTCATGCGCTAGATACCTATTTCCCAAAACAATCATGTCGGCAGACGAAGACACCGAGCTTCGTGATCTTGTAGCTCAAACTTTAGAGACAAATGGAGTTTTAGGAAAAATCAGGGTATTTAAAACCATACAAAATATTGAAAGTTATTGGTGGCTAAGCTAACATGACGCACATATATTCATAACGCCATTCTATTTGAATTTTAAGACGTTGCTGATGACGCTTTTGCATCCATGATGCATGTACTGACAAGAAGTTGGCAAAGTTACCACGGAATGTAGAAATATTTGTGACATGTTTACAAATATTAGCAATGCATGAGCGTCATAAATATTTATTTTACGTCGTATTTGTCCGAAATCTTGATTTATATTGTATTTATCATAATTGGTTAAACTATAAATCTGTAAAAAAAAAATATAAACTTTTGGTTCAAATTATCTCCCCTTAAATTAGAAGCAAATACATGTACTATGCATGACACAGTGATTATCGCATTTTAAGGGGATTACAATAAATCCCTTTCAGTTAAAGTTGTTAGACATAGTCTGCAAAAATATTGATAACAAAAAAATTCCCCAGGTATTTATATTTTTTAATACACACCTTGTCGCTATTTGTTAGCCATTTCTGGACATCTCACAGGTTCCCAGAAAATTTTGACATCATAATAAAAAATATCTGACGCCACAATGGAAAAGTGTTTGTTTGTATGACGTCATTAGTTCTAACGGTGCAGATTCTCTGGTCAGCCGGGAATAGCAATAAGGTGTCTTCTTACTTGTACAGGTCTACTCAAAAGACAAATTATTTATTAGAAAACATTGAATGTATGTTATTTAAAATAAAAAAATAAAAATTATGTATACAAGTTGGAAGTTTTTCCTTTAACTTGGACCAGTACATGCTACTCGAAGATACACCCCTATGAAAAATTATATGAACAACAGTACACAACATAAAAAACACTTGATTAGCCTGTATAAGTGGGTTTTTTTTAACAGTGCTTGTCTTAAACCAATATTGTCACATGCTTTGGATTTTGGAAACCTACATTGAAAAACTGTAAACATCAAAAGTGATCAGTAACTATACAATTATAAAAGATCGACAGGAATGATATTATGGCCATGAATTATTTTCTAGTCTATTACATTTATATGTTGGAAAGTGGCAGGGGCGGATGCAGGAATTTTCGAAAGGGGGGGTGCTAACCCAGGCCCTGGAGGGCATAGGGGGGGTGCAAAACATATGTCCCGATACAAATGCATTGATCGGCAAAAATAAAGGGGGGGTGTGCACCCCCGGAACCCCCCCCCCCCCCCCCCCTGGATCCGCCACTGAGTGGCCATTGACATTGATTAAGATCATGGTGCACATAGATCCAGATGATTGACAAAGGCTCTTTAGAATCTCCAGTTTAATTTGGCCTTAGCCAACAGCACTATTCTTTTCTTTGACTGAAATAGAAAATTAAAAAAACCTTTATAATTCACTGATTTGTATCAACCTGCTGAATTTACATCATTTTAGTTTAAAAGATTTTGAATACATGTAAATTAATATAGATATGATGACATGGACAATGATGGATGAGAGGCATATTAAACTTTTCCAAAAAACAACGCTTAATTTCTTAAAAATTATTTTCAGGCACAGCTGAGGGCCAGTGTATTCCTAGCTTTAGAAGAACAAGAGTCTTCACAGGTATGATTTTTGTATGCCATAATGAACAAAAGTCCTTAAATAAATGAACCTGTCAAAAATAGGATCATTTGCTATAAGTCTGATAAAAAGAGATACATGATTTACATACCGGTGAACCAATACATGTTTGGTGTAAATATATCACTTTCTATTAGCTTAAATTACTCTTTGCTTTACCTTTGATATAACCCTTTTAAGAAATTGTTTAGAATCAATCATTGCTTTCTACATTGTTGTACACTATGACTTGATCAGAATTTCAACATACTCATCTCAATGTATAGTTATTGCATTTAATGGTTTTCAATTGGATCAAGATTTTGCTTTTAATGTGATAGGATTATTAACTCTTTTTGTTGATGTGGATTGGCACTCGGTTGATAGACAATTAAGATTCAAGTAGATACACAATATCAATATTCACAGTCTAGAGATCACTGTAGACCAACTATCAAATTAAAAAAAAACCTTTAATATAGGCCAATATGTCATTGGGTTTCATCTTCAGCTAAATAAATATTAAAACAAATAAATGGGAGGAAATTGTTCTTATCATCAAGTATATATTTTATTTATAACTTGTCAGTGTCTGTAAAAATCAAGCTGAAATTCTGGAAAAGTAAGATATATATTGTATGTATCAAGATTACATTTACATATTTTACCTAAATTTTATGTGATCTGAATTATGTACAGCGTAAAACTTTGATATATTTTATATGTTGATTTTAATTAAAGATATCATCCTAATTTGGTATGCATACAGATTATATAAAAGTTTGAATTGTGTTATATTTGAGAATGAATGATTAAGGTATTTTCCCATTGGTACTCAGACTACATCTTCTTGTTCATATTTTATTGTCATTTGTTTATGCAATAATGAAGGTTTCTTTACTGATTTCTCTTTTTATTTATTTGTAGAATAAGACTCCATTTGCAAACCATGACCTAAGGAAATTTCTTGGTACAAAGGAAGGTAAATAATCTTGTATGACATGAATGAAACCTTCTTCAGTAATATACCAGTGTCTGTCTATGAACTACATTTTTTTTGTATATGTAGTTCTAAATCATCTGAATTTAGAAAAGAAATAAGATAATTTCAACTGACACTTTTAAAGATCTGCCTTCAAAACCAAAAAAAAAATTCTGACAAAGTTCTTAAGAGAGACACAAGAACATGTTGCAGTTTGAACCACCAATTTTTTTTATCAGTGACAAAAAATAAATTGAAAATAGCAATGAAATTCAGTTTCAAAGAAACACTTTACTCAATAATTATAGTCTGGTAGAAAACAAAAGTGCAGAGTCAAGGAAAACATTAACATATCATGATAAATAAAAATTTAAAAAAAAAGATTGCACTTATAGATACAAAGCAAATTACCTGTATTGAACCTGTAGTGTATTCTACATTCTAATGCTGACTGCAGTACTTTTGAGTACATTTCTTACAGCTTTAACAATGTATAAGGAAAAAATAGGATTCTTCAGAAATCAGATATATGTCTGTTATAAATGGCTATCAAGGAATTGAAAGAAGACAAAGAAAAAGGCATAACAAAGATTTATCATTTAATTTTGACTATTGCATGTTTGGGTTAGGAAGTTTCATATTGGTGATAAGAAATATGCTATAAATTTTGTCTTGAATTGAAGGATTTGTTAAATTTTAATTCATAGTATAAAAGGATGAAGTGTAATATTGTTTATTTACTTTACAGGGAAAGCTGTAGCTGGTTTGATAAAAGAATTCCTAGAATTTTTCCAGTTAGAATATACTCTAGCTGTGTTTGAACCTGAAGCTGGACTGGTAATTTTTTTTTGTAAATTGAAGGACCAACCAACATTGACAAGCATTATGGTTTCTAAAGAACTGCAGTAATGAAACTATATTCAAAAGCAGTATATCAATTAATTTTCCAACCCTCTAAAATAATGAATACTGAGATGTAATTTGAAATTATTTACATGTGCATAACTTTGTAAATCTATCCACCCGTTATTCTTGTGAATTCCTGTCTCAAATTAATTTATTTTGTAATCCAAATTTTAAACCACTTCTTGTGTATGGTTAGTACTGAACTAAATTCAGTATAATCCTAATATATTACAGAACATACCACATGAGTCGAGAGATACACTTGCCAAAGAATTGAATGTATCAGATACTGGACAGTCAGCTGGGCCCCTCATTGCAGAATTAGTTCAACAGAAAGGTTCATCACCCAGATCTAGAACTCCTACACATGTAAGTGTATTGTAATTTTCCAAAGGTATTTTAAAGATTCTGTTTGTATATCAGTTTTGAGAAATAAATCGATGAAAATGTTTCATTGTACTTTAAAATTTTCCAAGAAGCTCTTTTGTGCAGTACACTTAATATAAGGCATCAATAATTGTAATTGTCTGTTATGTTTAAAAATGGAATTTTGAAATTCTGAAGTTTTTTTAATTCCTTCCAAAACTCTTTTATTAAGTTTTAACGTATTTGTCCTAATATAATAAACAAAAAAAAACAAAAAAATCTGTAACATTAGTCTTAATCAAAAACCATATCAACCCTTTAAGTAAAAAAAGTTCATTGATCTCCTGCTCCTGACTTTCTGGTCATTTCACCGGTGGTAGTTTTCAGATTTATAAATATAATTAAGAAATTATTAAATTTCATATTCAACAATTAGAAGATTAAAGAATTCAGTCACATAAATGTGTGATTATCATTATTATATATCATGTTTTAGCAATATTATTGGGTAAATATAACTAGGGGTTTCAGTAGTGTTTACAGGGCACTGATTAGATATGTCTAATGATCTAATGAAAAAGGATTTAATTTTTACAATGTTGTGGTTTGAAGTGGGTTTAATTTTTACAACAATGTAGTATGAAGTGGGTTTATAGCATTTTTTTAATAATATGTTGTGTTGATAATGTTCTATTGCACTTACCATGCTTATCAGCTATTTAAATTTTCAGCAAGTTATAATTTGAGAGTTGTCTAACCTGCTTTAACTATAATTAACACTTGGTTAGGGCTGTTCCAGAAAATACTATGTCCCCCCCAGGGAAGGCAATTTTTTTAAATATTATGTGGGTGGTTGTATTTGAAATACCAAAATGCAAAGGGAGTGCTGTTCTAATTAAATTTTATTTCTGTGGGTGGTGGGGGTTAAAAAAAAGTGCCGTCCCTGGGGGGGACATAGTATTTTCTGGAACAGCCCTTATGATTAACATCACTTTATCTCTATTTATGCACCTTGTGTTGGCTAACAGATCAGTCCTGAGGAAGGACATCAGTGTATACCTAAGGTAAACTGTTTAGTATTTTATAATATTAGTTTATAGCTAATGAGCTGAAATTTTTCATATTGAAAATAAATTAATGCGGACATTAAGCTATGTTAAGTGCATACTAGATTGATGAAGATAACGATTCTGCTCTGGACTTATACATGTAATATCTTGGTGCTTGAAATGTATTTTATATGTTGGGCTATTGTTTTTATCAAAATCTGTACTTGCCTGTCTGAAAAAAATTTGCAATTACCCTTTTAAATAGTAACTCCACACACAATGGCTTACTTTATGATGATCTCCAAATAAGGATCTACACAAAGATGATCAATTTATCTTCAATTTAATGGCTGCTGTCTAATTTTGCATTAACCTCTCAAAATTACTGTTTTAATTACATTAGGATAGTTATCAATATATAGAAGAAAAAGAGATGGATGATATATTTAAGAGTTGTAAAAGATAAAAATAGCAACAATCAACATTCAATCTATTTGAGCGTGGATCAGTTTGTGAAAATAAACTGATACAGTTACTGAATTAAAATTATATAAATGTCTAAGAATATAACTTAAACACGCTAATTAATACATTAAAAAGTTCTATTAGATTTTAAATAGAAAGACGCAATATTTTGCTAAACAAATTAGCTTCGTCAGGCGTGTGCATCTCTCAAGGTGAAATCGGATGCATGACAAAAAAGTATTTTTGTAGCTTAATCTATACAAGATTTGAGGAAAAGTGTAAAATATTTATTGATGTTGCATAAAATATGTTTGTAGCTACAACTACATAAAGTTGGAATAAAAGTTTAACACATTTAATATATATATATACAACTCCTTTAAACATCAACCCAACAATGTTAGATCTATAAATTTGCTTTCGCCTGCACTGTAGCCGTCCCGCTAGACCACACGACCACCTGCACTTCATAAAAATGAAGCTATCGGTGGCCAGGTGTTACCTTTCCATGTCAGTTTTAATCTAGCGTCGTACTACAGTACATGATATATAAGGCATGGAGATGTATATATATATATATACAACTCGTCTAAACATCAACCCAACAATGTTAGATCTGTAAATTTGCTTTCACAATTTTTTTGTTCTTCCCTTGCCAGGATTCGAACCCATGCTACTGAGATATTGAGACACCAAATCGCCTGCACTGTATCTGGTGCGCTAGACCACACGACCACCTTGGCTTCACAATAATAAAGCTTTCGGTGGCCGGGTGTTACCTTTCCTCGTCAGTTTTAATCTAGCGTCGTAATACAGTACATGATATATAAGGCATGGAGATATTCATTGTGAAAGTCTTTCACATGCATATATATATATACCGTTTCCAAATACTGTTTCGATCCCTAACATCACTGAAAAGACATATATAGTCAAAATCTAGATCTGGTGTACAAAAAAAATATTGACACCTTATGTTTGTGGCATAACATCTGGGCCACAAGTTTATTGTTTTTTGTTAAGTATAAAATTTATATTAAGATCCGTTTTGTTACATTTCGTGATCAATTTTATTTGACAATCGCCAATGGCAGTCAGCAGTGTTAAAGAACATCAGTTGTTCAACCTGTTAGTCAAATGCGTTTTGTTTAGATATACTTTTTCACTTTTTTGGTCTTTTGGAAAATGTTGTTTGTGCTGTATTTAGACCTTTCTACAACGAAATTTGTTTTACATGCACACGTATAAAAATTTCGGTTGTTATCCTACGCAATCATAGGTTTGAACGTAGTTTTTTCAATTTAGACTTGTTTATTTATATATATATGCATGTGAAAGACTTTCACAATGAATGTGATAGACATCAACTATATCATAAAGCTTCATTTTTATTTCAGGGAACAACATCAATAAAACTTGCATTTGTCATCACAAAAAAATAATTCCAACCAGAAATATTTTAATTAGAATATCCATTACAGCTACAAAACTTGACAGGCAATCCCCTATCCTCACATATATTTTGTAAGAAATCAAATGTGGAGTCATCTATCTTGAATGAATATTAGCTACGAGACTTGAGAGAACAAAACAAGATGTTTTATTGATCATTGTTTAATTCTAATGCAGGGATTATCATTCTAAAAAAATATAGCTAATTCCCATCACTTAAACCTACCGTCCTTGCATAACAGATAGTTTCCAGACAAGTAGTATATATAATATCAATATAGATTTTGGAGATGTTTCATGATTGCAAATGTGACAACCATTTACCATAGACCAAAGAATAAACTAATGTTTTTTGATATAACTAAACCAAAAGTTGGTAACAGGCAGAATGGATTACTGGTGTTGCATCTAATTTTAATCACCCTTTTGTGATCATGCCATGTAAAGCAAACACCAATTTTGATTCCCTGTTATTAATATTATATGTCTATTTTTTCAGGATTTAACCAGTAAACAGTTAGAAGATGCACACCAAAAATTTGAATATTATGACAAGGTGAGTTCAAGAATTAGAATATATCTTTTTTGTATACATTTATTTTTGTTTGGCTATTTTCAATGATTTTATTTTAGGAAACTGTTCAGTTATGAAGTGACCTCAATCTTACCTCAGTATAAGACTGAGAAATTTTAAAACATTGAAGTGATTTTTTTCACATTTCAATTTTTCTGTGTATAAACAAGCAAACTCGAACACTACTGATACAAAATATGATAAAAACTCTATATACTATAGCGTAAATAATAATGGAGATAATCTGTTTCTTGTCCAAAGAATTTTCTTTCCGCAGGTAACTGGTAAATTTAAATTGCATAATGAAGCCCTGCAATCAATGCAAAAAAAATCCAGCTCTATTAGGAATAAAACTAGTCTTAAGTAATTTGATAGCAAAGTAATTTTATAAGACACGATCATATCATATGGTTAAGATTTGACCTTGCAGATAGGTTTCAACTCAATATATGTATTGAAGATGAGAATGTCCTCACCTTATTGTATGCTCAGTTGCTTTGTCATGACCAGCACTACCACTATACATTTAGATTGTATTCTTAGCAATCTATTGATGTAAACTTATTCAATGAATAAAGATAGCTTGCTTTTAAGAGGTCCAAGGGAATGTCTAATACTACAAATCAGTAATTGTAGCTTATACCATAAACAGGCATATAGGTCTATAATTTTATGTTATAAAGAGACGATACTTCATGAAAAACATAATAATACGGATGTGTTCTATAGAATTCTTTTTGAAAGCTTGAAATTAGATCAAATGCACATATGATGTTGATGTTTTATAATAAATATATGATATTTTTCCAGGATGGTAATGGTGAAATAGACAAAGATGAACTCAGAGACTTATTTATAGATATTTTTCCAGCATTCAATAGGTATACTTATAGGTTAAAAGAACTTAGAATCAACTTAAGTATATTTTTTTTTTTTTTTTTACCCCCAATATAGTTCCAGTCATCTAGGATGTACTTCTAGTTCATTGAAAATACTTTTTTGTATTCAAATATCAATTTTCCATTAAGACTTAGAATATGACACATTGGATCATATCATTGAAAATTATTTGTATGTTTGAACAGGCTTCTTTTTAAAACATAAAAGGAAAACCATTTTTTTTTAAATACCATAAAGAAATTATGAACACTTAACTGAATTTGTATTTTCAGGAACATGTTAGACCGTTACGTGAATGATGAATTTAGAGCAGCTGATAAAAATTTTAGTAGTAGTAAGTTGATTATCTTTCCTTTTACTTTCGATGTATTTTGAAAAATGTAAAATTTTAGTATAATGGTTGGCATTTAAATTTTATTTACGAAAAATTACCAGATATATACCTTATAACACAGTTATATTATAGTTTTATGAATTTCAGATGTCAGTTCTATCCTTTGCACATTAAATTTTTGTCATATCATGTGTATAATACCCCTACTCAATAAGCATTCTACACAATTTTCTAAGCAAGACAACAGTTGCAACTTTGTGTGTGTCTCAAAACTCCTTCAATATTGATAAATATGGTACATGTATTTTAAGGATACTTGTCACTTATGCCTCAAGGTAAACAAAGAATGTAGCACCTTGCTGCATGATCATAGACTAAGAATTTGATTCATCTTTAATGAATGATCTATCAGCCTTTTTTGTGAAAGAGAATGTTTCTTTTTTTATTGGTGACAGATTTGGAAAAAATTCAGCATGGATTTTCCAAAATTTTTATATAGCTCTTGCATTTTGCATAGAAAGAATACTGTGTCATTTATTTTGAATGCTAAATGCATGTCTGTGTATTACAAATTTGTCCATCAATGCTTAACATATGTCATGATCATGTCAGACATGTTAAAGAACTTGATCTTAAAATGTACTTGTTGTTTTTAACCTACAAATTGCTAGTTCAAAGGATGCTCTCTACATGGATGATTGATCACACATAATAACAAACATTTAACATAAATATGTTATGTATTTTACACAGGTGTATGTGATTCTTTAATGCAAAATTGTTGCTATAATTGTCAAATCTTGTAATTTTATGTGCTTATAAAAAGTATGCATTTGTAGGTCAAATTCTGAAAATATTTATCACATCAAAAGACAAATTCATTGTATTTTATAATTTGCTATTTGCAATGAGTTCCTTGGAAAGCCTTTAATTATATGAATTAAGTAGGCTGCTAATATATAAATGATCACGTCATGTTTTGCAAATATTCTTAAAGCCTTTTACATCCTTCTAATGGTTTGATACTTTTAAATCATAAAAACATAAAAGTTGTCTGCTATACTTTCAATGGAGAAATCAAAATATCTTTAAGGTGGTACCCAACACTTTAACTAAAATTAATTTGGCTCGTTTAATTTTCATTAAATTTTGTCAAAGTATTTACTTTGACCCTTTAACAAAAATATAAAAATTTCAAAAACTTTGAACCAACCGTTTAATCAGAAAAATTACACTGGTTATATAGCAGTTTGACAAACTACAATTTTGATCATTGAGAAGCTTAATATTCCCTTAAGAACACAACGTCATTAAAACGTTCTGCTGATTTTACAGAGTTATCTCCCTGTAGTGTTAGGTACCACCTTAATTCCATGGTATAATTTTGATATCAAACTTGTCATGTGATTATATTGTGTATAATTACAAGGATTCTTTAAGTTGTCATGTAAATCTCTTGTACGAAGATTAAGATGATTAAACATGTCCCTGATGTTTTTGTTTCAGGTATAAGCTTTGATGAATTTATTGATATGTACAAACGCCTGTTTTTACTTTGTCGAACGGTTGTGTCGGGAGAAGTGTCAGATATTTTACCTCAGAAATCTTCACAAAAGGTAATAGTAAATTTAAGTATTGAATACACAATTTGATAATTATCTCTTATGTGTTTGAAAACTAGGAAGTATCTAGATTGGTGACATGCTCTTCCTGAATATGGTATGATGTGAGATTTTAATGCCATGTAACAAGAAATGCTCAATTTGGAATTTGCTGCTTTTCCAATAAGCATGTGGCATTTAGGAGTAATAGCAAATACTGAATGCCTCTGCATCATAATTAGCAAGTTTTAAGTCTGCTATAAAGCACACTTCATATTTATGGTGCTTTAACTTGTTCTCATTCAGAATATGCATTTAATTTGTTGCTGAAGGCGAAAAAGTCATCAATTGTCTTAATCTTAAACTCCCTCATTTTATATTATTATACCCCCGCTTTCAAAAAAGGGGGGTATACTGTTTTACCTCTGTCTGTCCGTCAGTCCGTCTGTCCGTCCGTCAGTCCGTCTGTCCGTCCGTCAGTCCGTCCCATGAAACTTTCGTTACATTTTTCTCAGGAACTACACATCCACCCTTTCTGTAATTTAATATCAACATTTATATATGTCAGCTATACTGTGTGATGCGTTTTCAGATTGATCACTTGACAACTTCCTGTTTACCGAACACTTGTATGATTTTACACATGATAGCCAAGTTGAAAATTTTCGTCACATTTTTCTCAGGAACTACAATACAAGGATTTCTGAAATTTGGTTTCAGGATTTATATAAGTCAGCTATACCGTGTGATGCGTTTTCAGATTCATCACTCGACAACTTCCTGTTTACCGAACACTTGCATATTTTTACACTATTAATATTATCCACTTGCGGCGGGGGTATCATCAGTGAGCAGTAGCTCGCAGTTTCACTTGTTCATATTAAAGATATATATATAAGCTTTGTTAACTGTGCACTAAGTTAGGAATATGACAGTCAATTGCACCAATGATGTTCAGTGGGAAATGTTTGAGTCTTATAAAAAAAAATATCTTATTTTTACAGAGTAATAGTATCTCAGAAAACAGAAGTTATGTCGACTCTAAAAACCAAAAGAATTTACAGAACAGTAAACAGAACGACATGAGGAATGGCCCTAGGTTTGGTTCTGATGGTAGTGATATAGAGGAAGATCCTTTCTTTGATGATGCTGTCCCATCTAATAAATCATATAACAGAAGGTAAACAAAAATAATAATCTTTTTGGCAGAAAGATTTCTGTCCTGACTTAGAAACAAAATACACTTTAATTTTATTTTGTCATTTGTTACTTTTTAATGTTCACAAATTTTGAGTTTTATTATGCATCAACAAAATAGAAAATAATGTCGTGTGTAATTTCCTGTAGATATGTTTATAGCAAAAAATTCTCTTGTTTAAGTTTCATCTACATAAATAACTGTTTTTGTTAATAGAAAATAATGTGTTTTAACATTGTATTATTTTAATTGTAGCAAATATGTATCTCTTTGTTTTCGCTTTTTACATATATAGTCACTCTAAATATATAATTAAACATAAATTCACAATATGTATATTAATCTTGTGTGTTTTGTGTGTATATCTGCCTCAGAATCTGTTAATATGTACTTGATGGATTACTTTATATAATTATTTAAACAGTTTTTTTTGGTTAACAGTTTGATGAATGTTTTTTATACACTGATAAGGCATTTAAGGAGGGTCGCTTCTCAGTTTCAAAATAACAAGCTTTTCATAACACTAGTATATATTGATAGGCGATTATTAAAGGAACCAAAAGATCAAATAAAAAATATAGGTCAATGTGCTTGTTTTCGAGATATTAGCGATTGTTGTTTTGGCTTGAAAATATTCTCTCTTGATTTTTCATAGCTTTATCATTGACAAGTTTAAGTGCACAAAAACTATTAAAAAATAACATTGATTTTAAAAGACTTTTACAGATGGCTTATAATTATACATGTTAAAGATTTATAAAAAGAAAAATGGGGGTCAATGGGCAAAATTTGTTCAGTCATTCAAATGATAAAGCCAGAGGATATCGAAAATCTGACAAAAATCCCAAATCATGATAAGCGAACATCCTTAATTAGCTCCCTTTACAGCGGATTGCATTGAGTGTGTAGGTAAAGGTAATATGTATGCTTAGCTTGCTTGCTAGCTTAACCATGAAGTTATTATTAGATAAAGTATACTACCCTCCTTTCTGAGTAGTCTAGTCCAACAGACAGATAGATAGGCTATCTGTTGGACTAGACTACTCTCATAGGAGGGTAGTTTACATAACCTAATAGAACCAAAGATATTACCTTTACCTACACACTCAATGCAATCGGCTGTTGGTAGTGAAAATTCCCTTATATAAGTGCTATAAAATCTGAAATTTTTGTGAGGTTTTGGTAAATGTAAATAATGCAATGTGATATACATATCTGTATGAAGCTTGCATGAAATAGCAATAATTGATCTCACAACTCTGAATTTACAGTAAAATTTCATTGTTTATGTGTGTGGGGGGAAAGGGGGGGGGGGGGGGGGGTATATTCATGAAATAGTACTTGATTTTATTATATGTTTCAAATTGAAAAGGTGTAAGAATGGGTCACAGTTAATATATTTAATTTTTTGAAAATTCAGATGTACATTTTCCCAATCAAAAAAAGAAATAATCAGTATTTAAAAAAACATTCCTTTCTAAAATATTTTATATGTGCATATTAATGATGTAGGACAATGTACAATAGGTGTAATACCCATGCACATATATGAAATCCATCAAGTATATTACTTCATAAAAATTGTATATCATTTCACACCTCTGCTAAAAAAAGTATCTTGTATCAGCTAAACACTTTATATTCATCTTAATTTGTCATTGCCATTATAGAGCCATGTTTCAATTGCATAGGATTTTGAAATCTTTAAAGTCTTTATACACCGTTTACGGGACGTATTTTGGTATACTGTTGTCCGTCATCAACATGTCAGACATTAACTCAAAAACGCTTTAACCAATTTGAATAAAACTTTGGTGAATTGTTTATATCTCTTGAAATGAGCTCCCTTCCTTTTTTTAGAATATTTAGATTTTACGTTACTGAGTTATGGTGTTTTATTCATTAAAAAAAGGGGGATTTTCCAGTTTTCGGACAATAACTCGAGAATGCTTTCACCAACTTGCAAGATATTGTGGTGAATTGTTTATATCTATTGACATGGGCTTCGTTTCAATTTTTATAAATTTTAGATTTTAGGTTTCTGAGTTGCAGAGTTTTATTCATTAAAAAAAGGGGGGTTTTCCAGTTTTTCGGACAAAAACTAAAACACTTTCAGCAGTTCTAATGAAACTTTGGTGAATTATTTATATCTTTTGATGTAAGCTCCCTTTTTATTTTCATAAATTTCTAATATGACATTGAGAATTTATTGAACTTTATTTGTTTATAACAGATTTACTAAGTATTGCAAACAGCACAGTGTATTGCACAACAGCAAGAAATCTTTAATTGAATATAACTTATGACTTATTTCAAGTTCTTTGACTACATTTATTCAGAAACCTCATTTATTACCCTTTAAAGATTAAAAAGTATAAATTTTGATGCCTGAAGCAGTATGTGTTTCGTTTTACGCAATAAAGTTTTTGTTATGTTTTGGAATTTTAACATTGCATGCTGTATGTCGTTTGATGTATTCTGAATCTGCACGGATATCTAAATATAAAGTAGCACAGTAAATGTAAGCATCTGTATTGAAATAACCAAGTCAAGAATAACTGACAAACTTAATTTTTGTGTTTTAAATTTCGTTAGTAATAGCATGAACTTGTATCAATTTAATTCAAATTAATCATGTTAATTGCATGATGTTTTTGCAATGATTTAATTGATATTTTTTTTTTTTTTTAAATTTATGATATTCAGATGTAATTTCATTTTTTTAATGGCTTATTTCATTAAAAAAAAAAACTAAAAGGTTATTTATAATTTTTGGTGTTGTTTACTTAAAATATTATTTAAAGCAAGATTTTAGAGAAATACAGTAAATGATAAATATTCAAGGTGTAATCTCGTAATGAATTGATCTAAAGATTGTTTTCTCTCCCTCTCTTTCTGAACTTCAACCTTGTAACATTCATAATTGTCTGGAACATTTTAATGAATGAATAATACATTTACACAGACATGCAGACCTGGAGCCAAGAGGAATTGGAAGGCCATCTCAAATCCCTGTCTACTCAAACTTCAGGAGGTCTGAGTTGTATGTGGTCCCACTAAGCCATGGTTTTTCACATGTATTAACGGATTCCATTGTCATTCCTTGCAGTCAAGTTAGGCCAGGCTCCAAATTTAATCTTGATTTTTTTTTTAACATTATTTTAAGATTAATTCAGTAATTAATTTGAGTTGAAAATATCAATCGGGAATTGAGCTTTTAAATCTGAAAACTGAAAAATAAATCTTATTTTTTTTTTTAAAGATTACAATATTTGGTTTTAAATATATAATTTATGTGGTGGTTGGAACGTTTTGCCTGTAAGTCTGGCCTAACTTTATCATTTTAACACTTGTTTGAACCATTAACCCAAGCTAACATATCTATCATGTCTATATAGAGTAGAAAATGTAGATATATCTTGCCCAGATTTACTTTTCATTTGCAATTAGATTTTTCGTTTGCTTGAGGCTTCATTATAATTTGTGCTATTAAAATAATTGGTACTACACACTCTTTACACATTTATCCTTATATAATGGAGAATGTAATAGACTATTTCCTTGTTTGTTCTTTTTTTTTATACAGATACCCTTCTTGGTTAATGCTCTATATCTCAGCACTTATTTGTTTCTATTCCAATGATCTTCTCCCTTCTAGGTTTTGCTTCCTAAAGAACCGGCATGGTGTCCATTGCCCTATGTCCATAGTGTGGTTTAATTTACTGATTCCGACCTCATATATCATCCCATATACATTTTTGGTTCATTTTCATGTTTTTAATTTATTATATGTTTGAAAATAATATGCATATAAAATATATTAAAATTTAAAGATAAAATTTACATTTTGTGAAGAGAACACATTACAACTGTAGAATGGTTGCAAGAGATGAACAAATTATTTCTTTTTAGTTGCATATTCTATAAAAGTAAAAAGAATTTAAAAATTTAATGTGGTAATTATCATAAAGGGATATGGAATTTCTACTTGCAAAAATCATTCTTTTCATCACCACTTTTGATTGGAGCATGTTAGTTGACTGTCTCTCTTAGGTGGATCGACATTACCCTGGAGAATAGTTCATGTAGATGGTACAAGAGCAATCTATACAAGTTTGAAATAATATGCTTATGCAAAGTAACAGTGATATTTATTAGATAGTAAACCTATTATATATAATATTTATGTATTTAATAAATCTTGTATATCATGTTTAATGTTTGTGTATATACGTGTATTTCACAAAGATATATGTAATGTTACAACCAGTACATGTTTATAATATTGCATGAGTCATTCCCATTCTTATTGATGTTAATATATACATATTATATAAGTTTGTATTTCATTTTTTGTGTGTATTTTTTGTTTGAAGAGTTGATTTAAAGAAATGTACAGTCATGACAGTGGGATCAATGTTAAGTTTTTTCTCATTGAGTACAAAATGACAAATTCATATATTTAACACAATATTATGTTTACAAACGGTGAATTTCTGACCTTAATATGAATAAACATAGTTCTGAATGTTTGTCCTTAAATGTGCAGATACGTGTACTGCTTACAAATAACAGAAAACCAGCCAGGCATTGAAGAAAATTATATTAAAATGACAAAAAAAGCTTACTGATTTTCCATTGATCTTGATGCTTGCAGATATTTAATGCAATATGCATGTAAAAGAATAACTTTTTATATTTATGGCTTTTTTTCCACTTACAATTGATTCCAAACTTGTACTGGTGTTAACAAATACATACAATAACAAGTTATTTTTTATTTTTCCTGATGATTCTGCTTCAGCAATGTATTTTGTAATTTCTTACTCATTTTGAGTTGAGTTTTATGTTGCTTTATTCCCTGCATTTTCCTCTTTTATTTACTGTCAGTTTGTATGATCATTCAGCAGATTTTTACTTTGTAACTAAAATTTAATAAGTTTTTTCTTCTTCACATATTTTGAAAATATTTGTTGTCTATATATTGTTTGTAGCAATGATTTTGAATGTGTGTCATTTCTTATTTAGAAAAAAAAACTTTTTGATTTGAGCGTCACTGATGAGTAATTTGTAGCCAAAACGTGTGCCTGGTGCAAATACAAAATTTTAATCCTGGTATCTATGATGAGTTTATTTGCACATTTGTTTACAGCATTAGAAATGTATATAATCTAGACTGTAATTAAAAATCTTGTTGAATGGTCATATATTTTCAATTAATTTCTATCATAATTCTGTCAAAATCCCTTATAGTAACATCATTTTGATCACAATTTTATAGAATATCTTAAAAATTCCTATTAAAACCTTTTACCAACATTTCATTTTTAGCGTTGAACAGCCTAAAAGTAAAGATACTCGACAAAATGGAACAAAATCTCCTAGTTACGGAACTGGTGCTTTGTCTTCACTTCAAGGTCTTCCTGCATTAAATCAAAAGTCACCACGGAAGTCTCGTAAGTGCAAATTATAATTATTCAATTAGTATCATTCATTATCCCAGACAATTTCTTGTTCCAGTTAAAGTCTTTATCACTAAAGAAAAAGTAGATTTCAACAAAAAAGAAAGATTTCATATTTATTTTCTGTTTTTACATACAAAAGATTTTTAAAAGATGTCAACTGTAATGGATATATGTTATATTTTGAATAATGTTTTTTTTCTTCTTGACAGCTCGAGTTCAACAATTAAGTAAAGATTTAGTTAGACTTTTGTTTTTGTTTGCTTGCTAAATGTACTATGATTTGCACAGCTTTTAAGTCAAGTGAAAACAATATATTTAACTATATCACTGTGGTAACAGTCAATCATAATAAGACCATAAGATCAATGTTGAATTTAGGTGTTTGTACACAAGTTCCAGTTAATATATCACATGTCCATCACATTCACAATACACTGGGTGCTTTAAACCTTTTATCTTCATCAACGAAAACCTCTACAACTACCTTCCACATTCCATAAAGTTAATAACAATTATCAATTGCATTAATACCTGTGAACACATTTTGATTTATCCAGTTATCTTCCTAAGATCATGGGCAAACACACACTGATTAAATTTTTGTATACAATGGAACCAGAAAGGGTTAGATTGCCAAAAAATAAGATAGTTCAAATATTTGATATCAAAATTACTAAATTTTAAGTGTCCATTTCAGAATATATAATTTAGAGGTGTCCATTTGCTTAAGCATCCATTCAACCCAATTCTGTGTAGTATTGAAGGCAAAGTTTCCTTTATTATGTACTAGGATTCTGATTTATATGCAGTTCTTTGATACTTGGAATTTGGTTGCAATTCCTGTGTTTCAGCTTCTAGCAGCTAATATAAAAAAGAAGATGTGGTATGATTGCCAATGAGACATCTGTTCACCAGAGACCAAAATGACACAGACATTAACAACTATAGGTCACCATATGGCCTTCAACAATGAGCAAATCCCATATCCCATAGTCATCTATAAAAGGCACCGATATGACAATGTAAAACAATTCAAACGAGAAAACTAACGTACATTTTAAAAGTTAACTATTGATGCAGTAGGCCACATATATATCTTCAGTGACTGAAATTTAAAACAAATTGAATTTGATAAAATCATAAAATGTTATGTTTTCTGTATGGTATGATTTTGGGGAATATTTATTACAGACCATGGGTATTTTTTATATGGTTGCATTGGCATTGATGTTTAGTAGTATAAACAATATAACTTCAGGAATTTTTGAAGTTTTGAGTTCTTAATTATGAAGAATAATTTCTGATATACCATTGCTATTTGAAGTCCTAGAACAATAATTTTACAGGAGATTGTGAGGCTTAACTGCATGTTGCTCTTGCTACAATGAAGTTATTTCATTGTTATGTTTTATAATGAAATGAGTGCCCGAAGAAAGTAAAGTAATAAGGCAGTTAATACAATTTCTAGTTCTAATTTTGCTGCATATCAGGTGTAACATGTCTCTGTTAACAGCTTTTTGATTTAACTTGATCAATGTAAAATGCAATATGGAAAATATGATGATTCTAGTAGTAAATTTTATGACATTGTAAAAGTTTTATTTTACAAGAAATTTAACCAGAAAATATTAACTATATTAAAACATTTTGGTTATAAAAGAAGCATTGACTAAATATTCTAATTTATCATTTGTGAGAAAAAACATTCATGCAGAGGTTTGCTCAAGACTGACTGCACTAGAAATGGAAGAATGGTGAAACATATTGCTTTTGCTCATGCAAGTATGACTACATTGTATTGTGTGAGTACATCACATTGTATGAGTAGAAGTAAGTTGTGGTATGTGGCTAGTGGTAGCACTGTTTTTTGTATCTCTTTGCAGTGGAGAGTGACACAGAGGAAAACTTACGTGCTATGGATCGGGGTATGGCAGATCTGGGATTAGAAGGTGGTGGGTGCACTTAACTTGTCTAGCCTCTAATATAGCACACATAATTCACAAACATTCACCCAAATTGTTTGGCACACCTGTAACCTATGAAAATGATCACTGAAACAAAACATCTTATAATTTATTGTTGTTTATTCTTGTCTTTTTAAGAAAAGTAATTGAATTAGCTTGTAATAACTTGACATTCAATAAAACAAAAGATCTGATCGTGTTTCTTTTCTTTCTTTAAATCAAGTTTTTACCATTCTGAGTCTCAATATATATGAGCAAAGAAGAGAGGTCTGGTCCTAAATATGTTAAATATTTGTAGTTTTAAATCCTCAGAAAATGTACTAAAACAAAAGTCATCTGATTGACCTGAATTTTTAGGTAGTTTATTAGTTATATTTTGATTGCTAGTAATTTACTTTTACAGACCCAATGGCTAACTAGTGTAGAAAAAACATGGCTTATAGAAAAAACAAAATTACCGTACTTTGTTGAAAGTTTTAGTATTTTCGTAATGCATACAATTTTTAAAGCAATTGCTTTTATGCCGTCGCGTATGGCCATCTTTGTGACCCAGATCAGAGACTCCGCCCAGATCAAGCCATAGTATTTTGTTAAACAGGCTCCTGGTCAGTCATTCTTTAACACCTATGTATGTTTTCTAATGCAATACATAGCTTGAAACTTTAAAAAAAAGTTAGTGGATTTAAGAAGTTTCAGGTATATGTTCTTGTAGATGTATTTTTGTATTTAAAGGGTCAACCGTTTGACTATCAAATAACATAGAAGTCCGAGTGAAAAAAAGTACATTTTTATAAATGCGATTCCGTTTTCCGCCGTTCGTACGATGTTTCAACAAAATATGGATTCATTTCAGTTGTTGATTTAGTATTGAAAATTTAACTGAATTATCTCCTAATAAATACGTTTTTTTATGTTTAATTTGTGTTTCTTTAAGAGGTCAGGTGCTCTTGTTCATTCATAAAATTATCGTTCATTCATACATTTATCGTAAAATCAAAATCACTACACAGGTTAATGCGTAGTGTCAAATTATTACCTGTAATCTAAAAATAGACAAACTTTATTTGCGCAAATAATTTAGCGGAACGAAACCCTTGTTGAAAACACATAACAATAAGTTCGTTTTCCTTTTCTGTCAAAACTCCGTAATATTTATCGATCACCTTACTAATGAAATGGACCCGTCCAAACGTAGTAGATGCCAAGTCGGTCCAGATGAAGAGATATTTACAATTTGGAATTTTCTAGTTTATTAATACTTAGATTGAAAAAAAGTACGTCTTTTTAAATATCATGATCAAATCTGGGTTTGCATAACAAATGTCAGATGAAACCATTATCCTCGTCTTTTCAGTGAACAAGTCTACTACGTTTGTTGACACTCGACGGTCCACCGTGTTAGCAATTTTATTTGACATGTTTTCGAAATATTGAAGATCATTTTTCGCAATGTTTCCTGAAAATTGATAAATATCAAAGCAACGTAGAGCTGTTTGTTCTTGTTCGTATAATAAAATTGAGAATGGAAATGGGGAATTTGTCAAAGAGACAACAACCCGACCATAGAAAAACATACAACAGCAGAATTAAGGTCACCAACAGGTCTTCAATGCAGCGAAAAATTCCCGCACCCGGAGGCGTCCTTCAGCTGGCCCCTATACAATATATATATATACTAGTTCAGTGATAACGATTTAATGTCATGTTTGTCTGTGATGACCCCCCTTTTCGGGATTGCATGAGAATTGTAGTTATCTCGTACCCACATGTACTTGTTTCTATCCATAGGAAGGTCGACTATCCATATAAAACTATTTATATGGATAATCGACCTTCCTATGGATAGAAACAAGTGCCTGTGCTCGTACCGCATCAGAAGGACACATATCAACTGAGCAATAATGTTTGGAACTTAGTTTTAAAAATGATGACAAAGTAACATTATGAAAATATTTTTATTAAGCTGAAATATACATTTATTCTTTACATGTTTATGTCTTGTAAGATATTTTATTTCTTTCCCGTTTTTTAACATTTGCGTCTGGAAAGTTGAAATGTTTTAACTTAATCATTTGTGTTAATGGTTAAATATAAATTAATAATGAAAATTGTTAAAATTAAATTAATAAAGGAAATTATTGCCAAGGAAGTTACAAACACTACCAGGGGATAATCCATGATGATTTCTTTTTGAGTTATATGTTTCAGCACATGTATATTTGACCCCAACTTTAGCCTGGTAAACGTGTTGTCTCCTTGTGAAATATAAAACATATTAAAAATGACTTTTTGCTAAAGTCTTTTATTTATATAAAGTTAAAACCTTCTTACTTTTAACTAGACAACACTCATGTCAGGTTTAATTCTTGTATATATATATGTGGATGAAAAATAAAAGTCCCCAAACATTAACATGGCAGCAATTGCTTTTACAGCCTTTAAGGCTTTGATTAGAAGATTCACCAGCTTTTAGTGATAATAAAAGGAAAGTTAATATTTGACTTACCAGTTACTTTGATATCCATCCTTTGTACCATTTCATGAAGATCTTTAAATAAAAAAAATATGGAATTGAACTTCTATTACAATTTGAACCAAAGTTTTCTATGAAATATTTAGTGTGAAAGGTCAGCCCAAAATTGTTTCAAAGATCAATAATCATGTAGATATAATTGTTTGTTTCTCTAGCTTTCCTTAAAATTTAATTATGCTGTGTACATTATTTCTAAATGTTTGAATACCATAAAAGTCTTTTTCAAAGATATCTTTGTCCCACTTTTCAATTGAACAAATGGTATGAAGATTTTCAACAAAATTGGCTTGACACTCAATATAACAATTTCTGAATGTTTTTTCCATTCTTTGAAAAGAAATAACTTTAATCTGGCACTAAAACTTTAATAGTCAACATAATTACACCACAAACAAATTTTATGCAAAATTACAATCCCTTTTTCAGTGAGTTTGTCCATCAAATATTTTAGTACGTTTTTGCAGGTTCTATCTAACAAAATGATCTCATATTTGGCCAGCAGCTGGATTGTGATGAGTTGTAATGTGTTATGAAAATAAGAAGATGTGGCATGATTGCCAATAAGACAAGTCGCCACAAGAGACCGAATGACACAAAAATAAACAACTATAGGGGACCTTACAGCCGTTTTCTGATCCATCAGACACCTACTTTTAGTTACTGTAAATTTAAAACTATTGTGTGGATTTATTATTATGATTTTGTCAGTTTAGACTTAAATGTGATTTTAATTTTTATGATTTTAAGAAAAATCCCGAAATATTTTATATGAATTAATATAAAATATTTTCAAAATGGGAGTTTAAATTATTGCGTTTACAGCTCTCATTTTTCCCAATAATAAAAACCTTGCAATAGTTTCTGAATTAACAGTAGCAGATTATTTAATTTTTCAATATGTTAACAGAATTTAATACTTACGTCTCACTTTTCTCAAGTACTATAGCCCAAAATTACTTCACATATCTGGTCTGCAGGTAGATAGGAATAACTGCCTTAAGAATATCTAGGACATGAAATTGAAATTCCTATTTTGCATTTCTTTGAATTATGAGTTGGGGTATGCTTATAAGGACAGTGTGTGCAAATTTTCTTAAATACATTAATCCATTAATAGAAGTGGCCAGGTAAATTGGAAAAAGTAAAATCCACCTTCCTCAAACTGTTTTAAAGTAATAAAAGACAAGTTTTCTGAATAGTTTCTTAATGCATCTAAGTAATTGGCAATGATATCGGTGTTTTTTCATTGGTTTCATATTTTCACTGTTTGCATATATATTTTTCAGATTTTGATTATGATGATGACTTCCAAAGCTCAGGGTAGGTATTAACCAATTGAACAAATGTATGATTTGTATTTTGCATATAAAGAGCTTTAAAGAGCAACAGAGATAAGATATTCAAACTGAAGGAAAAGGGAGATTCATGAATTGATCTTTAAGATCAAAATTTCAATACAAAGTGGCATTCAACATTTAACAGTAAAAATAAAGTTAAAATGATCATGTCTTTGTGACAAATATTTAATTGGCTTTAAAAAAATTATAATTTACAATTTCAGGCATAGTATGAGTAAGAATAGTCCACGTACAGCCCGGTCTGAACAGAATGGTGGTAGTATTGTAGAGGAGATAGAAGAAGAGATTGATGATGATGATGACGTCTCTATTGAAGCTGATGATTTATTAAGAAGTGAAAGAAGTGGGGTAAGGAAACAAGTCGATGTAGTTGGAATTATGATCAATTTGTAAACTGTCCTAAATCATTTAATCATTTGATATTGAGTTACTGTGTTTCCATCAGTATTCTATGAAACCATTTTATTGAAATTTTTTAAGGTGGAATTTTATACAAATATATCATGCTTACAAGGGGTATTTGCCAAAAATACCGGTTGAGAGGTACAAATTTCCAGAGCCGTTAGGAATAAGAAGATTTGATTATATACAAATTTTAAATACCTTGGTAGAAGCAAATGATAGATTTTCTGCATAAAGAACTATCCAAACACATTCATACCAAACAAACAAAAATATAATTTAAAGTGACTGTTTAATTCATCTGATGAAACAGTCAAGAAAGGTTAGATGTCACATATTAAAGAAAGGTCATAAACAGGGGTCATACATTTAAAAAAAAACAACAGAAGATCTCTGTATTTTCTTTTTAAACGAGAAATTTTATGTTGTTCAATATCATCATTTGGTAATTCCTGCCAAAGGTATCATTCATCTTGAGTATGAACATGTGTAATAGTATTAATCATAATTATAATCCATATAGAATTAAGGAGATGGTTACCAAAACTTCTGTATAAGGATGTTCACAACTACACATCATTGTATGGCCTTCAACAATTAGCATAAATCATACTGTATCATGTTATTAAAGACACTGAAATGATATTTAACAAACATCCTAGTCTACACTTAAACAATAAACAAAAATAATTAAGACATAGGTCAACACTAGATGACAGGATGCTGATCTTTGCTTGGACAGTCACATATAAAATGTTGTGGTGTTAATCATGTTTGGGAGAGCTTGTGGGTTCCCCTGAACCTGGGACTGTAGTATAACAGCACATGTGAACTATAAAAATCATGAGAATGGGCTTGCCTCAACAGATAGGTCATTGGTCAATCAGAAAGTAAACACTTTGTTCACCATCTCTTAAACAAAACAATAACTGTATTAAATATTGTTTATTTTCAGTGTGATGATTTAACTACAGACAGAACAATATCTCAACATGATGGATTTGATTATATGGAGGACGTCCAATCACCTTGAGAAACTAGTCTTACAATCTGTGATATTATTATAACGTCTCAACACACGGGCCAAAATATGACTTATTGTTTAATGTTACCTAGCCACTCTGCCCTGTATGACATCATACTACATTTTACATATAAGAAAACTATCATCATATGAATCCATTTGGTGATGGTAAATACATTGACATAGTTTTATTTCTTTTGATTTGGTTATCAGTAACATAAAGTTCTTAGATGAAATTCAATAAACACTTTGAAAGGAGTAGGTCCAGTAAGACCCCTTTTTGGCCCAAAAATATAGCAGTTTTACAAAATTGTTAAAATGTAAACTTTTAGTTATTTATTGGATAGTAGAATGGTTCTGCTACATAAATATGGGCTGTTTTTGACAATACAATGCACATATATTGGGTACTAGCACCATTAAGTCATGCTAAATTACTGAATCCTTTACAATTCCAGCATTTTAGTTAAATTTTAGACGGTTTCCGTGTAAAACAAAAGTGGCCGCATTCGTGTTCATCCAAAATATTGAAAAGGAAGTTGTATTTCATGATAATACATAACATATATAAAGATTGAGGATGAACACGGATGCGGCCACTTTTGTTTTTGACAAAAACCATCTGAAAAGTGACATTTTTTCGCATATTTGGTAGATTTTTCATATTTGAGCTTGAATCGGATTGTTTTTAATGATTAAATTAGTTAAAATCTTTCACATAAATTAATTGAATCCTATGAAATAGACACTTAAGTGTTTAAAAAGTGGTCAAAATCTTACGTCAGATGAAACTGAAATTTGAGGCCAAAATCGGTCCTTACCGGACCTACTCCTTTCTCTCCAAATGACCTCAGATCTGTCCAAGAATAACCTTCTGACTTCAAGCAACAATCACTTTTTTGTGACATCAAATTTTACAGGATCGTGTTTGATTATTCAACAGTTGAAACGGAAGAAAAATTTGCATACAAATGTAAATATGTCTATGCAGTTGGGTTAGGAATTGAAATATTTATATAAAATGAAAAAAAATAGTGATAGATTTAACAATTAAGGAGAAATAGTAAGAAAATATTGGTTTTATTTTTGTGTATTACTAATAACTTTTTAAGTAGTATAAATTTACCTGACATAACTAGAGAATGATATAATAAGGTAGAAAAATAATCCTATATTGGTAATAGACTAGACCTCTTCGTTAATTATAATTTGATATCCAATTATTTCATGTTTGGAAAGGCCAGTACATTTACATAGTGTCAATAGCCAAAGTTATATCTTAGATCCATTGTCAGCAATAGAAAATTATACAATTATAAGATATAATTGTTTTTGATAAGTAGATTTTTTGATGAATGTATACCAACCTATGAATCAATTATAATTATTATTAATTTATGCTTGAAATTTACCTCTGAAGATAATGATTTCTCAATGATCATCATAATGTTTGCAAAATATACTGTGATGTAGTCTTCATTTTAATGTCAGCTTTTGTTTGAGATAAAATTGTCTTCACGAAAAAAAAAGTTGGAGAAATTCATTTAAAAACAAGTTCAATTGCCAAAGCAAGAGACAGTCATTATTTTTATTTCTGCTGAAATATTTCTCATGTACAATTGTTGTTTTTTTTCTCTTGAATCATTTCTACTATCTATTTTTAGAATATAACAAAATCATCTGTGAAACTCAAAAGAATACTCAGGAAATAATCATTTATTGTAGCATCTTATTCTTAATAACATACTCAATGTTCTGCAATTGGACAAAATTGCACTAATTTTTCTAAAAAGAAATTGATTGATAATGTGAAAACTTACAAACCAGATGTAAATCACTTTAATATTCCAACGTCATTTAATCATTTCAATAAACAATACATTTTTAAATTTTAACTTTAGTTTAGTTTAGAAATAGTATGATTTATAACTAATAATCAGCTTTTTTTTCAAATAACTTCACCTAATTTTATCAAAGTGCTAAAATTCTATATGATGCCATCTTTAATGGAGTATTGTGCAGCTGAGAAATAAATGCCATAATTACATTATTTATTTGTGAATGATCATGCATGCATTCATCCGTCCACACATATATATTGAACACATGAATATATAATTTACATTTCAATAATTTTCTCATCTTTTGTTAAATTGATAAGAATTATGTGCATGTAAAGAAAGAATTTTCTTTCATATTTTATGAAAGAAGCAATTTTCTGCAACAGCATAAAGTGTTGAAAGTTTTAAAGTTTGTTTCATTCTCTTATACATAACTTTTTTTTCCAGTAATGATAAGAAAGATTTTTTTTTTTTTTTAATAAAAAAAAAAGACGTCACCCATGTAAATCAATCTTAAATATTTCAAAATGTGCATTTTGTCCTAGATTGAGAGCAATGTCAGACTTTTTGTTTGATAATTTGTAAGTAGGTAAAATTTGAATTAATATGCAATGCTTTTTTTTTTATTTCAAAGATACTTGAACTCTTGATATTTTTTTGTAGAACTGTGTTCTAAAGTTAATTTGTTGTTCTGTTAAGCTTAAAAACTTCAGAAGCATGTTTTACTAACATTCAGCACAATCATGAGTAGATGTGTGAGAGTGTGTGAGATAATTTTAAACATTTTGTACATATGTCTTCATTTTAATTTGTTAACTATTTTATGATGAGAATATATTTATAATAAAATATATACACAAATTAGTTTCAATAATTATTAACATATGCCATAACTATCCATTTTTGGCACATGATGAGGTGCTTACCTTTGTTTGGGAGATAGTTGCTTTCTCCATAGACATAAGAGGATCTGGTATGAGTGCCAATGAGACAACTCTCCATCCAAGTCTCAATTTGTAAAAGTAAACCATTATAGGTCAATATGCAGTTTCGAGATTATTTGGCCCAGACCCCTCAGTCAAGGTCTGTGATTTTGAAACTTTTGCTTAATTTCATGTATTAGTTTGTGATTAGGTCGATTTATGGGGAACCACTAATGAAAGGCCAATGATATTTGGTTGTATAAGAATTGGCACATCTCATTACCATGGAGATTATTTGACCCCTACCCCTCAGTTATGGTTTATTGACTAGGATATTTTGCTTAGTTTACATGTATTTGTTAGTGTTTAGGTTTGTTTAAAGGGAACTACTTATGATAAGTCACTGGTATTTGGTATGCAGTTGTATTAGCATTGGCACACCTCATTTCCATGGAGATTGTTTAGCCATGTACCTTCAGTCATGGTTCATTGGCTTTGAAAATTTGTAAAACTTGCATGTTAAAGTGTTGCTATTTTAATTTCAATATTTGCATTATCGAAATTACAAAAAAACAAGACATATCTCTGCAAACTGTTTCCTGTGAACTAGCATGTTAAAAATCCTGCTAAATGTGTTTTATACAATAAAGGGTTCAGATTTATTACAAAGGTTCTAATGTGTATGTAATATTTGCCACTGGTAGTTATGGATGTTAAACCTATCCATGTTTTAATTTAACTTTTATCAAGATGTTTGCTGGTGTCCACTGAATCCTCCACTCACTTTGATTTTTATCCTTTTAACTGTTTCTAATACATAAAAAAAATTTCAAGATAATTACAGAAAATTCCTGTCTCCAATCAAATGCATGAAATTTAAAATTTCAATCTTGGGGCAGAAAATGAGCAATTGCTACAGATTGCCAACAAGCCACTGTAAATTCTGTCAATATATATTTGAGCACCTTAGGCCTGGTCTACACTCTACAACAGCTGAATCAAAGCAACAATGAAAGACTAAATATAGTACAGTTTAGTTTAAAGAAAGTCCAATCATTTGGTATTGTGCAACATACTAGACAGTAGACACCCATATCAAATGAACCACATTTTGTACAAAGAATCCTTCTAATACTTAAAACTGGTGTTTATCCTGGTCCCCATCAATCAACTAATATGCCCAACAAAATGAAACTTAAGTTTCTTAGGGAAATCTTTGGAAAACATATTCAGTAAAATAGTCGAACAAATAGTCCAATTTAAGCAAGATATAACCAGAAATACTTCACCTGGCTGTCTGAATTTTAAAGTAGAATACTTTTGGAATGGCACATGGGAAATAAGAAGAAAACTGGTATTGACTTGTAACTTACAAAGTTTTGTGTAGTGTTATTGTATGTACTTTGAAGCTGATTCACTTGTTTGTCAATAAGAGACATCACTTTTACACTTACACCTTTTACCAATATGAAGAAAAATCCAGTGAAACTCAGAACAATTGAATTATTTAAAACAAACTTTGATATGCCGACTCGAATCTGATAAATGATATAGCTTGTAGCAGGTAGAACATTTGAGGTTACCAAAAATTAAAAAAAAAATCTTCATAATCTCTTTATTGAATGCAAATATAACATCAATATTCCTTGTATGGGACTTAACAAGTTGATTTTGTTGATGATTGGTTAAACAAATGAACTTCAATGATGGACTTGGTTTCAGTCTGGCACTTAACAGTCGTAGAATTCAATGCATAGCGGGAATGCCTGTCTTGCTGCAAAGACATAAACCAATTGTTAAAAGTTTATATTTTAAAAGATAAAAGTATACAGGTTCCTTATGTTACGAAGTTTCCTTGATCTTATTTTCGGGGATCACCTGCTGCTATCCAATTTTTTATAGATTATTTATCATGTGAGTTTCTTATTTATTATGAATAATAGAATACATGTAGCTATATTTGGAATATAGGATTCTTTCATGGTCTAAACATCATTCAGGCAGATTTCATATAAGTAAACCATGTCCTCATTGTACACTGGGGTAAAGCTGATGACCGTAACTGCATTCACGGTCATCCCAAGATGTCGGATGAAAAATTAGGTCAGTATTTGTATTGTCTGTTTAATTGTTTCTATATCATTTTCTTAAAAAATGCATACATTGGTACGATGTAAATTTATAAAAGATTCACACGGAAATCGCAAATTACTACCGAGAAATGTGTATGAAACAGGAAATTGGATTGTATGGATCGGTGAAGTATTTAAACTCTGTTCCCCAGATACTCAAAACAATAGGTCAATTATTTTTGATGTTTTAAATGTTGCATGATGTACATGACCGATGGTCAGGGTTTAAGACAAAAGATAAAAGCAATTCATCAACTATATCTAATATAAGGAATGATTGTAGGTATAGTACATATAATAATGGCAATATTTTCCATTTGATTAAAGATATGTACACGTGTGTTAAATATTCAGTTAAACTAGCTGATTCTGGACTGACTGGTTCCATACTCTCAAATGTTGGTGTTAAACAAGGGTGTATACTGAGTCCCCTTCTTTTCAATTTATTTATTGATGACTTTCCAGGATATCTTGATAAGAAGTGTGATCCAGTAGATATAGGGAATACAAGATTAAATTGTTTAATGTATCCAGATGACATAATTTTAATGTCTCAAACCAAAGAAGGGCTACAAAATTGTTTATCCTCATTGGAACTTTATTGTCAAAAATGGCAATTATTATTGAATATAGAAAAAACTCAAATAATAGTATTCAACAAATCAGGTAAATTATTGAAAGACTGTAATTTTTATTTTGAGCAAAATCTTATCAAAAGTGTTCAAGAGTATAAATACCTAGGTATTGTAATGAGAGCATCTGGTTCTTTCAGTACTGCAGTTGAAGATCTTAGTAAGAAAGCACTTAAAGTAATTTTCATGATTAAACGTAAATTTCTTTGTACACATAATAATACACCTTTGCTTTTAAAACTTTTTGATTCCTGTGTTAAACCAGTCCTCTGTGGAAGTGAATTGTGGGGTTCGTACATTCTTAACTTGGACAAAAGATTAACACAAGGTTCAAATGATGATTTAGAAAAAACTTTTTTAAATTTTGCACCTGAAAACGTTCACATTCGATATTGTACTTGGTGCCACTAAAAATGCTTCTAATATAGCCAGTATGACAGAACTTGGTCGTTATCCAATCTCTATATTTGTTATTTTGCAGTCTCTTAAATACTGGCTATATTTGTATAAAGACCCTCTTTTGAATTTTTCAAAATTAGCATATAAGTCAATTGAAGATGTTGATTGTACCTTTCCATGTACCTTTAATAAACACATTTTTCAGTTTCTAAAATTCATTCGTTTTGACCATGTTTGGAATAATAAAGGAACTATGTCAGAAGGAAAACTCATATCTGCAGTGAAAAAGATATTACAAGAAAGATATGTCAATTATTTGTTCTCATGTTTGTCAGGTGAAAAGCAAAACAAACTACGCACATATTACAAGTTAAAAAAGGAATATAAACCTGAGACTTATACAAAGTTAAATATCTCAAAACAATAATATCAGTTTAATAGGTAACAGAAGACAATGATACATAAGGTAGAAACCTTTTAACTTCAAGGGGGGTATGACAATGATACATAAGGTAGAAACCTTTTAACTTCAAGGGGGGTATGTTTTTTGTATGAGTGATTTTTTTCCCGACATAATAATTAAACATGGTCAGAAAAGCAGGCTAGCAATGTAAGTGTGCATGTTGTTGTTTTGTATATACTGAGTATCGGTTATTGTTCGTTATTGTTTTGTACCTACTGAGTATCGGTTATTGTTCGTTATTGTTTTGTATATACTGAGTATCGGTTATTGTTCGTTATTGTTTTGTACATTATTAGTAAGGTTTGATTGTTCGTTGTTATGTTGTAAATAATGATGAAGGCTACATGTAACTGTTGTTAGTTCGTTGATGTCATTGTACAAAACGAATAAATTTGTGTAGTACTTTGTTCTGTACACATACATACATGTAACGAAACGAACGAGTAATACATTGTTGCATTTCGTTTTTGTCTAGTATATAGTGTATATATATATATATATGTGTTTGTGATTGGTGTTGTCTGTTCTACTGTCTAAAATAAGTTAGATCATGTTAAAAAGTCTCACAATGCGTATGTCAAGGACTCATATTTTACGAAATCTATTCGCAGAAAACCAAATTATCTGTTTGACGTGCTTTTTTCTCAACTTTTTTTCTCACGATAATATATAGACAATTATTTCCAATAACGTTTGAAAAAAGTAACTTGTTTGATAATGTCTACTCTCATATTGTGACTTCTCCTCATAATTCAAATCTGTATTCATTAATAAAGAAAACAATGTAAGAACCAATAAAGGCAATGTTCAAAGTTCTTACTACAGTGTCGAATTGATAAACTTATATTAACAGCATCGTCTAAAAAAATTAGGATGTGCTATCCCGTTTATATCAAAGTGTATATACTGTATACAGTTATGGCCAAACTTTCAAACCAATTAATCCTAGCTTGTGATTATGAACGAATTTAGTTAGGTTTCAATTAATTTGTGGTAACGAACCTCCTGACTAAATATCTAACCATGCAGTTATTTATATATTTTGTCCATTCAAATCTTTTAAAAGCTAGCGGCAGATTCTCAGCGTAACGTCTATATACTATATAGTAAAAAGATCATAAAATATATTATAACAGAGACATATATTACAACCATGGGATAACTATTACAGATATAAGATATCTTATAAAGTAAATACAATATCTCTGTATCATAAACTTTTTAAATAAGATATATCATAAATAAAACAAGATATCTTATTAAGTTCATAATCATGATATCTTGAATTTGAATAATATCAAAACGTCTTGTCATTGTGATGACCTTCGTAGAAGTCTCGGAGTGTACTTGTATCATTAATATTTAAGGAATGACTATAATTATTTTCTGTTTATGACGAAATAACATAAAAAAATGTGGTGCACATTAAATAAGTCAAACTCGAGTACCACAGGTGCCTGTGTCGAGTACGTAGCAGTTTATTAAAAAAATAGTGTTTTTTAAGGTTATTTCGAAAAGACAATTAAAAGAATCTAACCGTCAGTCATTCCTTATAATTTAATTCTTAATTCCATTTTGAAGGAGTAAATCATGAAAAAGCGTTGCTGACGTCAGTGTCACGCGACAAAATTATGTCTACGAGCTGATAGACAGCGGAAACATTTCATCTACATTCACCCAAGTATAAAGTTTAGTTTGACGACTTCCAACATGACAACAATTTGTATACAACATTTAATAAACATGCCCAAAATTTATGTACAGGTGCTGGTTGAAAATATCATCTATTTTTTGTTCGTGTTGGTTAGCCACTATACAGAGAAGCTTGATAAGTTTGGTCTTGAATTCCTCACTGCTCTCAATCTCTGGTAGTTAATTTCAGTATCTGATGATCCGAGGAAAAAAAAACTGTACCTGTAAATATCTTTGTTTGGCCTGATTTGTAAAGATCTTTGTATTCGGTTGATGGATTCTCAAAGTTCTACTTAGTTTTAAAATGTGTGATGAAATTGGTATAGCAACCTATTCATGGATGGCTTTATGAAAGAGCGTTATACGTGCTATTTTTCTTCTCGTTTCTAGTGGTGTCAGGTTTAATTCTTCTAAAAGTGTTGTTACTAATCCTTTTGATAAATCGTGCTACACGGCGCTGGACCATCTCAATCTGGTGTGTATGCTTTTGTAGGTAAGGGTCCCATGCGCTGCTTGCGTATTCAAGCACGGTGAGGTCGAACAAGGACAAGATAGGCTTGTTTTTTTACTTCATCTGGACAGGATCCAATATTTCTTCGAATGAAGCCTAGTGACAACTTTGAATGTTCCATGACATTGTGTTGGTAAGTTCAGCTCCTAAGTATGGGTTTGATTCAACTGATTCAACTGAGGATATGAGTCCATTGATGTTGTAGTTGAAATATGGATGGTTTGTCTCTTTTTGGTTATTATAAGGACATAACATTTTGAGGGATTGAATATCAATTGCCAAATTTTGGTCCAATTTGTGACCATTTTATCAAGATCTACTTTTAGATGTTTGTTGCAGTCGTCCTTTGTTGATATCGTTAGCATCATTTAAAAGACGTGTGACATCCAAATTAAATGATTTATACTAGACGATAGTGGTAAATGATTTATACTAGACAATAGTGGTAAAAAATGCAGAATGAAGAGCCAAAAAAGGAGGAGAGAAAAATAAGGCAAAATAATAGAGAATAGAAAACAATGGGTTTTAAAATATAAATTAATGGTAAAAATGAATAATGAACCGAGAAAAATGGTCTGAAAAATTAAGAATATAGAAGTTAGGAACACTAACCAGGCCCTCAGGCCAGAAACATATAATAATATATGTCATTTATACCAAGGATTTGTTTAGTTTTATCCATTGTTTTAATTTCATTATTCTGCACTTTGTGTATTTTTTTTGTCTATTTTTTCAATTCAATCCAGACACTCGTATACGGATGACGGTCGTATACGTTAAAACAAAAATGATATTGCTATCTGCTTAAATTATCATTTCAGCACAGTAGGTGAGCAGCTTATATCAAATCCTCACAAAAGTTTTAAATCTGAGAAAATTAATAACCGTATGTCAATTCAAAAATAATTGATGATACTAAGTTCTCATTATATACTGTCACAAATGACGAGGTTCTACAAGGTCAAAAAAATCTAGACATAACTAAATCAACTGGAACTGATGGAGTTGGACCAAGAATTTAAAAACTATCAAGGTCTATTGTAGCAAGCCCCCTTGCTCACATAATAAACCTTAGTTTATGTACATGAATATTTCCTAATATATCAAAATCTGCTAAAGTTGCTCCCATATTTAAAGGAGGGGATAAAACAGACCCAACAAATTATCGACCTATTTTAATTTTACCCACTGTGTCCAAGTCATTTGAAAAAAAAACTGTCTTTAAACAACTATATTTATTCTTAACCACACACAACAGTGGCGGATCCAGAATTTTTTTATAAGTGGGGGACCCAATGACTGGCCTAAGAGGAGCTAGGCCCGCTCCAGTCACGCTTCAGTGATTCCCTAAATATGCAACCAAAATTTTTCCCAAAAGGGGGGGGGGGGGGGGGCTGCCCTCCCCCTAAAGCCGCCCTGCACAAATTATGAATACAAAAGCAGTCATACAGCACTCATTAAAATAATTGATAAATGGTTAGAAGAATTGGACAATGGAAATTTTACAGCTATTCTCTTTTTAGATTTTAAGAAGGCTTTTGATACGGTAAATCACAATATATACTTTTATCAAAACTCAAATTATACAAATGTGATGACCACTCTGGTTTTCATCGTATCTCTCTCAGAGAATGCAAAAAGTTAAGTTAGGAACCCCTGAATCAGAATATAAAACTGTAGCTTTTGGAGTTCCTCAAGGTTCTATACTTTTATTGTTCCTCATTTATATAAATGACTTACCATTAACCTTAAAATATACAGAATCTGATCTATATGCTGATGATACAAGATCATACAACTTTACATTTGTCATCTAAATCTATTGTAAATTTAAATATATGTTTGAATAAAGACTTAAACAATGTTATTAAATGGTGTAAAGAAAATGATATGACGATAAATAGCAAGAAATCAAAATGTATGCTTGTTGGATCAGACAGAAAACTGGTAAACTGTAATGAATGTTTATGTGTTTTATCACAAAATAATATCGCTTTAGATAATGGTTACAGTTGAAAAACTTCTCGGAAATCATATTGATAAAAACCTGTCATGGTCAATTCAAATTGATAAAATATATGTGAAACTATTTCAGCCAGAATATATTTGTTAAAAAGGTTGAAACGTTATTTACCATTAAAGGGTCTTATTCTTTTTTACAATAGCTATATATTACCCATTATTGACTACTGTTGTACAAACAAAATCTCCCGCTTGTACGTATTTTTTTTCGGAATTTTGTCACCTACCTTGACTCTAAGATTATTGTATGATATATCTGGTTCCTTGTCAGAAATAAGCATTACATAAGCGTTAGCAGTAATTAGAGTTTAAAACCAGTACATCTGCAAAGCATGGACGAGAGAAAAAGCAAAACATTATTTATTAGAAATTTACCATTTAGTACGAACAATGAAAGCTTAGAAAAAACGTTCAGTGATATTGGACCGCTCAAGCAATGTTTTGTTGTGAAAAACAAAGGTAATTATTGTAAAAGATGTATATATACACAGATGTTTTATCTAGTGTTTTGAGGAGTAGACCTAGCTAAATAATTTATTTATCAATGAAGACATATGGTTTGTGTAAGATTATTTGGCTGATAATTAAGTTACAGTGGAGTACCTGGTGTCTGCGCGGCCCGTGATATCATGCATTAGCTGATTTTGTCATATCAACAAAGTTACCTAAACAAAATCAGGATCTCCTGTAGTTGGTGATGGCAATAAAATTTTGTACCAGTATTGTAACTTTTAAAAAAAACCCACCAACAATACTGGTACATTATTTATATACCAGTATTGTAGTTGTATTGTTGACTATACTTTAAGGGTTGTGCAAATAAACAAAAGATTATTGTAATTAACTCATATTATTCAAACAATTTTTAATTATATAAATAATTTTAATTGTATATTTTTGCGAACGTTTTAAATGTATTTGTAAATAGCCAAGAGAAAGCTTTCTGTGTTGCCCGACACTGCGTAAAGTTTTCGCTTGGAACCATGAACATTCAATATTGAATCCGGTTCCTTACCTGGAAGAAGAAGAAGAAGAATTGCTAATAATTTTATCATATTTCTATATTTTTTAATTAATTCAATTGAGATAAAAAAAAAAAAAGCTTAATTTTATTATCCGAGTTATTATAAATTTTAATAAATTCAAGCAAATTATTACACTATGACACTGTAAATTCAGCATTTACATGTATGCCATGTATATTTTTTTTACAGATATTTTAATACATGTATACTAAGATCATATGCATTTGCTGGTCTTCATTTTCTTATAAATCTTTCTCAATAAACACGATAAAAGATATCAATATCCATTAATCATAAAAAAGTTGCTAATAGGGAAACCTGATTATAATCAAATTAACTAGTTTGTCTACATAAATGTTAAGGGTGGTTAAAGCAGTTGATTCAGAACCATGGGCAATACAATTTGTAGCAGATATATACTCAAGTACTAATACATGTATTAGACAAGCACTCCTACAGTAAGAGAGCCGTACAGGTGCTATCTAACATGCTAAACAAGCATGTAATCTAGTAACATGCAGACTGAATACCTAAATATCAATATGGGAAGTGGGGGTTGCAGAAATGCCATCTGAAGAAGAAAAAACGAAATAAATGCTGATGATACAGAAGGTATAACAGCATTAATGTCAAAATAAAATTCACTTAAATATACGAGTCTTGGAAAAAGAGAGATGGAAGAAAACATGGAAGAAAGTAAAGAGTTTGTTAAAATGCTGAGACAGTATGGTTCCCTTTTAACAGTTTAAAAGAAAAAAACATCGGAAGATTTAAAAGTTTCTTTGATTACAATCACAGTGTATCAACAATGGCATCATCAGTTAAACAAACAATCATTCTATACATGCTATATGAAATTGTCATGTCATATGTTAATATCATTATGCATATATATATGTGACTGTTATGACAACTTTAATAATAGATTAATTACCTATATGTATTGTTTATTTAAAAAAACCCACAATACTGGTACAATACTGGAATACAATACTGGTACAAAATTTTTATACCAGTATTGTGGACAATACTGGTATACCAGTATTGCGATCACCAACTACAGGAGATCACAAAATCATTCTTGGTATTGTTTTAGCCTTCCGAAGGGATAAAAAAGAATAAAATTGATAAGTTCAAGAGTTAATAAATAAATGATATTCCTGTGATTTGCCATATATTTGGCCAATTTCCATTAAAAAATAACATCATCAGATAAAATTTGTTTTATTTAGGTCAAAATTATATCAGATTAAAATAATTTTTGCTCTGTATTCTTGGCAGTGTATTTGGTTCAAACTCTGGTATATTTCGTAGTATAAAATCTTTCCTTTTAAGCTATTTTTGGAAGGCATTAACGAAATCACCGGACATTAGAGGAACTCTAAGAACAGGGGTTTCTGTAATTTTGGACACACATTACACAAAATCTAGATGATGAAACCATACAAACAGAAGATTTTATGAAATAAAAGTATGTTATGAATGTGTTCACACAATATAATCCAATTATTGGTTTTATCAGTTGAATGAAGTGAAGTCATAAGTCTTAAGTGCACGGATACACGGGACTGCACCATATGTATTTATCAAACTTCTTGCTCCTTTAAATCAAGTTGTCCTCTTAGATCTCATGTAGTTGGTGATCCCAATACTGATATATACATGTACCAGTATTGTCCAATACTGGTATAAAAATTTGTACCAGTATTGTAACTTTTTTTTTTAAAACAACAATACTGGCACATTACCGATATACATGTACCAGTATTGTTGTTGTATTGTTGACTATTCTTTAAGGTGTATTTTTTTTTAAATGAAAAATGAATTTTAAGCAAAATAGATATTGAAGTTCAAAGGGAGATTAAATGAACTCGAAAAATTATAGAGGATAATTGTGAAATCAATTAACAACCAGTTAAAAATAATAACTATACTTGTACAAATAATCAAAAGATTATTGTTATTAACTCATATTATTCAAACTGGCGTTTTACGTTTCCGCAAATTGGCATTACTTTTCTGGAAAAAAAGATGACGCTTCCGGATAAAAAGTTTATGTTTCCGCAAATAAATACAGTCAAACCTCATTGTGTCGAAGTCAAAGGGACCGGACCAAAGTATTTGACTCATCCGAGGTTCGACTCATCCGAGGTCGAGTGTGTCATCATAAATTTGAATGCATGAAATACGGTATGAGATTTGTGTAAACTAGATACAATGAACAGTGTGCCTTTTCCATTCAATCTCCATTTCTGGTCCTTCGTAATAATTAAAAACACAAGTACAGATACAAATCATGCACAAATAAAATCAATAGTCTACACAAATATTTACAAAGGTCATGTGCTATAAATTATGAAATCACGCGTGGCACGAAATAAGTTGTGAACCGTCTCTGATGAGGTCGTCTGCTTTACATTAAATTATCATGAATTTATTATAATTGTCCTAATCCTTTTATCTATAGTAATTAATGAGTTTTAAATCTAATGATTCATTTAATCTCGGCTTGGGTCATTTAAATTCGTTTCGTTTTTATCTTAAACAATCGAAAGAATTCTATTTCTGACCCTAATGGCAAGTAAGAAACAGAAAAAAAGAAAAACTTCCAAATTGGCGCCAAATTTTTTTGCCGCGAAATTAACACAATTTCAGAATGGCAGGTTTTAATATCAGTCCCATTGTTGTCTTAAGAAAGAAGCAACAACGGTCGTTACTAAGGGCTTGCTTTCCGACTGAAATGTCTTCGGACGACGTCCACAACGTGATACCAATATACGACCAAAAAATTTTCAATTTTTGCGGTCGTATAACAACGTCATGGGTATTATGAAAATCAACAGAAGTGAAGCAATATGTTTTATTTTTTATTTTGAATCAAATATTAAAATCTGAGCCAAAATGTAGAACTTAAGCATTGTCTTTGATAACTTGATGTAAATTCAATTCATTGTCCTTTAAATTATTGATTTTTTATTGGTCTAGAAAAGAGGGTGACATTCCAAAAATTGTCACCCGCTCAGCTATGTGGTAGAGTAAATTAACAGCCTCATATTAGCCAAACAAACTATGGCATTTTAGCTTGAAGTAAAATAAATTCTAATATTACATATGGTGTAGCATTCTAGGAAGGAAGTGCCGCAGCAGACGAAAAGGAAATTTGCAAGTTTATCACGGGATATTTCAGGAATTTTATATTAAATGCAGACGCTGAGAATACAAGAACCCTTATGCAACAAGCTATGAAGTTGTTCAAAGAATATTGATATTTTCAATACCATGTTAAAATTCTTGCAAAATACTAAATTCAAAAATACACAGAAAGAAAATTGAAAGCCATTTTCCTAATACATTATCATGACTATTGACAGATGTGGGGCTCACAGGTCTAAATCAACTTTTTTTTCTAATATAGGATTTTGCAATTTTTTTCTATGATTAAACTTTATCTTATACCTAATAGAAATATAAAATAAAAATATGGGGTCACCGTTCATTTAAGCTCATAATCTTCCTCCGAAAGAAGCATACATTTTTGTTAATGTCCATTTTTTTCTGTTGAACTAATAGGAGAAATATTGGTAATATCAAAATAAAAAAGAACTAAATTACAGAAATCGCTAACATTTTACAATTATTTAGTTTATGTACAGCTTGTTTGAAAACAATAATAAAAAATATAGGTCACCGATGAGTTAAAAAAGATATTTCAATTTAAACAATGACATTTTTGCACCAAAGGGAGATAATTTGGAGCTTTTTCAATGATTTAAACATTTTTAAAGTCATCTGTGGCCAAGCCTAATAGATTTATCTGGGTAATTTTTGTACCATATTATAAAGTAATAACTAATAGTGTAATAAACAAAATGTGTATTGAAAAAACAAATGTTTAATTTTTGATGATTTTTTTATACCCGCGAGCCTCCTTAAGGACTTTCACTCAGTCAATACCTTATATATGGACCTCGCCAAAAGTCCATAATTGATAATTACATGTAAATGGTATATTATATAATTTTCATTAAATGAGATGTAGGAACATTTTAAAAATATATAATCTTGAACGCAGATCAAGTTGGAATTTTGTTGGCATCTTTTTTACCCTTGTAGATTTACATGTATGCCCTGTACAAATAGAAAAATTGCTGAATTTTTGGTTTCCGTTCCCAAACTTTAGTTTTCCTCAATCAAATTTTATGAAACTTATACACAATGCTGCTAACATTAGTGTCCTACAAAACACAGATTAAGTTTGAATTTTGGTGATGAGGATGTCACTTTTACAGTTAGAGAATTATGCCCAATTACAATTTTGTTTCCATTCTCTAACTTTAGTTTACCTATACACAATGCTAATTACCACAAAATGCAGATCAAGTTTGAATTTTGGTGGTGTCTTTTTACTGTTCTAGAGTGAGGCTCTTTTACAAATGGAAAAAAATGCTGATTTTTTGTTTCTGTACACTAACTTAAGATTGCCTCAACTAAATGTTATGAAATGTATACACAATGCTTGTTACCACAAAACTCAGATCAAGGACAAACTGGGGTAGGATCACTTTTACAGTTCTTGAGTTATGAACTTATATCCTGTTATAAAGTTATATGCAAGCAGGGGCATTTTTCTTCCCAATTTATTCTATTATATTTGTTTGAATCAAGTAATTACGACCAGAAATGTTACTTTGTATCATGTGTATCATTTTCCTCAGATAATTGATAAATAAACCAAGCAATTATAAACATTGATTTGATTTAAATAAGACATTATGATCATTATATGATTCTATGTTCTGTCATATTGTAATCACCTCCTTATGTCTGAAATGTGTGAATTAATTAAAACAATTTATCTCCATGATATTTCCTACTTATCATGAAAAATAACTTCATATTTACATCATATACTGATATACATGCCGATGCTGTGAACTCACAATCACTCCTATTTATATGGATTTAAAATAAATTCTCTGAATGTTCCTCCAATATTAGGCATATTACACTTATAATTATCTGTGGCCTTTGTCTATAATCTGACATCTGAGTTATTTCTATTAAATACACCTGTTATCATTGCCGAATTGCTTACCCTGAATCAAATATCTTCATTTATTAAACAAAAATGTTTTTTTTTGTTTAATCATCTGATATTTATCTTTACCATATATTTAGTACAAAATACAGCAATTTTGTATATCTAGTAAAGGTTCTTTTTTCCAGTCTTTATCACCTACCCTGTATCGCATACCCTGCATCGCATAGCAAAATCTGTATCGCATACCTGGCATCTTGTCATAATTTGAATGACCTTAATGTTTGACCTATGACGTCCAGTTGCTGTATTTCCTGGCATAGGAAAAAAATCAGTTCCCCACTAAAAAAAAGTTTTTTTCAATACCACAGAAAAAAGGTTTGGATTGCTTTTGGGGATAATGGTACTAGCAGTTTAAGAATATAAAGGGGCCAAAAACAAGCATTTTTGTAGTTTCCTGACTATAACTTGTGAGTTAGTGTATGGTTATCTCTAATATTGTACCACAAGATTCCATATCACAAATGGAAGGCTTAGATTGAGTTTTGTTGTAATTGATCCAAACAAGTAATAATAATAATCTTTTATTCGTAAGCAATACAGCTTATAGAATATAAATATTACAAATATTCAATTACATCAGTGAAATATATTTACATTTAAATTTAAACAATTAGACAAAAAATCATATAAGTAGGTATACCCATATAACAGTACAGCAGAGTATGATAAAACATAACACATATTAAGCATTTATAATGATTAAATTAAATACGTGCCTTCTCGGCCAGAAAGAAAAACTTCCCTAAATTGTTAAGTTCCTTTACATTATGAACAGATAGTAGTTGTATGAGTTTAAAATTAGAAGGTTTTCTCCAATAATAAGGTTTGATAAATTTCTTTCGAAGTTCATTATACTTTTCACATACTAAAATAAAATGATATTCATCCTCAATTAATTGTTTATCACACATATTACAAAGTCTATGATGTCTCTCGATATTATAAAATCGACCAGTTTCTATATTCAAACAGTGAGCAGATATGCGATATTTACAAATAAATGGTTTATAAATATAATTTACAGCATGATCTAAATAAAATTGTAACATGTTGGGGTCAAATACATATCTATACAACATACATTTTGGCGAGTCTTCAAAAAATGAGTTCATTTCACTATGAAATCTACCCTTTACTCTATCTTTGAATTCACTTAAAAACAAATTCACATTTTTTACACCCTGATATAACCAAATATCCTGGAACCCATACATGTATAATATGTCTCTAATTCGACAGGCCCAGTTATATTTGTCGTTTGGTTTTTTATTACATCCCTCGAGCATTTCTTCATAACAACATTTAAGAATACAGTTATCAGTACATAATAGCTTTAACCAATATTTTAACATTCGACAATATCTTTCTATAAACATAGGGTATCGTCCCAACTCACAATAAACCATATAATTAACAGTAGATGCTTTCACCTTTAATATACGTTTTAAGAATTTCATTTGAACTTGTTCGATATCATCACATTTGTGATTTTCCCAAACTTCACAACTATAATTCAAAATACTTGCTACATACGTGTCAAACAATGACAGCATAGTTTCAAAATTAAAACAGTCATCCTGCAATTTACTATACAGGCTAAATAATGCTTTACGACCTTGGTTTGCTAATGATTTTTGAGTGTATGTAAAATAACCATTATATCTAAATAAAATACCCAGATATACAAATTCATCACACATATCTATTGAATTTCCATTTAAATACCATCTCTCATTTGCTTTAACTTGTCCTCTGTTTCTGAATACAACAATTTTTGTTTTTAAACAATTAATAAATAAATTGTACTTATTAGAATAGACATTTAAACAATTAATCATCTTTTGTAAATCTTCAATATTTTCACTAAACAATACTGTGTCATCTGCATACATAAGTAAATACAGGTTCAACATTTTTAACTCATAAGGTTGACATCCTTGACTAATAAGCTCTATTTCCATGTCATTTACGTACAATGAATATAAAAATGGGGATAATGATTCCCCCTGCATTAAACCAACATTACTATTAAAGAAATTTGAGAAGCTACCATCAAATTTTACACAACATTTAAGTTTTGAATACATAGATTTTAATACATTTAATAGTTTACCAGTAACACCTAATCTGATAAGTCGTAACCATAACTTCATATGTGTGACACTGTCAAACGCCGTTTTATAGTCAACAAAACAACAATAAAATCTTTTACCAGATCTCAGAGATTTTGAAATTAAAGAATTGAGAGCGAAGATGGCGTCAGTAGTACCATAACCGGGTCGGAAGCCAAACTGGGCATCTGTTAGTACATCATGGTTTCTACTCCATTTAGTAAGTCGAGCGTTGATGAGAGTTGTAAACAGCTTTCCAATATGGGACACAAGAGATATTCCACGAAAGTTTCCAGGCTGATTAAAGTCACCTTTTTTGAATACAGGGATAATAATACTTTTTACCCACAATTCAGGGAAGTCACCATAGTAAGAATCAGGGACAAAAAAGGGGCAAAAAAAAAAAAGAGAGCATTTTTCTAATTTCCATATAATTACTTGTGTTTAAGTATATGGATCTGTCTAAAATTGTACTACAAGGTTCCATACTACAAAGGGAAGGCTTGGATCAAGCTTGGGGTTCAAGCTCCAAAAGGGAGGGAGAGTTCCAATTATTTAAGGGGTTCATATTTTTTTCCTTAAGAATTTATCAAAATTTGAAAGATTTTTAAAAGATCTTTGACCTCATTTATTTTGTGTCAGAAACCTATAACTTGTCAAAAATATGATCACAATCCAAATTCAGACAGTATCAAGCTTGAATATATTATATCCAAATTTGTCCCAACTGTTTAGGGTTCGACCTCTGCGGTCATATCAGGCTGTGCTCAGCACAGCATTTTATTTATAATGTTAGCAAACAATAACAACAATGATAGGGTAGACTGTAGACAGACAGAATCTTATTTTTCTTTTTTCTACAGATTTGAAAAAGTTAATTAGCACATCAGCTTTCCTTAGCTCCTTATTGATTTTTCTAATGAAGTCTAGAACACTCAATTCTTCATTATAAAACCTTCTGTGGCTACATATTATGTTCAAAAAAAAATAAATGCATAGATAAAACATATTTTCTCAATAAAAGATTGTGTTCTGAAAATAGATTCACTGGACTATGGCTTTCTAAACTTTTGACCCTGATCATGTCTGATGAAAATTTACCTATGAAATCTGATCAACAAACCCAGAAATTCACTTTTGTTCTTGAACTGAAAGTAGCAAGTTAGAGGAGCCTGTTGTTCAGTGGTTGTTGTTGGTGCATGTCTGTCTTGTGTTTTTTCGTAAATAGTTTTTTTCTCGTTTTAATTTTTTCACATTTTCATGTGGAGGAAATTTATTAGCCGACTTTATGATAGGTCTATTTTCATTGTTGAAGGCTTTACAGTTGCCTATAATTGCTTCCATTTACTTCATTTGAACTTTGGTGGATAATATTGATTGATTGATATGTGTTTGATGCCACTTTTAAAACTACCAGTATTTGTTTCCTGGTCGTGAGTTTTTATTGACGGAGGAAGCTGGATTGCCTGGAGAGAACCAGCGACCTTCAGTCGGAAAACTGATCATGACCATTCTAGTTAATTATGATTTGAGTGCACCTGCCACATTCAGGATTCAAACTGACATCAGTGTTGACTGGCTAGTAGTACATTAGTTGGACTACTTAGACCGATCAGAGGCCTTGTGTTGGATAATACTATGTCTCTTTATTTTGAAATAAAACTGGTGAAAAGTCAATGATTTCCATGCTGAAAATTTCAGTATTTATAATTAATGGTTAATGGATAAATAAGGAAAAATGATTATGAGAAATAATTGGCAGAGGCCTCTTTCTTGAATAATTTCAAATCAGAAGTTTGTTTACTCTTGATTGTGGGCAAAATTGCTGTGAAGAGATGTCCATGATTAGTTTTTGTCGAGCCTGCAACTTTTGTTGCAGAAAGCTCGACATAGGGATAGTGATCCGGCGGCGGCGGTGTTAGCTCACTTCTTAAAAGTTTTATATTTTAGAAGGTGGAAGACCTGGATGCTTCATACTTTGTATATAGATGCTTCATGTTACAAAGTTTCCGTCAGTCACATGTCCAATAACCTTGACCTCATTTTCATGGTTCAGTGACTACTTGAAAAAAAAGTTCAATTTTTTTGTAATGTTGAATTCTCTCTTATTATAAGTAATAGGATAACTATATTTGATATGTGTGTACCTTGCAAGGTCCTCATGTCTGTCAGACAGTTTTCACTTGACCTCAACCTCATTTCATTGATCAGTGAACAAGGTTAAGTTTTGGTGGTCAAGTCCATATCTCAGATACTATAAGCAATAGGGCTAGCATATTCAGTCTATGGAAGGACTGTAAGGTGTACATGTCCAACTGGCAGGTGTCATCTGACCTTGACCTCATTTTCATGGTTCAGTGGTTATAGTTAAATTTTTGTGTTATGGTCTGTTTTTCTCATACTATATGCAATAGGTCTACTATATTTGTTGTATGGAATGATTGTAAGCTATACATGTCTAGCGAGCAGATGTCATGTGACCTTGACCTCATTTTCATGGTTCAGTGGTCAAAGTTAAGTTTTTAAGTTTTGGTCTTTTTATCTAATACTATATGCCATAGGTCAACTATATTTGGTGTATGGAAATATTTTATGATCTTTATGTCAGTCGCGCAGGTTTTATTTGACCGTGACCTCATGTTCACGGTTCATAGCACAGTGCTAAGTTTTTGTGTTTTGGTCTATTTTTCTTAAACTATCAGTAATGGGTCAACTATATATGTTGTATAGAAGCATTGTTAGCTGTACTTGTCTGCCTGACATGGTTCATCTGACCTTGACCTCATTTTCAAGGTTCATTGGTCTTTGTTTAGTTATCTTGGTTAATGTTAAGTTTATGTGACAGTTGTAATAAAGCTTAGCTTTATGCTTAAGACTATCAACATAATATCAATGATTAGTATAGAAGGCGACATTTCAGCGTGTGCACTCTTGTTGTATATGGAGATAAATATGGACCATAATTTGGTATTCAGCCTTTGGTTTCTTTTTGTATCCTTTTTTATAAGTTCTAAAACTTTAACTTCTATTCTGTGGGTTGTGTTGGTGTTAGAATAGTATTAATGGAACAATTGAGTTTTTCAAGAAAAAATTAATACATTTTGATTCACCGTTTACGTGACAGGAAACCAAACAGGAAACCAATCTTTATTTTCTTTATTTTGCACAATATATTTGAAAAGACATAAATGAACACCATTACTAGTGTTACTTGCCTTATTATAAAACTCCTAAATATGTGCTTGTTTTGAAAACAATTTATTCAGAAATTTCCATATTTTCTTCATTGATACAGGATACCATAATCGTTATATCTTTTGATGTTTTAGCCAAAAAAATGTATCTATATTTGGTTTTGAAATTCCAGTTATATACAATTTATTCCAAATCATTGGCAATGTAAAATTCTTTAAATCCAGTAAAGAAAAAAACTTTTAACTTGTAATTAAAATCTTTAAAATAGGCACCATGTGATATTTGTGACCTGTACACCATCTACATGGTTTCCATATTTTAACCTACTTTAGTGGGCTAAAATTAATAAAGTACTTCCTTTCAAGTCATGCATGGTAAAAGTTTACTTCTCCTTTGACAAGTTTATTGCGTTTCTGAAAAGTGTTTGCAGAACATGAATAAAAAAAAATAATTAAAAATTGTGACAAAGATGCCACTTTTGTACATTCCAAGTGTAACGGTATATTAACATGTATTTTTTATTAAATTATCTTTATTCACCTAAAATATCCAGTAATATTTACTGCTGAAGCAAAATCAATCCAACGAGCATAGGCACAATGATAAGAGACGTAATGTCGATTGAATTTTCCAAGGACCCTTTACGTCGTTATCGGGAAACGAAGTGTGTTATAACGTCTGTCAAATCTGAAATCGATTTTGTCAAGTCATTGGGCATTTATTTTCACACAAGATCGTATGTAACATTATACACATAGGAAAAATAATAGACCCCCGGCGCAATCTCTTTGAAAATTGTATTTTCTTTTTTAAACAAGACGAAACAAGTCTACAGATTATGTTTGCTAACATCCCGTTGGAAACAAAAACAATGTTTAGACCTAGTATTTCATATATCTGGCCGTAAGGGCGTGATCACATGTTAGTCACATGTTTCACGTATGACCGGAAATGATTAGAACTTAACGACAAAAACAATTTTAATAAAAAAGGAAATAACTGGACTTCTGTTTCGTGTGAAATGTAACGCATAACGATAACGTCATTTTCTAACTGAATAATTACGAAGAACAAAACTAGAATGTAAATCATCTCTGATTTACCTGTTTGAACATCTCGCGAGAGTTCATATTTGCATACTGTTAGAAAGAATTCTATTATAACAAAGCAGATTACATCATCTAAAATTTGCGTTACGAAATCGGAAACCGAAGTAACGCTAGTGTTCTTACACCTGCTACAGAAATACTTATAGTTCTCGGCATTTTCTTCTGACTATTCTTATTGGTCGATGTTCTTTATTATTTGAAAGCAAAAGTTACGAATTTGCCGGTGACGATTATCTATAAATCAGTCAGCGTTATGCACTTCGGAAGCGAAAAGTAACGCGAGAAACGACACAAAAATACGGTCTTATAATCTTTGAAATTTGTTAATTTCAATTTTTTTTCTAGGGAAGAGTAGCATACACTTGTATGTTGATAAAAATAAAGGCATCTTTAGATGTAGTTACAACTTTTCTTACAGTAATACACATTTTTGTCACTTTTCTATCGTTAAAGGAAACGAGCCCAATAGCAAATTATGGTCCATATCTCATACTTCATTTGTTTATTAATCAATATTGTTGTACATTGGGGTTGGTATGTCAGAATCTTTGGTCATATCCTTAAAATGTCATATCATGCAGGTTGAGTGTTTTAGTTAAATAAATAAGAAATCGGAAATGATGTGAAAATTGTTTTGATCAAGAACAGTCTGGACAGTCTTACAAAAAAATCCATAGAACCTTTAAATAATTTGTCAGAATATAGTTTATATCATGCTCTTTAAAAAAGAATAGATGAAAAATATGGGTCGCTGGGATTTTTTTACCGCTTCAGGTTGTGCAAAATTGTCAGATTTTATAAAAAAAGAAGATGTGGTATGATTGCCAATGAGACAACTGTCCACAAGAGACCAAAATCACACAGACATTAACAACTATAGGTCATCATATGGCCTTCAACAATGAGCAAAGCCCATACCGCATAGTCAGCTATAAAAGGCCCCGATATGACAATGTAAAACAATTCAAAGGAGAAAACTAACAGCCTTATTTATATAAAAAAAATGAACGAAAAAACAAATATTTAACACATAAACAAACGACAACCACTAAATTACTTTGTATAGATTAAGCATGGGAAACACAGATTTGCAGGATAAAAAGAAAAATACACTGTAGAATATAAAGATAAAGTATCAGAATATTGCTCTAATGATGTGCTTTCGAATAATAAAAAGATAAAAAAGGGTAACTAAACTCATTTTCTTGCTACATAAAATGTCTTATGTTTTCTTTTGTAGTTTATTGTGTTTTATATTAAGTCATGTAAGAAGCTTTATATAAAAAAATGTTTTTCATTTTGTAGGTGATGAGAAATGCAAAGGTTATGGATATGTCACATTTTCTCTGATGTAAGTATTAAATGTCAAGGTCATGCATATCATATTTCACATTTTCTCTGATGTAAGTATAAAATGTCAAGGTCATGTATATTCTATGTCACATTTTCTCTAAAGTAGGAAGAGAATGTCAAGGTCATGAATATTATATTTCACATTTTCTCTGATGAAAGTATTAAATGTCAAGGTCATGCATATCATATTTCACATTTTCTCTGATGTAAGTATAAAATGTCAAGGTCATGCATATTCTATGTCACATTTTCTCTAAAGTAGGTATAGAATGTCAAGGTCATGGATATCATATTTCACATTTTCTCTGATGTAAGTATAAAATGTCAAGGTCATGGATATCATATTTCACATTTTCTCTGATGTAAGTATAAAATGTCAAGGTCATGGATATCATATTTCACATTTTCTCTGATGTAAGTATAAAATGTCAAGGTCATGGATATCATATTTCACATTTTCTCTGATGTAAGTATAAAATGTCAAGGTCATGGATATCATATTTCACATTTTCTCTGATGTAAGTATAAAATGTCAAGGTCATGGATATCATATTTCACATTTCCTCTAATGTAAGTATAAAATGTCAAGGACATGCATATCATATTTCACATTTTCTCTGATGTAAGTATAAAATATCAAGGTCAAGAATATCTTATTTCACATAAATAGTGACAGTTGGCGGGTATGAAAATGTTGTTTATTGTTTGCATTTAGTTATCCTCAAAACCACTTATTCTCTTCTGTTGTAAATGTTTAAATACAAAGTTATCACTTCCGGTAAAAAAAAAAATCTGGCATAAATTTCAAAGCTGAGTACTCAATCCATATCTTCGATGAAGAGTTTAATTTTGGATGGATTGATTAAAACAAAATAAAATTACTAAAACATTTTTAAAACTGCTACTACAATTCGGCCAAAAAGACCTGTTCATTCACTATCACCACCTCATGCACACAAGGAAGTTAACGGGAGACACGATTTTTCCCATCATCCTTTCTTACATCCACATGTACAAGTTACTGACAAAATGATGAGGCCTCAGAAAGAGTTTTTTAAAAGGAATTCTCTTTGTCCCTTCGCCATCCATTAGCACTTGACTGGGTAGCATAACAGCCAATTCCAAGCTCCTCCTCTAAATACCTGCCTTAGTATATTGCATGTTTTACATGCTGGAAAATACTAGATCAAGCTGAGGGAATAGCCTCAATTAGCCTTCCCTTTTGCGTAAATAGTTATTTTCTTGCTTCGTTAACCATGTTTACCCAATCTGTTAAATTTGTGGTGCGATCTTATAGTAAAACCCCGGTGATTTAGGTTGATCAATCATCATTCTTTATGTTACAGTCACATTTTCAAATGCCATCAATGTCTCACACGCAGTCTTTTTTCTTTTCAAGCAAAGGTAGAACTGTATCACAACTGGTAAAGGCATGGATCACAATAAGTGTGTGTGATCACTCATTGCTTAGAGCATTTGAAAGGTCATTGATAGTTTTGCCCTCTCAAACACAATCCATAGTTCGTCTACCCCTAAGTCACGGAGAAGCGAAACAGTAATGACAACATCATCAGTAACGACTTTTTCGAATCATGACTCGTTTAAGTTTGTGTTTCACTGCATCAGATACATGCACCATGATTCTAGCGTCTGCCTCTTAATGTGAACATAGTGCTAAACTTTACATAGCGTGGTGGATAAGATAGAATATCATGAACATTTGTTGCTACAACTACCATACGCATCCGAGAATTCATCCACTCGTGTTACAGTTTCAATGTATTTTATTGGGGTAAGGACATAATACTCAATCAACATACTCGTTAGCCCGCAAATACATGTTTATTCACAATCGGAGAGCTGATTTTCCACATTTACAAAGACTGGTATTGTTTCTTACATCCATAATGTACAAGCTCCTGATAAGATGAAGAGGCCTCACTAAGAGTTCAAAAGGGTTCCCATGGATCATATTTGTTCCTTCGCCATTCATAAGCATCTGGACTAGTTAGCATATAGGAACCAATTCCAAGCTTGTTACTCATTCATAGCCGCCATGGTATATTGCATGCTTTACATGCTGGAAAAGACTAGACCAAGTCGTGGGAATAGCCTCAATAAGTCGATCCTCTCCCAAAAAGCATGTTTTCTTGCTTTGTACTCATGCTAAAGTCACATCTTCAAACGTCATCCATGTCACCAACGCAGTTCCTTTTCCAGCAAATGTGTAATCTCTCAATGCCTAGTGCATTTGAAAGGTCATGTATAAAAATATATCTAAAGTTTTTCCCACTTCCAAATGCAAACCAAAGTTCGTCTGCCCCTATGTCACGGAATAGCTAAACAGCAATGACATCAGTATCGACTGTTCGATGGTGCTAAACTTGAAACATCATCCAATGGTGGATAACACTGAACATCCTGCGCATTTGTTGCTACAACTACCGTTTCCTCAAAATTTAATTGAGCAAGCTGCTGTGAATGGAAACTAAAAATGTCTTTCTTATTGTCGTCATCTCTCAGATCACTTTACCAATTTTGAGGAATTTGTTTTGACCCTGGATTCGTCTGTGTATTCTCTTTCCCCAAAATGTAGCTCTTGCTTCTTGTAGCAGCCTTCAAACTACCAGTATTGTCTATGTACGCATCCGAGACTACACCCACTACAGTTTCAAGGTGTTTCCTAACCAGTATGCTGATTATTATGTCCTTACCTTAATAAAATTCCTTGAAACTGTGAAAGAGTGGATGAAATTTTTGATGAGTATGGTAGTTGTAGCAACAAATGCTTAGGATTTACAGTGTTATCAACCTCGTGATGTATTTCAAATTTAGCACCATGTTCACTTTAAGAGGCTGACACTAGAATCATGGTGCATGTGTCTGATGCAGTGAAACACGAACTTAAACAAGTCATGATTCGAACAGTCATTACTGATGATGCTGTCATTAGTGTTTCACTATTCCATGACATACGGGTAGACGAACTATGGATTGTGTTTGGGAAGGCAAAACACTTTGGATTAATATCTATCAATGGTCTTTCAAATGTACTAGACAATAAGTGATCACACACACTTAACATGATTAACTAGGACAGAAAATAACTATTTGCACAAAAGGGAAGGCTAATTGAGACTATTTCCTCAACTTGGTCTACTCTTTTCCAGCATGTTAAACGTGCAATATACTAGGGAAGGTGTTTAGGGGACGAGCATTGGATTGGCTCTTATGCTACCCAGTCCAGGCGCTAATGGATGGCGAAGGAACAAAGAGAAAAACTCTTTCTGAGGCCTCATCATTTTGTCAAAAGCTTGTACATTGTGGATGTAAGAAGGGATGTCTCTGTCGTAGTTAATGTGAAAAATCAGGTCTCCAGCGCACTGCTTTGTGTGCATGTGCTAAGGACTTTGAATAAACATGTATTTTGGTCAAATAGTAGTAATTCTAAAAATGTTTTAGTATTATATGGATTTTTTTTTAATCAATCTATTCAAAACTCTACATCAAAGAAATGGATTGAGTACTCATCTTTGAAAGGAGTAGGTTCAGTAAGACCCCTTTTTGGCCCCAAAATATAGCAGTTTGACAAAATTATGAAAATGTAATATTTAAGCTATTTATTGGAAAGAAGAATGTCTCTGCTACATGGATATGGGCTGTTTTTGACAATACTATGCACTTATATCGGGTAGTAGCACCATTAAGTCATGCTAAATTACTGAAATCTTCAAAATTTAAGCATTTTAGTTAAATTTTAGACAGTTTCCGTCTCAAATGGAAGTGGCCGCATTCGTGTTCATTCATAATATTGAAATGTTAGTTGTATTTGTTGATAATACATAATATATATAAAGATTGAGGATGAACACGGATGCGGCCACTTTCATTTTTGACAAAAACCATCTAAAAAGTGAGGTTTTTTGGCATATTTGATAGTTTTTTTAGATTTAAGCTTGAATCGGAGCGTTTTTAATGACTAAATCAGTTAAAATCTATCACAATAACTTATCGAATCAATTAAAATAGAAATTTAAGTGTTTAAAAAGTGTAAAATCTTTCGTTAGATGAACTTCAAAATTGAGGCCAAAATTGGTCCTTACCGGATCTACTCCTTTACGCCGTATTTTTTACCGGAAGTGTCAACTTCGTATTTAAACATTTACAACAGAATAGAATTAGAGGTTTTGAGGATAACTTAAAGCCAAAATATTAATGACCAGCAGAAAAAACAACATTTTCTTTACATTTTGAAAAAAAGTTGAATATTTAAATAATGAATTTATATTTCTATGTCCGCCATTTTGAATATTGTCTCATAAATGTGCCAAGTTTGAAAAGGGCCTACAAAACATAAAAGAAATAAGGCCTACAAAACATAATATGACTTCTATATTTGAACTGTAATTTGGATCAAATAACACTTTTAATCACTGCCTCTCCTTTTATCCTAATTTTCTTTCAGTATAAATGGTTTTATATATCAGTAGACAATATTGATTCCTGTTTTATCTATTAGAGCCTTCAGCTTAAGGAAATTGCAATAACATTCTATTTTACACGCAATACTAATTTAAGTCACTCTGGTGTGAGGTTTAATGATTAAATGACATTCTATTTAATCTTTTTGAATAATTTGCAGAATTATTCTTGAGTCTTTTGTAAAAGAATAAATGATATTGTATTAATTAAAATCAAAACTGGGGATCAAAATCAAGACAATCAACTTGGAAAAAAATGTAGGAAAAAATGTGTTGCATGTCAAATTTATAAAGAAATTTGAGTAAGTTGCTTTCCATAGCATTATTTATCTATTGATGTTATATTAATATTTTTGTAAACGACTTACAATTAGGAGATAACTGTATTGTATTTTAAGCTCCGACGGCATCAATTGGGGATTTGATGGTTGCAAAATAAGTTTACTGGCGACGCGTTAGCGGAGACAGTCAACGGTTATTTGCGACCATCAAATCTCAAATTGATGCCGTCAGAGCTTAAAATAGAATATTGTTGTCTCCATTCTAATGAAACTGACAGAAAACAACGTTAAAACATGTATTTGAAATCTGTCATATGCCGTCTGCTCTTGCGCGTACGCCCCTGCGAGATGAAATTCATGAACTGATGAACCACCATGAACTGTTCATGAATGTTCATGAACAATGCATGACTGTTCATAATGAGTTCATTAAGTTTCGTTCATGAATTTAGTTCATGAATAGTTCATAAAATGCAGTTCATGAATATTTTCTGAACTTTAATGAACTGTAAGTCAGTTCATAATGTTCATAAATTGTTCATAACACATGTTCATGAACATTTTATGAACTTTAATGAATAAATGAATACATAAAGTTTATAAAAAAATTCATAAATTTGACTGTCATACAAGTTCTCATAAAATTTGACATCCATTACATTGTATCATGACATCACAATTAAAGTGCTTTTAGCATGACCTCTAGTTTATTCATTTACAGATCTTGAGATCATTTTGAGACAAAATTCAGTTGAATAGCAAAAGTGTAAATACATGTATGAGGGGGAGGACAGGGGTAAGGGAGACAGGGAGGAAGGGTGTAGGAGAAAGGAGAAAGGGTGTAGGAGAAAGGAGAAAGGGGGTAGGAGAAAGGAGAGGAAGGCTGGGAGAAAGAGAAAAAGTTGGAGAAAAAAAATAAAATATGAAAAAATAAAATATCTCTCTTTTTTGTGGTAAATTAAAGAAAATAAAATAATCATTAAAAAAAAATCATTTAACAACAGATATTAGCTCAGCACCTTTTTCTTTTTTTCATACTATGCCAGAAGAGTGTTACATTTTTAGAGTCATACAAAATTTGGGACTCACTTTGAAGTTTTGTAACTTACTTTGAGCTGGAGATGTTTCTCATGTTTCGTTTTTACAATCATGACAAATTTGGTAAACTTAATTTCTTTCTTCTAAAGATGTAATTTCTGATTGTCTCTCAAAGTTCAAACATGTGCCTTTCTTAACCATCATACGGCACATAGAGGAACTTGGAAAATAAGGACAGATTAATGACAATTCATTCTTTCCCAAACATTGCAGACTGGTGTCAATAATTATCATTATTAATGAATTACGTTTACCTATTGTAAAACGCTTCAATGACTTTGACAAAAGATTACAATGTAGACAAATGATTACAAGTGACTGGGAATAGAAAAACGTCATAATGACGTCAGCAAAATGATGTTTTTGACGCTTACAATACAAATGAAGATGTTTGATGAGGAGTGAAGTAATATAGCTGTCAAAACAAAGCAGATTTGTTATCAGATAAGTAAATTATATATATTTTGATTATATTTTTTTGCTGAATAACTATTTGTTGAAGCATTTTATAATAATTATTGATTAATTAAAATAAATATAAAACACCAGAAAGTAGCCTTTACATTTTACAGTGTTAGTTTAATGATTTCCATTCAGGAATAACTGATAGATTTGTACAATATATTGTATTTCAAGGTAAAAATAATTCATGCTTCAGCCACTCTTATGATTGTGTGTGGGTAAATTAAAAGGGGAAAAAGGGGGGTAGGTACATTATTTGAAATGTCATGAAAAGGCTGAAGTGATATTCATGTTATTAATCTTACTCTATTGATATTTTAATAAAAACAACATTTATTAAATTAAATTATTACATTGTATTATACCTGTTAGAAACTGTTTAATCTTGAGTGCTTATTTATAAAAACAAATATCAAGGACTTTTGATTCTTTGTGGAGTGATTTTTGATTTTGCAGGGGGAAACTCAGATGCATTTATTGATTAAAAGATCTGTTCAACTGTGAAGAATTTCAAGCAGAACAACTGCACCAAGATGTTATTTAGCATTTCTAGTTGGAAGTCCTGATACAGCAATTTTAATTACAGACAGGAAGAGAAGTTTACTTATGATAATAACACAAAAAATGAAAATTCAAAAAAATCCTTTTAAATTATTTCATGAACTTTAGATGAACAGTTCATGAACTACAAGTGGACAGACAATGTTCATGAATTAAATTACTAATGAACAGTTCATAAACACAGTAGTTCATGTGTTCATGAATGATTCATGGACTGGTATGGTTCATGAACAAATTTGAACTATACATGAACAGGACATGAACTACAAATGGACAAGCGTGTTCATGAACTATAAAATCATGAACAATTCATGAATAATAAAAGTTCAAGAACTATTTTTGTTCATGAACTTTAATGAACCAAAGAGTTCATGAACACTTTCTGTTCATGAATAGTTCATTATTCACTGGTTCATGAACGTGCTTGTCCATTTGTAGTTCATGTCTAGTTCATTAACTGTTCATGAATCTTTTATGAACAATTCATGAATTATGTTCATGAATCATTCATGAATCATCCATGAACATTCATGAACTATTCATAATCATTTCGCAGGGGTGTCCCATAGCATCAATTAAGGAATAACAGTACTGTAGTTGAAGAGTTGCCACCGTCAATTGTAGATTTGACGGTCGCAAATGCAGTTTTACTGGCGACGCGTAGCGGAGACAGTAAAACGAAGATTTGCGTCCGTCAAATCAAAATTGACGGTGGCAACTCTTCAACTACAGTGCTGTTATTCCGATTCTAATGCATTACAAAAAGAAAAAATACGATAAAACTTGAAAAAATGTCTAAATTTGACAAATAGAAAAAAATCCGCAAAACTTCATGATGAACTTTGGCACAAAGACGTCATGGCTAAACATGACTTCATACACATGAAAACTTCCAAACTGGAGGTTATAACGTTACCTGTACGCTTCACATTCGGATAAAATTACATTAAAACGGCGAATTCGATGAAGGTGTTGTTTTATTTTCGATTATATAGTAGTAATCAAACATTTGTTGATTCAATCAATTCAAAATGGTTGTCCCTCTTTAGTTACGCCTGATCAACTGTGAATTTGACGGCAACTTTTAGCCAATGAAAAAAATTGTTACATCAAAATTGCTATAGAATTGTCAATTGATGCCATGTAAGAAAGTGATGTTATATATCCAATCAAAATGAACGTTACAAACGTTGCATTAGAATATGCAGTTGATCTACCTGAAGAATCCATGAACTTCTGGTACTAATGAAACAGGGACCTTCACTGAGATAGCTGTGTCAGTGGAGTAATTGTTAACAGCGTGCAATACTGTTGTTGAAAAAAAAAAGGTTCTCTCCATAATCCACATTGTCTTTTGTCAATACTTTTGATATATAAAGTGTAAAATTTAAATGTTTATGCATCATAATTACGAAAAAAAAAGGCTAAAAGTTGACTAATATGTGTACATCTAAAGAACCTGCATTGTAGAAAAAAAATCCAACTGAAATTGACAATTGAAAATTTTACCAAATAGATGTTGTTTTCTTTTTGACTTGAGTATAGTTGAAGTCATCATGCTTGTTTACTTTTTGCCTTGAGTATAGTTAAAGTTATCATGGTCAGAACATGAATTGGATATTTAAACATGTTAATCAGATTGACATTATGATAATGTATGATATAAAATGTCCTCTTGGTTGATAAATTTCAGTGAGGATGCTGAGAAAGCTAAAAACCAAATAAAGACTGTTGATAAAAGGAAAATATATGTTAATTATGCAAACAAAAAGAAGGATACTAAAATAAAGAAGTCTTTGTCATCCAAAGTTGAAAATGGAGAGAAACAGACAAAGGAGCCAGAAGAAGAAAAAAGTGAAGGTTTGTGTTTAATTTTTTTCTGTCTTAAAGTTTTTGATATAGATTTTTGTTCTTGGAAACAAGTAATAAATCTGTGAAGATATTATAATAATTATACCTGTTGATAGGTCAAGGTAGGTTATGTAGAGAAAACTATTTAATTTTAATTTTAAAATATCTGCAGCCATCACTTGACCTTTTACAGGTTGTTAATTTTTAAAATCAAATATACTGATAACACTTTATAAGGAGAACAGTTTGAGGTTAACCAGAAAAAATAAAGTATTTTTCTCATTTTTAGATATAAAAAAAAAGCAGTTTGATGACCTCTAATCTTTTCCTTGAGTCTTGATTTAATAAGTATACTAAACAATTAAAAAAATTACTTGTCCAGCTGATTACAGGCTGTCTGAAAGTTTAACAATGCTTAACATAACATGTCTGCATGTTGGGTCATATCTTAACTTAAAAACATTAATTGTTAATACTGTAAATTCATAAATTATTGCAAGCATTAATATTGCGATTTTGTTAAATTAGACATGAATCAGATTTTAATTTTTGCTCATATAAAAAAAAATTAAATGAATTATATAATTGCTACTATAACCCTGTTACATATTTAGTAATAATAACATCGCAATAATTTCTTTTTCTGAATTTCATCGTTTAATCATTGTTTACTGACCCTGTTTGAACTTTCAATAATGCATACACATGTTGTTGGTAAACAGACATTTACAAACGTAGAAACAAATACATCGTTTAATCAGGTTGAAGTTAGAAAAAAAATGTAGTGTTTGTACTAACAAACGATGAACGACAAACTGTAGACACATATTTAGCGAGTGCATAGTTTGTCAAAGTTTACATAAACCTTGCAAATGTTTGTTAAAAACAAATGATCAAAACATGTGCTCGCTTAGCTGTTTGCATCGTTTGCGTTAGAAAGAAATGCACTCTTTATCATGTCAAGGTTTATTTAGCTTAGCTATACACTGTGAGATAAAATAATACCTTTCCGTCAGGGCTTCCAAAATTTTGTTGAGCCAGCCGGCTTGACATTGGTAAAACATGGACCATAAACGGATACGTAAAATCCGTGTCGTTTCAAAACATAACTGAGTGAAGAAGCTCTTTTCACTTTATTTCTTCAACAAAATACTTGAATTGAACGTAACAGATACAGATATCAATGATAATTTTAGCATTTTTGAAGAAATGTAGGATGCATAATTGAATTTCCCACCTGTGCACATGCGCACACTTGTTCTTGTTCATACAATGTAGTTCTCACGATTTTTCATTTAAAACCTTTTTAAATGTTTCATCAAATCATGTTTATAAATCTATTTATTATAATTTTAATCTTTTGGACTAAATCAATTAGATACAAACCGCTGAAATATACGAAAATAATTGTGAATAGACCGATTAATTTATACGATGTCCGGTACTGAAAATAGTTTACCTGTCACCTGAACAGGTAGTTTTCAGCTGTCCAACAACTAATTAGCTTTGATTAAATTAGAAAGTATTGAAGGAGGGGTTGTTTTGATAGTAACTAATCATCATGTCACTTTTATGACCGGAAATGTTTGCCTGTTAAAGGCAAAAGGTTGGGTCAAATATCGTGAATAATGTTAAAATGACTGAAAAAGCCTTGAAAACTAAAAAGTAGATGACCGTTTCATGTTTTGCCCAGCTGGACTTTTACCGGACATTATACAATTGACCGTAATATATGGCGGTTTTGGAAGCCTTGCTTTCCGTATAATTCATCATAATGTTCCAATTTGCAGACTACATTTAATCTAATTTAGCAATCTCTTATTCCCTTTTTAATCTCTACAAATTAATTATACTTGGCATTATATGATAAGGTATGCATAGAATTTTATTATGGATAAATACTTATATATGACGTATATATAACATGAATTATCATTGATATGGTCATCATGATAAATTAGCTGTTTACATCACTTAATTTGAATTATTTCTATTTTCTTTTCTACATCAGTAAACTGACCCCTTGTCTGAGGGAGGGTTGTTCTCAACCTGATAATAACAAACACAGGTCAAAATACGGCCTTTTACACAGGGCTTTGATACAGACCAAACAGCAGGCTATAAAGGATTCCAAAATTATTAGCGTACACAATTCGAACAGGAAAACCAACGATCTAATTTATATATCAAATATTCTCACAGATATTTACAAAGTGTGGTGGGGTGCTTTTGTGTTTAAAATCGTTATATACAGGTTAGACTGTGATTTTAAAAACAAATGTTGATATCTATTTATAATATTTACAAAAAAACGGTGCGGGAAATGGACATGATTACATTTCCGGATGCGGGAAGCGGGAATATAAAAAAAATAAAAAAATTCTGTTTTGAAAAAAATAGGTGCGGGCGGGTCCGTCGAACAAGGAATCAAATTGGTGTGGCCTTAGCACAAACTTTGGAAATAATTTAATCTATGATTTTCCATAAAAATGATATGTATATCTGTCATGTCTTTTTGTAAATTAAATTATTAAAAAGTATTTTTTTCAAAAGTGTATAAAACTAATCCATCAAAGATTTAAAGATTATAATAGATTGAATGGAAATATTCCGACCCCCAATTGGAAAAAAAAAGGTCCACAGATGATACAAAAATATTCTAAATCAAGAATTTCCCCATACATTATAATTATAGTGTTAAATGTTGAAAAAAAAATTGATTACCAGCATCGATAAAAAAAACCCGGAATAAAACGTTTGCGCGGAAAAATTTCTGGCTCAGATAAATTAACAAAATACCCCCCCCCCCCTTTTTTTTAAAGTTAAGTGGTTGCTTTTTTATGAAAGCCATTTTGATGATTTGCTGTAGTTTAAAAATAATAAAGATGTCTCGATTAAGCATCAGAAAATGTAGGCTGCAGCAGCTTGCTTACAGGCGAAGAATATATATTTTTATTCTCATAAAGCCAATGCATTACATCGATCGGTACAGAGATTGAAGGAGAAGAAGGAATGATATATTAGGGATCACTATATTCCTACCTTTTCTGTTTGTTTCAAATGGTATTTCTTCTCCAAGGAGTATTTGGCAAAGGGAGGGGAGAATGTTTTTTGGTTTTGTTTTAAGGGTAATTTAACGGATCCGAGATACATGTACTAGACAAACAATACATTTACCTCACACTTTTTAAGTAATTGCATTTATGAGTGAATCGTTGTTTGAGTAAAGACCAGAGGCAAACATTTCTGTGCAAGTCAAGTCGATTCGGAAAGACCTTAATTTTCAAATGAATTATACATGTGTTCAGCAATGATGCTGCTTTGAGTCTTGGTAAGGGCTTAACAAAGCTACGTTAAGTTTTAAAAAAACCAAATAAATATATCAAGTTTAGACTAATATTTCTGTAAAGAACTTTATTAATAATTGTTTACCATCAATTTTATTCAAAAATTGTTTCTTCCTTAAATATACACAGTGAAACTAATGTTTTAAATGCCTAGTTTTGTGTACACTTAATCTACACAAGGCCTACATCGAGTATCGACTGCATGTAGACAAAACATGTTTTACACTACATGTAAACATTGAGTTTTATCAATGGGAACGTAATTTTGTTTAGTTTACGTGTGAGTTACACTTACACAACACCGAGTTTAGGTCAATGTGAACACGGCCTGACTCTTGAAATCTACCATTATTTAAATTTAAATTCTCCCTCGCCCTGCTCGTCCGAATTTAAAGCATTTAATTTCTAATTCAATAGGCTATAAACAAGACAAACACAGATATAGGATTAGTTGCTCGCAGTAACATCTTATTTTCTCTTGCGATACAATATTTTATTTTACTGAATTGTACATATTTCTTCAATCGAAACATTATATAAACACATGACATATAACATTGTTCCTCTTTCGCATCGTTTCTTTTCCCCCGGCTAATGCCTCCAACGCCTGTACGTACAATAAACATAGCAGCAACTGCACATATACCTATGTGACCAACTTCAATCCGACGTAACTGCGAGCACCTTCGATACTAATACATTTAGATCCCAAACTTTATATAGTACCTTTAAACCCCACCCATAAAAACCGCCAAAACTTTCCTCGTGCCTCCTGCACCTAACATCAAACTTATAAATAGTACATACTGTTACAAAACCAGTATCCAAACTAGTTATACTAGTTCCCATCTATAAATATTAACTACAAATAGCAAACGGGAAAAACCCTATTTCAAACGAAATAAAATACATGAATATTTAATAAACAGACATTCAAAAGAGTTAAAAACCAAAGAATAGAAAATTGAAAAGACTTATGACATAAGAGATCCAACAGGTTTTCTTGTGCTAACAATCCCCTGTGGAGATTTCAACAGTCTGGAAGATATGAATAATATTTTGATGATGTTTGTTTGGGGCAGACTGTTAAAGATATACAAGGGTTAAAGAAGTCTGCTTCACATTGATTTTTAGGCAGTTAAGCTGCCTTATGCGAGCACCCTAGATTTGTGTTCTACCCAATAAATGCTGAAATATGTGCCATTGTTATTATCTAGCTCGATGTTATGTTATTTATAACTAATTGGACAGTTTTTTCATACTTTTAATTCTTCAATAACAAAAAATATGACCAGAAAAACCTTAAATGATCGTCGAATTATCCAAAAGTTTTGAAGTTGCACATAGGAAGTAGGGCATATTAGGAATCTTTATGTAGTTTATTATCCCCTCAGATTTTGGCTAAGCTGTCAAGGAACAAATGTATGAAATGTTTAATTTCTGAAAATCTCTAAAGACAAGTATTTTAGATTTTCCAAATGGCCGACTTGAGAGGGTAATACGAATGACCGAATAACACTTGTAATGACCGAATAACACTGAAATTTTAATATTAGCACATATTGGTGACTTTTAAACATTGATTATTAAATAATAATATATTTTCGATGTATTCTATAACTTAAAAATGATTTAAAGAATGCAGATAAGTTCATAAAGATCATTTTATATTTAGTGTGTACTTCCAACATGGCGGCCATTGTGATTTCCGTGGTCACCATGCTGGATGTAGACACTAAATTTTAAAAGTTCTTTATGAACCTATCTGCTCGCTGTAAATCATTTTAAAGCTATAAAATACATGGATAATACATGTAATATACTATTATTTAATAATTAATTTTTAAAAGTTACCAATATGTGCTAATTTTAAAATTTCAAGTGTTATTCGGTCATTACAAGTGTTATTCTGATATTTACAGTGTTATTTGGTCATTCGAGGTACCAGACTGGAGAGGAAATAAAAAAATAACTTTGCAAACCTTTTTACCAAAGTCTCCTAATAAACGATCTCAAAACTTATTTTTAGCATTATTATTCATGACAGCGATGTTCATTTTGTTCAACCACTAGCTTTATACAGAAAATCGTCAACAAATAATGTGTAAATTCGAGTAAAATCGTAACTGACAAAAACATCATTGAAAACAAAATGGCTGACATGAGAAGAAAATTACAATATCGGATCCGGTTCCAGAAGCGGATATGGGTAACTCTGGGTTTTGGCGATCAACTTTTAAAAAAATCAGACAGATGACAAAATACATCTTTGCATGGTAAATAAATATAAACACTAGAATTGAAAACCAAAAGATATATGTAAAAGAATGAAAAAACAGAAAATATTTTGTATTGAAACTCAAAATTACTTTTTGACAAATTTTAATGTCAAAATCCAATACATTGTGAGTCTTTGTCACACCTGGGAACAGTATATCTTACAATATATATGGTCCTGGTGACAGTATAAATTTTTCAGTAATAAATATTGGTAAAGCAATTTAGATGCTTTTAAAGTGTAAACATTTTACTGCAATTTCAATGGGTATTTTTTTTCTCAATTTTGATGGCTCAGTTAAAATAGCTGGAAGTTTCTTATTTTACACATATAGTGCAACTAGATTATATGATACCTGAATGTAAGCAAATCATATGATATTTATGTGGAGTCCTTTGGGGCACTCTACCCACTCCTGTTTGATAACTTTAAAACGGATGAGATCCCCACTTCTCAACCATATACATTCATGTATGGGACTATATAACTAATCAAATGAAATATAGGTGAAGTTTCTAGGGTCACCCACCACCTCCTGCTTTAGAACTTGGAAACAGTCGAGATCTCCATCCCTCAACCATATTTATTCATGTATGGGACAATATAACCAATCAAATAAAATACAGGGGGAGTCCCTGGGGTCACCCCACCCCTCCTGTTTGGGAACTTTGAAACAGTGGAGATCCCTACCCCTAAACCATATATATTCATGTATGGGACAATATAATAAATCAAATGAAATATAGGGGGAGTCCCTGTGGGTCATCCCACCCTCCTGTTTGAGAACTTGGAAACAGTCGATATCCCACCCCTAAACCATAATATATTCATTTATGGGACAATATAACAAATCATATGAAATATAGGTGGAGTTCGTGGGGCCACTCTACCCCTTCCTGTTTGAGAATTTGAAAACGGTTGAGATCGGATCCCCACCCATAAACCATATATATTCATGTATTGGACAATATAACAAATCAAATGAATTATAGGGGGAGTCCCTAGGGTCTCTGCACCCTCCTGTTTGAGAACTTGGAAACAGTATAGATCCTCACCCCTTAACCATATATACTCATGTATGGCACTAAATAACAAATCAAATAAATTATAGGGGGAGTCCCTGCGATCACCCCACCCCTCCTGTTGTTTGAGAACTTGGAAACAGTCAGGATCCCCACCTTAAAATTAAGTTGCCATATATTTTCATGTATGGGACAAAAGAACTAATCCAATGAAATATAGGGAGAGTCCTAAGGGTCACCCTACCCAATCCTGTTTGGAAACAGATGAGATCCCCACCCCTCAACCATATATATTCACGTATTGGACAATATAACAAATCAAATAAGTATAGGGAAAGTCACTGGGGTCCGCCACCCCCTCCTGTTTGAAAACTTGATAATGGTCGAGATCCCCACCCCTAAACCATATATATTCATGTATGGGACAATATAAAAAATCAAATGAAAAATAGGAGTAGTCCCTAGGGTCACCCCACACCCTCTTGTGTGTGTTTTGAGAACTTGTAAAAGATTGAGATACCAACTCCTAAACCATATTCATTCCTGTTTGTCATTTCAAAAAGATTGAATGACATACAAGGTCAATCTCATAGGCGTCACATATGCATATCACTTTGCTAGGCCTAACACCTGTCATTTTATTCCAAACTTAGACATCATGGACTTGGGGTGAAGGTGGGAGTCATTTACATTTACTATGGACAGGTAAGTCAGACCTCACCATTGATCCCTGTAGTAGTAAACATTTGTCAGATTTGTGTCTCGTAACTTTTGTACTGTAGAACACAAACTCAGTTTTCTTTCCAGGGAAGCAAGTCCATTCATACTTTTACAAGCTTGTACTAAAGTCAACTTGAACTACTAACAGTCAACTAATACCAACATTAACTATCAACTAGAAGAACTGCAGTCATTGCGAATTTGTACCACTGCTGACTCAAGACTCATGACCACGAAAAAAAATATACTTGATATATGCGTTGCTATTGAAAACCTTGATAAAATATGAATTATTTGCCTTAATGATTAATTCATTAAATGAACATAAATGTACAATTATATATGAATGTTTAATGTTTGTTCTTTTAAATCTTAAAAAAAAAAATTGAAGCAACATTGCCACAGTTTTCATAATTATGTTTGCCTTGGTTTTTGGTTAACTGCCTATAGTGCTTACAGCGCTTTGATTTGTTTTTTTCACAGGTACAAAAAAGGAAGAAATATCTTATCTAAAGGCAAAAACATTAGTAGTGTCGGGAATTCAAGATGAAGATCAAGTGCAGACAACTCTTGATAAATTGTAAATATTAATTTATGATACATATTCATTTGTTGTGGTGATTTATTATGATAAATGAAAATCAAGACCTTTCTAATAAGTGCCATTTATATATATGAAAAAAATTATAAACATCAACAAAATTTAATAGCAAAATCTACAAGAGAAAAGTGTAATTCTATATATCAAGTTTTTCTTTGAAAAAGTTGGTTTGATAATAGAATATCTAATTGAAAAATTTAAATAAAAATAATTATTCAATATTGATTAAACTTTAGTAGGTTTTTCTATATGAATGGTATTTTGAATAAAAAAGCATATTCACCTGTCGAAAAAGTATATTCACCATACAAAACGTTGCATGCATAATTTTAGTAAAAAAACGTTTGATTGTACATATCATTGGTTTTGGCCTTAATGAATATCAGTTTTTCAAAAGTCAATAAAACCACATATTTACCTCACCAAAAGACAGTAATTGTATAATATTCTCGAATAAGTGTATCACATTAAAGTAGAAATAAAAGATACAACAGTTACAGTTATGTCAGTTTCATTTCGTGACTTACATTTAGAAATTGACAATGAGGATAAATTGAGAACAAAACTTTACGACAAAAGAGATGATTTGAAAATTAAGTTCATATTTTTTTGTTTCATTTTCTGAAAAATTCCATACCATAGCAAGAAGAATGAAACAAACTATTCTTTCTTTGCAGTATATGTGTAACAGTTTTCTTCCTTTATTTTACCAGAAAAATCAAGAACATATCTAAGATTGACTATCCAATAAAAGGCAGGAATCAGCTAACAGTATTTGTAAGGTTCAAGTCTATCAGAGATTTAAAAAAAGGACAAAAGAAGGTAGAAAAGAAAGGTAAATTCTATATAGCTCTGAAACATAAATCTAATTTTGTTATGTAAAAAATAACATCAGTTTCCAAAAATTTCAATTTACAATAAATAAACAGACTAAGTTATTAAAAAAATATTGACACATATAAAATGAGACAACTGTAACTAAACTGGTGTATGAAATAATAGCTGAAAATTGAACACTGATTTTATAATACTTGTATAAAACATTTGTTTGTTAACATGTTGTGTAATTGGTAATTGATTTATGTCACACATATTGAATGTAGATTTAGCATCTGAAGCTCTTACGATTACAATTCTATTCATTCTATATTGCAATGTTGGTTGATTATGCAGGATTAAAGGCAGTACAGTTATCAAAAGAAAACAAAGAAATTCCTCAAAAATCATTGAAGCAGAGCAGACTTATCATCAGAAATTTGTCATTCCATGTAATGTATTTATTTATATTCATTCAAACCTTAAGTTGTATCCCCTTTGAAGTTAGACAGTGCCATTCTGTTTTATAATCTGCATGTAAGGGTGGGGATGTTAAATGAAAATTATTTATTCAGAGAGCATCCATTGACCCCATGAGCCTATGATTTCTAGAAGGATGGAATATAATAGATATTTCCACACTTGAACCCTCTTGTGAATATAACAAATTCCCCTGCATTTCAAACTTTAATTTGTTTATAGATTCTTTTGTGCAAAAAATATTTACTTTATTTACCGCCATGACAATTTATAATTTTGCGTAATGAAAAACGTTTAATTATTTCATTTTAAGATTTGTATTACCGGCAATGTATTTATCAGGAATTGGTAGCACAATTTTTATCGCCTTAAGCAACTCATGATGGCATTTGGAAGGATTTTTTTTGAAACTGCTTAGCAAACCAAATACAGTCAAATATGCTCAAGAGACCACCTGTATTAAGAAAAACCTGTATTATAGGACCATTGATTTTATATCCCTCTGTAGTACATTTTATATAGATTGTACCTGTATTAAAATACCACCTGTCTTAAGAGTCGACTTTTTTGCTCTCCCTTAAGTGGTCTCTTAAAACAGGTTTGTATGTACATCTATCGATTTTGTATTGTATTACATTTTAGACCCTCAGTAATAACCCTGGTCTTTCAAAAATGTAGTGGTTTGCTACAGAGGATCCATAATTACACTTTCCCAGATATTAAACTGGAAGTTGGGTTTATGTTTTTTTGTGCATTAATTCTAAAAAAATTAAAGAAACTTTAGTCACTTTCAAAATATTACTGCTACTGATCAGCTATTTTTGAAATTCACTGTACAAAGTTCTGAAGTTATTTCACTGTTCCAAATTGTTTTATAGGTAATCGCAAAAAACTATGAATATTGCACCAATACATTGAAATATTTATTTTAAGGAATGCTTAAAACAACGGTGATTGTTTTAGAATCCAACACACAAAACACAAAATTAACAGTATGAGTGAAATTGTTTCAGCTTTGTATTAAGATTTATATATTGAAATTCCATAGTGGTGTAAGACTTGTTCACAAGAACATTTATCTGAAACAATACAGTATTTTTAAATATTTTTTGTATGAAAAAAACATATTTTTAGTGCTCAGAACCTCATTTGAAAGAAGTTTTTACTCAGTTTGGTGAAGTAAAGGAGGTCAATATTCCTAAACAGCCAAGTAAGTATTATCTACTTGTATGATTTATAAATGTATAGACAGTATATTTAGATGGCAGAGATATCTTCTTGAATGAGCATGTGATATTTGCCATAGGACATCAACCATATATAATGATATGTTGTTATATATAGATTCTACCACTGCATCGAGTGTGATACGATATTTAAACACTGGAGACAGTTAAATTTTAAATAGTTAAAATTTAACTGTAGAGAGTGGATAAATATCGTATTACACAAGATTTGATGGTGGAATCTGTTTCTCTAATGATTTTCAAACAATATGCAGGCAAACTTATTTCTTCTTTACAAATGATCTGCAAAAAGATGTGTTCTTTCTATGTGACGTCATCAGGCATGGTCGCCTTATTTCATGCTGTCACAATAGGAAATTCAGAGGAAAGGTAGAAAATTCTACTTCATAATCGGATTTAACCAATGATGAACTGAGATCAAACGAACCACACGTTGATTAATTTTTTTTATACAATGGGTGTAGAAAGGGATAAATTCACTAAGAATTAGAGAAAAACTTATAATGTATATAAGACAATATTTCAAATATATTAGACAAAACAAATCTGAATTTCACCCCATGATTTTCAGTCATGAACTATAGAAAACTCATCTTGTTACACAGTGCTTGTTTAGTTAATTTCAAATATGATGCAGACATCGTGAAAAGTGTCAGTCCTCAGGATTTTACCACCAAAATTTTGCATAGGACTGACACAATTTTAGTATTTTTCAATAGAGTTAATAGTGAGGACCAATTGATTTTCTTCAAGGACCACCAGGGAAAAAAAGATTTCGCGAACTCTGATGATGATCTTTGTGTTGAAGAATTCTCAGAAGAATAACATGTTTCAAGTAATGTACATATAAACTTTTGTATATTTTTGTAGATGGTAGGATGTTTGGTTTTGGATTTGTACAGTTTGCAGACTTAACATCAGCAGAACAGGCATTACAGAAAATGAATACAAAAATGATCAGAGGTGAGTTTACATTATATTTATAGATCTATAATTTTATCAATTATTTATCAGTTCAAGACCTTTTTTGATAGGGCACTTTTACTAGTTTATTATCCATCCAACTCATTCTTACACATAATCATTATATATGTTATGTATATATAAGTCACATTTTTCTCAGGAACTATTCAAAATGAACCTCCTGAAATTTATTTTAAATAGCTTCATGTGAGCATCCTTTATCAGTTGATGAGTGAACTCAAGTTCATGGTACAAAATACTTTATACTTGGGATATCATTTGTGCACAAAACACTGTTTGGTAAAACTTATGGAATTTTGGTTCTTAATGCCCTCAACTTGTACTTTATTTGACATTTTGACTCTTTGATAAGAGCATCACTGCAGAGGTTTTTGTAGACAAAATGTGCCTCTGGCCTACATAATTTTAAGCCTAGTACCTTTGATGAAATTATCTGTTTAATACTCAACACTTCCTATTTTAGCTAGATCTGATTTTTTGAATACAATTTTCATGCTTATGTTTTCTGTTTTAGGTAGATCAGTGGCAGTGGATTGGGCAGTACCAAAGAATAAGTTTGAGAAAGACAACCAAGTTGAATCAGATGGTGACTCTAGTAGCATGGAACAAGGTATTGGATATTTTCAATAATTATATAATTATACACAAGGTATAAAAATATTATAACTCAAACACATATTAACAACTGTTATTGATACAACTGGCTATCATTTCCAGTCCATCAAAAAAATAAAACATCCAGGTTGATTGAAAAATAAACAGACATCACACTTTTAAAGTTTTCAAATTTTTTAGCAGTGTTGAATGATGGAGAGTTGAACCAAACAAAAGATTATACAATAGAAAATGGAGTGCTAATCAAGCAATGGCATACACTTTTTGTTTAAAGCTTTATTGTTGAAGGAAAAGACCTTGATACTCCCACCTTGTATATCAATGCCTTGTGTTGTGAAGTTTCCATCTGCTGTATGTCTTTTGTCCTTTTGTTCAGTGCCTGGTTAATAAAAATTTATAGTTTCTTTAACAAATGATTTTCTCACTTATTATGAGTAAAGAGATAAGTGTATTTGGAATATAGAGTGATTGCAGGGTCTACATGCCTACTTTAAGGGGGCTCCTGGGTATAAATAAAAAAAAAAATTCTACAGGATTTCGCTATATTTTTTTATAAATGAACTTTATCATATACTTAAAAGAAAAATGAAATAAAAAGATGGGGTTACTGTTCATTTAAGCTCACAATCTGCCTCTGGAAGAAGCATACATTTTTGTTAATGTCCTTTTTTTCTGTTGAACTAATAGAAGTAGATATCGAAATAAAAAAATAACCTAATTACAGAAATCGCTTAAATTTTACAATTATTTAGTTTATGTACAGCTTATTTGAAAACAATAATAAAAAAATATAAGTCACCGATGAGTTAAAAAAGATATTTCAAATTTAATGCCAAAAATGGCATTTTTGCACCAAAGGGAGATAATTTGGAGCTTTTTCAATGATATAAACATTTTAAAGGTCATCTGGGGCCAAACTGAATCAATTTTTGGGGTTGATTTTTATACCATATCATAAAGTAATAACTAATAGTGTAATAAATAAAACTTGTAATGAAAAATAAAAGTTTAATTTTTTGCTGAAATTTTTGTACCCAGGAGCCACCTTAACATTATTTTTTCGCAAAATTTCTTCCTGTTGAAATTTTTAACCCTTTGCATCATTGACCAACTATCAGCTGTCATTTAACTTTTTCTTAAGGATGTTACAAGTTTCTTGACTGCCACAAAACCCCTTAAAGTTGTTGTAAACTTTTATTTTTCCTTTGTTCAATTTTAAGATATAAGGATCTGTGCTAATTGATATATAAATAATTGTTAGATGAAGACAGTGAGAGTGATACCGAAGCATCAGATGAGGAACAAGAAGAGGAAGTGGATGAAAGTGATGATATGTCTGACAGCAATGATAGTGGAGATGAAGACAGTGATGATTCAGTGGCCAATGATTCAATAGATGAGGGGTTTCAAGATTCTAGTCCATCACAGGAAAAAAAGAAAAGTAAGTTGTTACATTAGTATACATGTAATACTAATTTTGTAAAGGTGAACCATGAATTTGAATGATAAACCAAGTACAAACTTTCTATAGGCTTGTATGCAGATTGGCACAACCACAAAACTAAATATCTACGAAACTACAATTTTTCCTTATCCCTAAAAGTTGGTACGCATGACAGTGCTCCAGGCTAGAAATTGAAAAGGGCAGGGTGCCAGTGGAGGGCAGGTCATTTTTTTAGGCTAGGAAAAGAGAATAATCAAATTTTTTTTGGTCTACGATTCTGTGTGTATCCATCTTGCATAACTTGTTGTTTTGATTATTTGTTCTATAAAATTTGCATTAAATAAAGCATTGATACATTGTCTAAGTACATAGCAATACAAACTCATACACCACAGCATTGTTAATTAAAAGAGACAAAATAAACTTACAGGGGCTGCTCTGGCTCCAAAAAAGTTGGAGCCAGAAAAATCACCAGCTGCTATATTTTGTTGTCGCAAATTTTGAATACTTGGAGTCAATTTTAGAGCCAGCTAGAGTCTTGATTTCTTCTACCAAAATTAAAACTGTTTTCAATTTAAATTTCTTATGCACTCAGTCTGTGTAACATGTTGCTCTAAAATAGTTATTGCATAGGGTTAATATGCATGAAAAAAGAACATTTTCTTTGTCAGTATTTGATATGTATAAGTATTAAAATATCAAAATAAAGATGAAAAAAAGCAACTGTTTTTTCCACAAAACATCATATTGAATGTTTTTATTTGAATTTTTATGTCTCCAAACACTGTTTTTATTTGAATTTTTATGTCTCCAAACACTGACTAATAGGACTTATATAATGACTATTGTTCTTATAATTAGCTTATGGTCTATAAATACTACAGCATAAAGATTTTTTTTTTTTAATTTAAAAATTTAGAATAGAAAAAATTGGGTAATTGAATGAAGAAAAGAGAATAATGGGTGTTCAGATTTACAGAATAGTGAAAAATTGTATGAAAAAAAGAAATAGAAGTAAATACTATCAACAATGTGGGACGGTTTTGTTATTTTTGTATCAAAAGTGAGGGGAGGCAACAACAGTTGAATTTGCTATTTTCACGAAAAAACAAGTAAAACAATGTTTTTAACAAGTTCATTATGGTTATTGACTTTCTGTTATAAATTAGGTTTTCTTCAGGAAACTACAGTTAATATTGCACCTTTCCACTGGTGATGAGATAAAATATGCAAACCCAAGCGCTGCCACAATTATCAAATCTAAAATAATTCTGATGGTGACTACAAGGCAAATTGTCTTAATTACCTAGCAGTTATCACCTTAGAAGTCTCATCTACTGTAATTGATTATAATGACATGGTTAACCTTGTGGCAATCATCAGGTGTCATGAATAGAACTTACTTTCTGATAGGAAATCGATAATTTTTAAAGTACATTGCTAAAACAGCACAAGGTTTTTTTTAATAAGGCTTTAATAAATTCAACATCAAAAGCAATTTTTGTGAGTTGATACATGCAGTGTTCTCCCCAGGCCGTTTTAGCGTCCCGGTACCGCGACGCTATATTTTTTCACCGTGATGCTATAATAGTTCCCGCGACGCTATAATTATTCCCGCGACGCTATAATTATTTTGAAGATGCTATTTTACTTGTCCTCAATTTTGAACTTTCATCTATTATCGATTATGATCATAAAAGTTATATCACCTTTAATTGTAATCCCTTTAAGTGGACACTAAAGGCAATTAAGAGATTAAATAGCTAGGTGTTAATTGCCCTCAGGGTGATAACTGTAAA